>NC_053158.1:148247598-148577098 GCF_016835505.1 Polypterus senegalus
AGAATATCACTATACAGCAACAGAAGACATTAAGTATGTATGCACAATTTAAAACAAGAATGATAATTTTAAATATTTTGTAAGTTTAGTGGAATACATAGGCATAACTTTATTTTTCACAAAGGGAAATGTAGATTTTACAGAAGTTGAAGGAATAGTATTAAAATAAATCAACAGCCCCGTCAAACACACACAAGAATTACAAAAAAAGAAGAAAATCTTCTGACTTGGCTAATGAACAGTCAGCAGTCACAGCAAGGTCTTATAAAGCCATATTGTTGTGGCTGTACAGGAGCACCAATAGAATTTCTTGACACATTTCTGCTGAAAAAATAATTAGCTAAAAATCCTTAATTAGTGATGAATAAACCTTGCAGAATTTGCTTTGCTCTGTGTTTGGCAAAATCACAGAAATGTTTGAGAATTTCACCAAATTCACCAAAATGCTTTGAAGTAAATCTGGAAGGAGGACTGAACTAGTTTTGAGTGGATTATAATGGTGCAATGGCTTTTTAAGTGTTCCTGATGGGTAGGGAAGCATGTGCCAACTATGCTGGACTGATTTTAGAGGCCAAAATATAATCTGTGTTGTAAGGCAACAGTGTTACCCACTCTGCCACTGTACCTCAAACAACAAAAGACTCAGGTGCAACAATAACAACAAAGAAAATACAACAAATAGCTAAACATTAGAAATAAGTAAAAATATATAAATATATATCATAGCACTCACAGAGTTCCAATCTTGGGGCACAAATTGGCCGTGTAAGGAAGTCACATCATGTGAAAACCTTGTTCCATTGTTTAAAGTCACAGTGCAGCTAAAATGTCTTTTTTGTTTCCCATGTATTTGTGTAGATACTTCTCACATTTCCATTCAATTATTTAGAAGAAATGCTGTGTAAATAGTAATACATGTTTCATTTTTATCATTTTACATGGTCTCCAGTTTTCTGATGAGGGGCAGAGAAAGGGGAGGACTCCTTTTACGGCTTGTTTTGACTCATAGTTGCAGCACATGGCTAATTATGCATTCTACCAGCATACTTGGGTCAGTGTTCTATATCCAGTGGCAGCACTCATAATGGTCAGCTTAAGTATCCCTAAAATGAAAATATTCCAAGGTTTTTCTTTAAATGCATGTGGGGTGGAAGGAAGGAGTGCTGTTTGGGTCATGCATGCAACAGATCAGCAACGTTTTTACACTATGCATGTGTAAAAGTTCTATGCATGGCTGCTACACCTCTGCGATGTCACACTGGCCTTACAAACCATTATAGAATGCTTAGAAAAAAAATGGCCATACTGTTAATTTCCAGGAAAATATTCTGTGAATACAGCATATTTGTTATGAAAAATACAATACCAAATGCTATGCTACTGTGTATACACTGCACAATGATTATGTGTCATTTAGAGGATGTGGCACGTTTTTCATACAAGATGGTAAAAGTAAGGAAACAGCTTAAATGAATGTGCAATTAATTTTAAACAATTCAAACATTTTCCTTAAATTTTATGACTGTTAATTAAACAGAAATTACTTGTGTCACAAATGTTCACATACATTATTTTTTCTATATTAAAATGTCATAAAGTATAATCTCGAAGGTTACACAGAAAAATAAAATATTGATTTCAGTTTATAGAGCCACATAGATCCATGGATCAATAATGTGAACCTGGCCAGATTCAGAACACACAATTCCACTATCCAAAGCACTTAATCAAAATGTGAAATCTAACCTGACCCTGCACAAAATACAAAGTGTTGTTATTGAGATATATATTTAAAAAGAAAACATATAGTAAAAGAACTGCTTGGTGGCTCATGGTAGTGTAGTGCTGTTTTCTCGCACTGACCTGGGACTGACTACCTACTTGATCATTTTTTTTTCTCTCACCGGTGAACCTTTGTCTAACTTTCACTTTATTTCAGACTGAACATAGTCTTGAAGGCAGGTGATGTTTAAATACTTTCCTGGAATCACATGCAAACAAATCCAAAATTCACCTCCAGAAAAGAACTCGTCTCCTTTTCATCAGTGAAAGAAGTATGAAGATCCATTTACAGCCACTGGAAAACCTCAGTCCCTAAACCTATCTAAGGCTTAGTTGACTTGTCTTTCCAAGAAAGTTCTTGTACTGTCTCATTTCTTAAAATTGATCTTTGTTCTCATCTTTGTGCTGCTGCCTGACACTCAAGAGACGTATTGATAGCCTACTACGTCATTCATGACTCATTTCCTGTCTGATAATCAAGTTCTCTGCTATCCAATGTTCTTGGGGAATGTTACAGGGTTACTTTATCTTGTTCTTGTTCTATTGAATTTGAAGAGATTTGGAAGATATCCTTTTAAAGAACCCAGCGTATCTCCCCTTGTGGCCTGGTCCTTACCCATTGGCATGTGGATGAGTGATCCTTTTGACAAAGTATATTTTGTCTTTTCTCTCGTGCCAATTTTTTTTTTGTTTTTCTTATCCTTAACGCTAGACTCCCTGAAGCCTACAAAACTGTTTGTTGTCCCTGACCACCTTAAGTTTCCTCGTAGCACCAGCACCAATTGCCTCTTGATAAGTGCTTCTGTTTAGCAAATGTGTCAATTAGCAGCACACAACCTGCACTCACCCATCCTCCATTCAGCCAAGATGAAGGCATCACACACTAAAATTTTCACAACTCAACTCTGTCTTGATGTATTTATCTGACAATGAATTGTAGGGAATTGTATAGGTAAATGATATATCATTATTTGAAATACATACATTTCCTGTATGTTCCATGTCCACAACAATCTATGTAAAAGTATGATGACATAGGAAATGTGAGGCAAGAAATGTTGAACACAGTTAAAACAGATTTTTTTTTCATATGTTATAGTAATAATTGACACATTTGCAAAACAAAACTGCTTCTCAAAAGGCAATTGGTGCAGTGATAAGAAGATGCGAGGAAAATGAAAATTGTCAGAGACAAAGAAAATATCCATCGGCTTCAAGGATTCAAGTGTTAAAAGACAATAGAAACTTTAAACACTGCAATAAAGTGACAGACAATTTTAGATCTCGCCAAGATATAAATACTGGCATACTTTCTACAAGCGTTTTTACATTCAAATGTATGGTGCAGATAGTAACTGAAGGATGCTGCCACACTACTTAATTACATCATGACTGTTTTGAAACCACTACACTCTTTGTCACCTTTTCCCCCAGAATTAATTTTACTTGAAGTTATCCTGGAATTTTTTGTCTACTTCGTAACATTCTGGCCTTAAATATATTCTGCATTTTTATATTTGTAAATTAGTAGTTTCTGTGTTTTAGTACATTTAAGATGTTACTAAAGAAAAGTAACACAATGTTACAGTCTCTATTAGTTTTATCACTGCTGTTTGCAAATGTAGATTTTCTTCAAAGTATAGAATTATTTAAAATTTCAGTGACATTTTACAGTCACAGTGTATACTGTAATGCCAGATTTTGTTGTGTCTTCTGTCTTTGACAATGTAATAATTGAAAACATATCTGGTTCCCCTGCAGAAAGACAACAGTGGTTCTGCATGAGAAAAAAAGAGCAAAATTATGTCAGAGAGCCATCAGCATAGGATAAAAACTTGATCACAGAACAGGGCCTGTTCTTCATTTCAGGTGATGTGGCCTTTGTCCACCTCTACTGAGTATGTTTCTTTTAAATATCTGAACTCTGTTCAATAAAAATGAGCTTTAATTACTCATCAGCTTTAGGACTGATTACTTTCTCACATTGGTGTTCCTTTTTACAGTGGATTGCCTGAATGATTTAATTTGTGATGAGACTGCTGCTCTTCCTGGATATTATCTTTTCAGAGCTGATAGATGTTATTCGTTTTGCAATAAATGTTATATGGGGTGAAGTGTGCTTCCATTTTAACAATTTGTGGTGTACCAATGTTACAGTGTTGGGAATATCTAGCTCACCTAATCTGGAATTTCTGATAATTAATTGCAAACTGTTTTATCTGCCAAGGGAGTTTGCATCTGTTGTTTTTATTAGAGTTTATGTTCCCTTGAAGAAATACTACTATCGCAATGCAGCTTTTAGCAGATTGGGTCTCATCTGCCAGGAATAATTGCTCATACTTCAAAGTTATTATCTTGGGTGATTTAAAATCATTCCATATTGTTATCTGAACTCCCCAAATACAAGCAGGTGGGATGATGTGCTACTAAAGAGGGAATACTGTTATATTTCATAGCAAGTTATGACGAGCTCAGGTACTGTGATATTTGGGCAATGTAGAGATTCGGCCTACACCACTTATTTCAGAGGCTATTTTAATGCTGGATGGGTTTCATCATGGGAAATGCTGCAGGAGGACAGGACATTTTTGTAAATGTGCAAGTGATGAAAAAAGGAGCACAGTATAATTAAAACTAAATGTTTGCATTCAATTGCAGACTGAATTCGTCCATGTCACCGCCTGGCAAAGTAAGTTACATCATCCTGGCTGACTCAGCAACAGAAATGATTCACTCTGTACCAATGTCTTTTTGATGAATCATTTTTAATTCTGCTGACTTCAAAGAAGGAATCAATGCTTATTAGGCTTGTTCCTTTTATGGACACTGCTCTTTCTAAATATTAATGCCTTTAAATATAAACCTGTGGCACAATCTGAGCAGGTCTAACATCATCTTATTGGCACCTAAAAACCTCTAATGACAGTATGACAGATCTTTATTATCAAAACCAGATGTTTTATGTGTGTTTGGTGTTGTGGTCATTGTTTGTTTTTATCATATTTATTTAGTTGTTTTTATCATATTTATTTAGTTTTTTTATCAGAAAAAAATTATAAACATTGTGAAACTGGACTGCTGAAGGTGTGGAAAGACTATAGGGTGACATGAAACATGTTCATGTGTTGGTTTAGATGAGTATTGCAAATGCTGGAGCACAGATGGAGAACAACAGATCTAAAGCTCTTTCAAATTCCATGGACAAAGAGTGTTAAAAAATATAAAAAAGCTCTCTTTAAAGCTCACTCAGACTACTATTCTAAAATAATAGATAATAGTAATAATAATAATAATCCTTGTGTACTGTTTAAAACAGTGGCTAAATTAACAAATGGGAATTCAGATCTACAGTGTAAAATACCAACAGATATTAGCAGCACAGACTTTCTGAACTTCTTTGATGAAAAAATTAAAAATATAAGATTCCGGATCTCAGCATCAGAGCGCAAACCACATACTAGCCTCATATTGCATTTAAAAAACTTTAGAAATTTTAATCCTGTAACAGAATAGGAATTCCATCCATCCATCCATTATCCAACCTGCTATATCCTAACTACAGGGTCACGGGAGTCTGCTGGAGCCAATCCCAGCCAGCACAGGGCGCAAGGCAGGAAACAAACCCTGGGCAGGGCGCCAGCCCACCCACAGGGTGTGCACACAGACACACACACACACAGCAGGGACAATTTAGGATCGCCAATGAACCTGACCTGCATATCTTTGGACTCTGGGAGGAAACCAGAGCACCCAGAGGAAACCCACGCAGAACATGTAAACTCCACGCAGGGAGGACCCAGTAAGCGAACCCGGGTCTCCTAACTGCGAGGCAGCAGCACTACCCACTGCGCCACCGTAATAGGAAGTCTTAACTTTAATTTCTAAAATGAAACCTACTACTTGTTTCCTAGATTTGGTGCCAACAAAAAAAAGTGCAATGGATGTTCTTGCAGCACCTATTCTTAGCATTATCAATAGTTCATTATTACATGGCACTACCTGATGCACTAAAAGTGTCAGTCATCAAACCATTACTTAAAAAGTCAAACCTAGACCCACAGATAATTATAGACCTATATCAAATTTACCCTTTCTCTGTTAATACTTGAAAAAGTAGTTGCCAATCAGCTTCAGTCACACCTTACATATCACAAATTATTTGAGAAATTCCAGTCTGGCTTCCGCACTGGTCATAGTACCGAAACTGCACTAACACGGGTTTGTAAATGACATTCTGATATCCTCTGATGAAGGAAACTCCACTGTAATCATGTTGTTAGACTTAAGTGCAGCATTCAACACCATTGACCATTCTATTTTACTTCACAGGCTGGAAAATGACTTTGGGCTTACAGGCACTGTGCTCGCTTGGTTTAGTTCTTATTTATCAAATCGATTCCAATATGTACAGAAATGTGCTGACAGTACTCCATCATTATACACAGAAGTGAGATATGGTATCCTGCAGGGCTCAGTACTGGGACCTTTACTGTTTTGACTTTACATGTTTCCACTGGGATCTATCATTAGAAAACAATGTTAATTTTCACTCATATGAAGATGACACCCGGTTATACCTTTCTTGCAGAGCAAATGAAGATTCTCTGATATTGACTTTAATTAGTTGTGTTAGTGAATTAAAGGAGTGGATGAATGAGAACTATTTTAAACAAAGACAAAACAGATATGCTAATTCTTGGAGAGAATGATGCTGATAGCAACAATATATTGGCATTATTTAACACAGTTAATCACTATTAGTTTTACTGAATCAGCCCACAATCTAGGAGTTATCTTTGACTCTAGTATGTCATTTAAAGTGCATGTGACGATGCAGGTTCTGCTCCATGCTCACATCTTCCTTCTGGGAGCTCTGAACCCGACACCGTCGGTAATGTTATCGATGAGCTGGACAGTGAGGCACAACAAAGCAAGGGGATGGTGTAAAAAGTGCAAAGTGCTTTTATTAATAACAATCAAAATCAAAACAGTGTTCAAAGTAAAGTGCAGTGCTTCAAAAGTCTTCAAAGTTCCTTAAATAAATAATCCATTAAAATGAATGAACTGGTGGAGGTTAAAAAAACACTAGAAAAAAATCCTTTAAAAACAATGAGGTTAAAACAATGGCTGGAAGCAGTCTTTTTTAAAACAAATCCCAGTGCTTTTCTACTGGTGACTCCCCTGCTTCTCCCGTTCAGGCTATGCACCATGGGAGCCACCCTACGTGCAGTTGACCTTCTTTCTGCCTTCTTCTGCTGGTCTGTTTGCCTTGCCAATCCCTGGCTCCGGTGGGCTTCACCTGACCATGACTTTGGCTCCCCAGCGACCAGGGTGCTCATGCTGGGGCTTTTACATCCCAAGTCCGACTCCTGCTGCCTTCCCGGCCTTATGCGGTGAGCCATCCTCCTTCTGGTCACTCCCGCTCCTTAATAATGCTCAGCGGGAGCAACCAGTACCGCCTGCTCCTGGGGTCCAGCCAAACCCCCTTTCTCACTGTTCAGCTGCAGGTGTTCGTCCTGCTAGCTCATGCACCGGCTTTCTCCTCCCAGCGCCCTGCTCCCTGCTTCCTGCCTTCTCTCCTTCTTAGCCTCCGTCCATTTTTTCTTTCTTCCCTCTCTAGCCGCCTTGCGCTTCTATTTATTACAGGGACATGGATCAGAGATGGCAATTAGCAGCTCCCGGCGCCAATCACGAATGTGGACAATTCCTCACCTGTGCACTTAAGTGAGGACCGCCCGCATCACGAATCCACCTGGGACCCACTCCAGCGACACATACCACGCCCCATCTATAAGCCGCGAGTGCGGCAATTGTTTATTTTAAAAAGTGTCCTTTTTGACGTGAGCTGTGGACCTACTACACCACAGCGCACATTACAAAATTGTCCAAAGCATATTTCTTCCATCTTAAAAATGTTGGGAAATTAAGCTATTTTCTAAATATGCGGGATACTGAAAAATTAATTTGTGCATTTATTTCTAGTAGGATTGCAATGCAGTGTGGTGTTCACTGCGTGTTCAAATTGTTCTTTATACAGCTTTCAGTAAATCCAAAATGCCACTGCAAGAATTATAACAAAAACAAGAAAATACGAACACATGACTCCAGTTCTTAAATCCTTACACTCGCTCTCAGTAAAGTTTAGGGCAGAATTCAGAATTTTCCTTTTAACATATAAAGCCTTAAATGGCCATGGTCCAGCTTACTTATCTGAACTTATCATGACTTGCAAACCGCACATTAAGATCTCAAGATGCTGTTCTGCTTATGATTCCGAGGATTAATAAAATAACTGTGGGAGGTCGAGCTTTTAGTTACAGGGCCCCTAAACTGTCCAATGGCCTGCCTGCTACTGTATGAGATGCCCCTTCAGTCTCAGCTTTCAAATCCCGGTTGAAAACTCAATACTTCAGTTTAGCATACTCAGACTAGAACTGCTGATTAATTTGTGCATAGTGCATCTCTGTTGTTAGTCAATAGCACTACAACATAAATAATAATGATATTAATAATTTGTTACTAACCCTTACCTATTCTGTTTCTCTTCTTGGTACTCAAATGTGGCACTTGGATGCTACTGCCCTACTGCGAAGCTGTCTGCCTGCCTAAGGAAAAGTCATCTGTAATGGAGGATCGCAGGAATCATGGGGTAGAGGGGTCCTTTCATCGGATTGGCTGGCCCAGCACTGACTCAGCTATGGAATGGTCAGTCGAAGAGAGGCAGCTTGATGGCAGAGGTCTCCAGGACTCTGAACAAATCTGAATCATATTATGTGATATCATCTACTCTTGCATTTTTCTCTGTACTTGTGATATTTCTATTGTATTATATTGAGGATTACTTGTGTTCTGTTCTGCGTATTGTACTGTATTGTATTGACCCCGTTCTTTTTGACACCCACTGCATGCCCAACCTAACTGGAAAGGCGTCTCTCTTTGAATTGTCGTTCCTGAGATTTTTTCCATTTTTTTCCCCTACGAGTTTTTTTTTTTTTGGAGTTTTTCCTTGTCTTCTTCAAGAGTCAAGGCTGGGGGGCTGTCAAGAGGCAGGGTCTGTTAAAGCCCATTGTGGCACTCCTTGTGTAATGTTTGCTGTACAAAAATAAATTGTATTGTATTGTATTATACAGTTGCATCTTACTTCTTGCCAGCAAAAATGCATTTCAACAAAAGTAATAAAATACAAAAATAACCACAGTTTTCTAAAGAGCTAAAAGTGATGCATAGCTAAAAAAGCTCTCTTACAAAACTGGAGACAAGGTTGCAAAAAAAAGCATAATATTAGTTTGATGGAGCAGTTAAGGACACTAAATGAAAACAAATTTGACCACAATTTTTTCAACAGTAATTGTTCTTCTGTTTGGGACGGACTATAGAAGATTACAGGTTACAAATGCAAACCCCTTGCACCTGACTGATCCTACTCCACTTATTGTGGAAGAATAATTTTAGGGTAATATAACATTCATCTTAAAGAAACAGCATAAAGGCTTAATAAATGTCACAAACCTGCTCAGGCACACCAGGAAGCCAGATTAAGGTCAAGTGAACAACAAAATGTACACTGAAATATAAGAATTGGTTTAGGAAAAATACTGAGATGGTCAAGTAAATAATGTACCAGAAGAAAGGTTGATGTAATATACAAAATGCACTGAAGAATGACTAAGAGATGACTAAGAAATCAGTAGATGTCCTATAAATAAGAATGGACAATTGTTAAATGCACAGAAATTACAAGGGTGGTGGCGCAACTCAAAGGTATAAGAAGAACCAGAATATAATATAACAGACTTTTATTTTATGTAAATCATTTGGGTGTAAACCAATGAACCGACCAGAGTAAAATGTATGCATTGATTGACACTGTATGTAAATTCAGTAGTTTATAAAATGAACCTCTATTCTTTGTTTCATTCTGACCATGCTGTAACAGACTGCTTTTGAAGGGTGCTCCCTCCAAGGCATTTTGCTGAGGAATAATTAAAAGATACAATGAACAGCTTTTCTTCTGCCTGATTACTGAATTGTCCTGTTAGAGGATGTTTCTTTCTTTAGTAAGATGTTAAATTTCAACCACAGTTTTTGGCATCCAATGTGGGGTGATCCATACCCCGAAAAAACTCCCAGCAGAATCTCAAAAGATGCAAAGCTGACAAGGTAATTATGGTGCGTTCAAAATTAGGACCGACTTGTTCCCTTCTGCATGGGACTTCACTCCGGAGGATGCTATCGTCGGACCTGAAACGGAAGGAGAAGAGGTATGTTCATTCGTTCTTTTGGGGATAAGGCGCTGGTTTAGATGTCGTCCTGTTAGAACAGGAGTGTTTGTTATGTTAAGAGAAAGTAGAAAAAATTCAGTGAGTGTATTTTGCCCACTACGGAGAGCATACGTCATCCCAGGCACTCACCGGGACACATTGGAGATTGACAATGAGTAAAGAATAGTGCCGAGGTCACTCCTTGTCACATGGCGGATTATTTTGGGTTGCTGTCCGGAGGAAGTGATGCACTGTTGTCGGTGGAAGTTGCCCAAAGCTCTCTCTGGTTTTGGCAAAAGGTCTCAGTAGACAGAAATGCTGTTAAATGGATAGAGAAGGCCTAGGTTCAAGTCCCAGGCACGTAACAAGGGGGACTGCGTTTCCCTTTTGCAAAAAAGAAAGGAAGTTACAGTCCTCCCTGAGGTAATAAGGTTGCAACCAGTGGAAGGGAGAGTCCCACAGGAAAATAGGGCTAAAGGGAGAATTAGATAATTGTATAATAACTGAAGAGAAATCAGTTTACACTACGCAGTATGTGGAAAATGTTAACTAGTAAGAACAAGGATATTGGAAAGTTTATGTAGAGTTTGTATGTTCTGTGAAAATAAAGAAGTACATATTTTTGTTTTGTTTTGTGCCAGAGAGTGTGTACGTAAATAAGACATTTTGATGCATACCGAATTTAAAGAAATGTGTTGTGGACTATGCCCTGCTGTTTATCCCAGTCAAGACCCCCAAGCCGCTAGATGGAGCCCTCCCTGCGATGCGGAGATGCCCTGAATTCCAGCAGGGCATCATGGACTTTGGAGTTGTAGTGCACAGCCCTGCTGGATAACGTCGGGGCTGCCAGGGGTCACTCCAGGGAGAACCAGGGATTGCTATTTGCCCTATGCCTCGGGAGTACTTCCAAGTCACATGAGCGGAAGGGATGATGTACTTCCGGGGTTAAAAAAAGGACTTTTATCTGACCCGGAAGTGATAAGGAATTATGGACTGAAGGATGAGAAACACTTCCGGGTTAGGAACTGCAAAAGAACTATGGGAGCTCCCAGATGGCAAGCTGAGTTGGGTGGTAGGAGGGCAACGCGTCTGGGAGTGGAGGATTGGTTATTGTTATTATTATTGTATTGTGGTTGATTAATGAGAGTGTAGAGTGGAGGGTGCTTAGTGCACATTATTATAATAAAAATATTAATTGTAGCACTTTTACCTGGTGTTTGGTGTGGTACCTGAGGGTTCAAGGGAGCGATAGTGCCCCCTACTGCTACAGTGTGTATGAGATGACATGTTGAAAGAATTGCTTTGTGTGTCTGAAAGTGTTGTTCTGTGCCTAAGAAATGTGTGAATAGAACATCTTTGTCTGAAATGTACTTGTATTACACTGAATGCTTAAAGTAAAATATATTGTGCACACAAATTTAGAAATATCTGATAAAGTTCCCTAACTCTGAGTTAATTGGGGTTAAAATTTGAGGTTTGAAAATGTGTTAATATTTGATAAAATGGAAACATCTCCACTTTGCTTATAAAAATGTTTATATGTATAAAACATCTTTCTTTCAGACCCTGATCAAGTCTTAGGGATAAATGTTTTTTGATAATTATAAAATATAAAAGAAACTGTTTCTTACAAGGCTAAAATGCTGCTGATGTGTGTGTGTGTGGGTGTGTGTGCGCGTGTGTGTGTGTATGTGTGTGAAGGTGCATATTTATTATGAACATTGTTTTAAAAGCTATCCATCAGCTGTTAGGTGATTGAAGTAGGAGTGATACGGTGGCGTAGTGGTTGGCACTGTTGCCCACTAACAGGATATGAAAGGTTAAAACTTGCATATTCTCTGCATGGAGTACAATAAATGTAAGCAATGAGAGGAAAAGAGTGTGTTAATTCTTTAAACAGTAGATGCTAAATAATAATAAAACACGATTAAGTATAATGTATTAAAGACAGTTTACATAAGTTTGAGTATGTTGCGCAATGTAAAAGATCTGTGTGACTGAAGTGCATTTGAAGGAATTTAAGCGATCTTGGCAATATGTTTGGTTAAAGACATTGTATGGAAATATGTGGTGTTGTTTGAAATGATGAGGCAATGGATAAAGGTTTACATAAATATATATGTTTTGAAACTAAACTTAAAAAAATTAATATGATTAGGTCCAATGAAACATTTCCAGATTTAGAATAAACATGTGTGCTGTTTTCCTTTTGAGACTGACCATACTCAAATGGAAGAAAGTTATTTTAGTAATGAAAAAAAAATAGAGAGAATCTCTAGGATAGCAAGAAAGCTGGTGATGAGCACTGGCTTTAAGACTAGGTAGTGTTCTATACTAAGATGCAGTATATTGTACAAAAGGGGGGTCAACTAACAAAAAGGGTAGACTGTGCTTTTTCTACAGATCAACACTCTGGAGAAGCTGCAAGAAGCATTTCGGTATGATATCAATGAAAAAGTGTGCATAAACAACTAGCCTTAACAGGAGATTATGGATAGAAGAAATCAATATTATTAAGCTTAGCTAAATTTTATATATCAGAATATTTTCTTTTAAGTACTGTATGCAATGGTGCGATGGACTAACTACCATGAGAGCATTTTTAAATAAAATAAGATTTTAGATTATTTTAAGACATTTGATACAGTGTGATAAGTTGATTTCTTTTCCCATCACTCCTTGTGTTCATTAATTTGAATATCTTAAATGTGAATTAGAATGTTGATATTTGAGTGACTACATAGCTGATAATAGGATTTAGTTTTATTTTCTAGAATTTGATGCTCAAATGAAACATTCAGAACACTTGTTAAATTCTGAAGCCATAGGTAGAAATGTATGTGTCAATTTAATTAGTAAAATATTAGGTTAAAGAAAAATAGCTGTGATATGAATATAGAAACTGTTTAGCTTTAAGATTAAAAGTTGAGAGGTAACAATAGATGTATTTTAAGATAATTGTAACTTTTGAAAATAACCTGTTAGCCTTAGATGAAGTGAAATATGAATTTCTTTTCTTAATAATGTAAATCCCAAGACTGCACATAATTGAACAATATTCTGTCATTAGAGCAATTGGGAAAGGGAATGTGGAACTTAACTGTTTTAGTTTATTTTGCTCTTATTTCCAGAAATAAGCAAAAGCATAGACTTTTGCTTCCTATGCTGGCTGGGAGATGTTCTCTGGAGGACACTTGTATTATATTACACTAAGGAGATCAAGAATGCCTGGTTAGGCTCCAGTTCAAGACTGGAATAAGAAAAGAAAGTAAATATTTTAAAATTTTCTACAGGAACCTCCATAGAACATTAACTGATAACCTCCACACCACTCTACTTTCTCTTTTCTTTTGTTTGGTTTGCCACTCCTGGACATATTTGTGTTCTCTATAGGAGAACTATAACATTTGGCTCTTGCCAAGTTGTAATATTTAATGGGACTGGATTCAGAAGTTTAACTGACCAATACCCTCTCCCTCCACATTCCCTCTAAGGGGGAATAGGGTTATAGGTTGATATTTAGTTTGTAAAGTTATTTTCATAACAGAAAAGGTCATGTGCCAATAGTTTGAATATGAATATTTTGAGACAACTGAATGTTTTTCCTTTGGAATATATATAAGACTGATTTTTTTATTTTTTGATTATTTACTTGTTATGATGAATATGTTTTAAAATGAGTGGAGTCCACAACAATAGAAAAACTAGATCCAACTATAAAGGAAATTTTTTTATTGAGGGATCTATTTTTTTTAACATAACGGCTACAATGAGTGGAAACTTCTGCATTGTGCTGACCAGCTGCAGATTCATTTTCAACCATTAAAAAACAAATTGGCTAAGAGACAAGAAGAGACTGGATAAAATGACCATCTGTTTTACCGCTAGTGTTATTTTTGATAAGAGGTACCCACAACGAAACCGGTCTAACACCTCATGAGACACTACTTTACGGATCTATAAGTAACTTTTAAAAATTTACAGATGAAGTATTGCAATGCTGAATAATATGGAACAAAACCTTTAAGTCGTTACACCTGCAGGTAAAAGCTATTTTTCCTAGCATGTTGTTTATGACAGCACTTGAATTTGAACCTGGAGACTGACCTGTGCTAAAGGTCTGCAGACAAATGAATCATCCGAAGCCATACCAGAGAGGGGTCCAAGTCGTGGACCAGGCCATTGACCAATTGACTACTTGATAACGTACTCAAATTCCAGTCCAAGGGATCATGGGTTCCTGTTCGGTTCAGAATCATTGAGGACAGCCTGCATCGCATCCAGTCCAGATCCTCATTCATTAGATGAAGAGTTCCAGATATTGACATTCTTTATTTTGAGGTATTAGACTCCAAGACCTGATTCACACTTTTACTATGCAGGGTTCTATGTTCTTTGCCAGAGCCCACTTTAACTGTGCTAGATATGCCTTACAATTTGTCCACTTGTTTGCAATTTTATGACAGTTGTTGACCAAGTACCAAGAATTCTTCTTGCCCTAGGAGTTGGAGCCACAACCTAATCTTTATTTTTCTGCAGCAATTTCATTTAAGGAATATTTGAGCCATGGAGCTATGTATGGTATAGGAGGAAAGACTAATTATCTGCAAGCACTGCACGGCAAATTAGCTCCTTTTCATAAGCAATATGTATTTATTTTGCTGCCTCCTCTTGACACAAGGCCATTGTCCAAAAGTCTTCACCTCACTGTGTGTGCAGATGCACTCACACCCATCTACTGCCAAATTAAGAATGCTCTGCATTGGTGGCAACACAATTCTGCAGCTGACTCCTCAAGAAGAGACAGTCCTGGTGCTTGCTGGACACTTTTAGCTGAACATTTTGTGTCAGGGCCAAAATAAGTGAAAATGGGTTTTTGTGATAAAGTTAGAACTTTTTATGCTAATAAAGCTCTTTACAATGAATTTGTACCGCTGCCCCGGGAAAACAACTAAACCCTGTGTTACCGCACGATTAGAAAACCGCTGGTGTAAAGCAATTCAATATTGAAAATATATCGGCAATGTGACCAACGCTCGTCCTTTTATTGACCCCTCATCACAAGTCCCAACTCAGCATTAACAACAAGCCATATCACAAAAAAGAAGAAGCAAAAGAATAACACATATATATTTTACATTAAAAAAAAACAAAAAACAAGCAAACAAAAAAAAAAAAAAAAAATGAAGAGAAACCAGTTTTTCCAAATGGGATTATTGTCCTTATTGTGCAGGAAAAGAAATCCTATGGGAATACGCCGGCCGCCGAGCCAATAGCAACAAAATTTAATCCTACTGGTTCCAGTATTCCTCAGCGAAATCAAAGGAAAAACATGTCCGTCTTCAGAGACGTGTCTCCCTTGTGTCGCCGAGTCTGGTTTTTAAGCTTTCAACTTCAATCGCCCTGACCAAGTTATGACCTCCCCCTTAAAGGTGCATTTACAGCACTCTTCTTCTTCCCTGCAATGCACCCAAAGAGGCAGCAATCCTTGGAATAATAGCACAAGTGGCATCCGCTACATATTCCCCACCCCCAGACCAAGTGAAGGGCCAAAATAGGGCTTCATGTTGGTCACATGCACTGTATCCATTTTTACCCCAGAGTCAGTTGCTCATTGAACGCGGTAATTAACAGGACCTAATTTGCTAAGTACTGTAGCTGGGCTGAACCATTTTGGAGCTAGCTTCACAGCAAGTTTAGTTGAAGCCTTAGAAAGGGGATGCACCTTCAACCAAACCCGGTCACCTGCAGAATAGAGAACTACTCTTTTCCGTTTATTGTAATATCTTGCCTGTTTGGCCTGGGACATCACCACCCGTTCCCTAACCTGTGGACAGGGGGGAGTGATATGTCGTAGTTCAGGAAGATTTTGATTCCAGTCTTGATTACGGTTCCCAACATAGGAGGCAAGCATGGTTTTTAAATTGCGGTTCACTTATTCTGAGAGGTTAGCCTGAGGATGGTATGCTGTGGTCTTCTTGTACTGTACACCCCAATCCATCAAAAAACGGTCCATCTCTGAGCTTGTGAATTGTGGCCCCCTATCTATGATGATACATTGGGAACTCCCCAGCGGGTGAAAAGTTCACTTCTGAGGATAGAACAAATGTAAGATGTTTCGGCGTCATGCAAGGCAAACAGCTCTACTCATTTAGTAAAATAGTCTACCATCACCATTAAATAAATTTTTCATTTTACTGACTGGGAGCGGTCCCATTAGATCAACCCCCCCAAGTTTCTCCAGGGTCTTTCACTGTTGTGGACTGAAGAGGTCCTGCTGAAAAACCAGGTGGGTTCTTGTAATGCTGACAAATAATACAAGTCTTTACATGTTTCCAAACATCCCTCCTCACTGTTGGCCACCAGGCTACCTCTAACATCCTTTTCAGCGTCTTCAGACGGCCTAGATGACCCCCAAAAGGACTGTCATGGAAATAGGCAAAGACTCAGGCATATGTGATTCAGAGACAACAAGCTGCTATTTTTTTCCTACCAATCTGGATGGCACACAGCAATATAACACACCCTGAAGTTCCTGAAAGGTAATGTGACCCTTTCACTTTTTGGAATTATTCCGTGCCTCCTGACAAACAGGACTGATAGACTGACTCGAACTATGTCCTGAAGATCCAGCGGCAGGTCTGTCCATTGAGTCGATACAGGGGCCACCGCCGAAGTCATGGGTAGTTCCAGAACCCGGGAAAGCGCATCCCTTCTGGTAAAACACTCTAAAAGTAAATTGCTGAAGAAGTAAAACCCACCGGGTCAATCTGGATGAGTTAAAAGCCCATGCCAGGGCACGGTGGTCGGTATATACTTCAAACAGAACCCCTTCAAGAAAATGTTGCCACTTCTCCACAGCCCAGACTACTGCCAGACATACTTTTTCGGAAGCTAAATAATTTAGTTCTGGGCCACGTAGGGAGCAGGAAGCACATGCAATCACTCGTTCTTCTCCCTCCTTAGTCTGAGTGAGGACAGCCCGAAGCCCTAAGTCACTGGCATCCATTTGCACCTGAAAGGTAAGGCATGGATCGGGTTGCGACAGGACAGGAGGTTCCAAAAGTGCCTGTTTGAGGTTTTTAAAAGCACCCTCGCATTCCGGTTTCCATTCCCATGGCACTTCCTTTCTGGTCAACTGATTTAAAGGGGCGGCAGTGTCAGCTAATTTAGGACTGAATTTGTGGAACCAGCCTACCATCCCCAGAAAGCACTACAATGCTTTGATGTTGCCAGGAGGAGGGTAATCCACAATGGCAGTTATCTTGTCTGGGTCCACTTTGATGCCTTCGGCTGACACCACATGCCCCAGGAAAGTGAGATGGGTCTGCAAGAAGTGGCATTTTTCATGTTCAAGGTCAACTGAACCTGCTTGAGTTGGTAGAAGATGTCATCAAGGTCCAGGATATGTTGTTTCAAAGAAGGAGAGAAGACAATAATATCTTCAATATACACATAGCAGGTCTTCCCAATCAACCCTCTCAGCACTTGTTCCATCAGTCTCTGAAAGGAAGCCCCAGCATTTTTAAGCCTAAACGGCATTACCCAAAAATGAAACAAGCCTTCTGGAGTGATCACAGCAGTCTTTTCTATGCTGTCTTCCCCCATACACACTTGCCAATATCCAGACTGAAGATCCAGAGTGCTAAAAACAGCTGCACCACCCAATGATTCTAAAATTTCATGCACCCAAGGAATGGGATAGGCATCATGATGGGTTTTAGCATTCAGTCCCCTGTAATCAACACAGAATCGAAAAATGCCATTCGCTTTCCGGACCAATACTACTGGAGCTGCCCAAGCTTAGGATGAAGGTTCAAGAATACCGTCCTCCAACATGTGGTCAACCCATTCTTTAATGAGCCTCCTCTTCATTGGCGTCACCCTGTAAGCCCTAAGTTGGACAGGGACCTCATCCACAGTATATATATGATGAGTAACTGCTGCTGTGCGTCCCAGTTTATCTGTCCAAACAGTAGGCCATCTTCTCAATAGAGGCTGCACCTCCCAGGCATGAGCACCTATGCTAGCTTCTATAGGACTCAGCTCTGCAACGGATTGTGCCAGATAATAAAAAGATTGGGCCACCGCAGCTCTTCCTGAGATCTTTCTTCGAACCTAAACGCCTTTCCACCGGGCAGCATGTAATCTCCGGACCTCGGACATAAATTCATGCCTGCTGCAATGATGGAATCCAACCCCAGCAGCAGTGGCATTGTCAAGCAGTCATCCTCTAAGACATATACGTCCACCTCCCAGGAAACACTGTGCAATGCAAACCACATCAGGACGTTGCCACTATCACCATATGCCCTCCCGTCTGCCAAAAAGAACTTCATTGTACCATTCACCTTGGGCAGCTCATGGGGTTTTTTATCTTTTCCCACGAGCTGCGCTTCATTAAGGTAAGAGTGCTTCCAGTGTCTACTACCACATCCCCAGTGATGTCCCTCACAGTTACTGGCACGACCAACAGGGGTAACTGGGTTTGCACAGTAGTGAGCTCAACCCCAGCGGATCGGTCCTTTTGTCGTTGACCCCGTCCACTAGGCAAATTACTTTTTTGTTTATGTACCCTCATGGCAGCCCAGTCTTTCTCAATTAAAGTACCGATTTTCACCAGAGATTTTACTGAGCCCACAATACCCCGTAAAGCCACAGCCAACCGCGGGTTACAAGCACTGAGGACAAGCCTCACGATGTTGTCTTCTGACATACTGGGATTCCATGTCAAACACAACGCATGATATTCGTATGCAAAGTCTCTGATGGGCTCCTGGTGGGTGTTCATTAGCTGCTCTTCCACCTCAGCCTGATAATCCGCCGGCAGGAATGTTTCTAAAAATGCGGAGCGGAAAGAAGACCAGTCGGTTATGCTTGTCTTTTCTGCCTGCCACCATGACCCCGCTGGACCGCTCAGCGAGGCGTTTAAAAAGCTCATCAACTCCACATTAGTTAAGGGGTGTAGTTCTAAAAACGAATCTGCCTGTTCCAAAAATCTGAGAACTTCTGCTGATGTACAAGAGGTTTCTAATTTAGGGAATTCTAAGCGTAGTTCCGCGGCAGGTGCAGCAGTAAGGGAGACCCTGGAAGCTGTACCTCCCATTGAGTTAGACTGCCGTGATTTCCTGCAATAAGCGTCCATGCTCCTCCTTACCACGTCCTGCAGCTCGACTTCCCATTGCTGATCCCTTCTCTGGAGACAAGCAATCAATCGTTGTTCTAACTGCCGCACCTGACCTTGCACATATTCGCGCATCACTTCTATAGCTCCTTCCAATGATCCATGCAGAGCCTCTTCGCTCACAGCAGCCCCTTCAGCCAATTCCTTGATCTGATCGTGCATCTCTTCCATCCGTTCTTGCAACTCGCCCCACAACAACGGCAGGATGTTTTCATCTCTTTCCACCTTAGGAGTAGACATGTATAGTGAATCGAACAGGCTGGCTGCTTCCTCAACCTCTTCATGCCCCCTTGATTGTAACATGTTCGCCCAGCATCATCCCTCTCTCTGACGCTTCGTTCGGTCCGGAAGCCTCCTGCGCCAAATCCTCAGAAGACATCTGAACCTCCATCTGAACTTCTGGTGGCAAATAGGGCGTGAAAGGAGATAGAGGATGTATTTTAGTCAGTTCCCCGTACGGGCCACCACTAATCTGTACCGCTGCCCCTGGAGAACAACTAAACCCCGGGTTACCGCACGATTAGAAAACTGCTGGTGTAAAGCAGTTCAATATCGAAAATATATCGGGCAACGTGGCCAATGCTCATCCTTTTATTGACCCCTCATCACAAGTCCCAACTCAGCATTAACAACAAGCCATATCACAAAAAAGAAGAAGCAAAAGAATAACACATATACATTTTACATAAAAAAAAAACAAGCAAACAAATACATAACAATTGAAACCCCCCTTCTTGGTTTAAGCGCGCGATGTTCATAAAGAAGATAAACCGGTTTGTCCAAATGGGCTTACTGTCCTTATTGTGCAGGGCAAAGAGAAACCCAATGGGAATACGCCGGCCATCAAGCTGATATCAACAAAATTTAATCCTACCGGTTCCAGTATTCCTCAGCGAAATCAAAGGAAAAAAAAGTCCCGTCTTCAGAGACGTGTCTCCCTTGTGTCGCCGAGTCTTTAGAATAAAGAACTTTTTCCAGTAAATCCTGTACTTGGCGCTACCTCGTCTCTTCTTTTTGCTCCACCACAAGATGTCTCTCTTTCTCCCCATCTTTTCCAGTTTTTAAGTTTTCAACCTCAACCGCCCTGACTGAGTTATGACCACCCCTTTAAAGGTGCATTTATAGCATTCTTCTTCCCTGCAATGCACCCAAAGAGGCAGCAAACTGTTCCCAGAATAATAGCACATGTGGTGCTTCTGATCACTCTGCACAATCATACAAAAACAATGTGAACTGCAACCAGAAAAACAGAATCCGCAAATTTTGCAAAACAAAACATTTGTGTCACTGACAAGACTTTTGTCCACTACTGTAGAGCAACAGTATTTGGGCATTATTATCATCCTGCTAAGGAATAGTTGGGTTCTGGGACTAATTTAATGTTTTTGATTCAACATCTTTTTGGCGTACAGGTAAGTCATTAGTACCAATCCTGGAAAAAGCCTGACTTTCTAGAAAAGTCCTGTCCCAAGTCCCTGTAATATAATGTTATATAACACTGCTATGTTGATGACATAAAACCCTTGCACATAAACATCAATAATAATTCAATTTACATAGTATAACATTGATATGACTGCTGAATACATCAACTGGCACACTACAGTCTATGACCTTTGGTTCATGGAGGTTAATAACATACAGAGGTCCTTGTAACCCTCTGATGGAACACTTATGTGTTGGGGTAATGGCCCATGATAGCTTATATCACAAGATAACGCTTCCACCATTCATTAATTTCCACAGTCAAGGTATGCTGCAACTTCTAACAGCCGTCTATTACACAGATTTTTTTATGACTATAAGTTCATCCACACTGCTCCCCTCCTGGATGTTTTTTATAAATAGCATCTGATTGCAGAACTATCTCAGATGTGTGTGGACATGAACTATAAAGCAACCATGGTGGGAATCAAGCCTAACAAAATCACTGCCATGTGAAGAAGCAATCAATGACTATACAGCCAGAAAAATATCACAAAAAAAATTATTGTAAAAGTAAATGTCCCTGTTTCCTTATGGATTTTATGATATTTGTAACATTTGTCAGTTTTTATTTCTAATTTGTAATTGGTGTGAAATTTCTTTACTTATTCTAAAACAGTATTGATATTGCAAGTTTATATTTGTAACAATCTATCTATCTATCTATCTATCTATCTATCTATCTATCTATCTATCTATCTATCTATCTATCTATCACACACATGCACATGAAAGACAGTTTACGGGCTCAAAAGTAAGTGTTTTTCAGTCGAGCCAGGGGTTGGTGCTGTCCAATAATAAACTCTCTCCTTTTCTTCCTCTGGGGACCCTCATCAGAACCTGCCTCCTAAAGACTTCACTTCCACATTCTAAGATCCCCCCTAAATGACATCATTTCGAGTTCCAGTTCAATCAAGATCCCACCTCTTCCTGCTCAAATTATATAAATCCACCACCATCTTGTCTTACCTCTGCATTAAAATTGAGTCTGAGGCACGGGTACAGGCACGTGTTGCAGTCCAACAGGATCGCACTCGGGCTCTGTTCCAGGTACTGATGTCACTTCAGGACAATGATGACAGAAAGTCGTATTTCTTGATATTTGAGCACACTGCTACCAGACACAATTGGGATTGTGCAGAGTGGGCAAACATTCTGGCGCCACTCTTAAAGTGGGAGTAGCAGAGGACCTATTATGACCTTGGTGAGCAGGAGACTGCTAACTACAACACCCTGAAAACCGAGGTGCTAAAGCACTACGGGGTCTTTGCAGACCAGTAGGTGAGGTTGTGCTGAGAGTGGCGGTTTGACCCAGAGGGGCCATCTCACCCACAAGCATATAATGTCTGGGGGAAAGCAGAATGATGGCTGAGGCCAGATTTAAATGATTCTAAGCACTTTGTGGAGCAAGTAACATGTGACCTGTTAATTAATGTCCTTCCTGATTTTCTCGTCTAGCTGGTCCGCAGGCAAGCAGGAAGTGGGGCATACCATCCCCAACTACCCTCAATTTGGCGAAACTATGGATTGCAAATGGGCAAAGGAGAGAGGAGAGAGGCTCTTGCTAACCCATTGTCTTTCCCTTGTACAGGAGTGGTATTGGTTAATGGGCATAAGGTGCACTTATAGATTCAGGCAACAACATTTCAATTGTCGCTTGCCAATATGTGTTACGGCAACAATGACACATGGGAAAAACAATCTGATTTGTATCTATGGAGAAACCTGGTGGTAATGATCTAGGGTGTTATTGATTGCATTATTAACTGCGATGGTTCCCTAAGGGCTTTGCAGGTGGTAGTGCTCCGAAATCCACCTTATCCAGTGATACTTGGGGAAGAGTGGTCTGAAAGTAAAAGTAGTATAACACAATCCACTCTGGTAAAATTTTTGGGCCCTTTTATGGATGGGCATAATCCATTCCAAAATGTCTCCACGGCGTGCACACAGCCGGCAGTGAGGAGTCATGTGGTGACCTACTGTGACAAAGTAGACGACATGCCGGCTCAGGCAGCTGCATCATCCTCTGCTGCACCATTGAAATTTTAAGCTCTGCCCATTAAGGTCAATGTTTGTTTACTGCTGGGGTTCTCTCCAAGCTAATGCCGATGCTCTTTCTCGGGTTCATGAACTCTTGGTTTGGGGCCACCCAACCCGACAAAGTTTGGCTTGCATGTGTCACACACGTGTGCATGAAAGACCATTTACGGGCTCAAATGTCAGTGTTTTTCAGCTAAGCCAGGGGTTGGTGCTGTCTAGTAACACTCTCTCCTTTTCTCCTTCTACAGAACCTGCCTCCTAAAGATGTCACTTCCACCTCCCAATATCCCACCTAATGATGACAACACTTCCAGTTGCAGTACAATCAAGATCCCACATCTTCCTATTCCCATTATATTAATCTGCCACCTTTTTCTCATCTCAGTTCCTCATTGAACTTCTGTCTGTAAAGATGTTTTTCTTATTTTGCATTTCTTTAAGTATAGAGAGTCTATATTCCCCAAAACTTTATGCTTGTGCTTAAATACATTAATAAATTTAATAAATTACACCATCTATCTATCTATCTATCTATCTATCTATCTATCTATCTATCTATCTATCTATCACAAGAAATTCCGGAAAAAAATTATAAAGTACACAAAATACACAGTTGTACGGTTTAAAACTGCCATCTATGTGTTGCCAACTGCAAAGTTTAACAAGCACTAATCTGGTCTCTATTCAGAATGGCAATAAATAAGTTAGAACATTCCATTTACATGTTAGCTTGTAGAGGTTAAAGTAGAACCTTAGTTTAACATAATATTAACTCACTAAAAATGTCTCTTACAGGGTCAAACAAATTATATAAATGTCAAGCCAGGATCTACCACTGCATGAAATGTTGTGGTTATACCTATATAGTGCATGTTATGTTTTATTGTTGTCAAATCTACTTTTGAAATGCCAAAACAAATTTCTAACAACTAAGTGTCCTCCCAGTAAAATTAATTTCAGCTATTTGCTTATTTCTCCATTTTTTTAATTTCTCCATTATGAGTGAGAATGTTTGTGTCCATTAATGTATCCTGTGACAGCCTAGAATAAGTTCACCAGTTCCTTGTGAAGCTGAACTGGATTGAAAAGGTTAGAGTGTAGATGAATGGAGGCATTGATGCAATATCCAGTGCTCCATCTGTTTAGAGCTATGATGCAAACTTTTGTGGTATGAGCAACACTGTACAAAAATAAAAAAAAAAACTGCTGTCGCGGTTGGTAAGCACCAACAGAAGTGGTTACTAGTCCACCACACAAACCCACAATGACCCAGTTACGATCAAGCTTACATGCACATAGGATAAAATAGCCAAATATTACACATAGAATTAGACCTGGAAATGAATCTGGGTCCCTGGCACTATGAATCCTTGGCACTAACTGCTGTGTCAACCAATCTCTGAAATATTTTCCCTAGAAATATACTATATTATTAAGTATTAGCTGCTTGTAATTACTACACGAAAGTTCTTTAAAGAGTGCAGTACCTATAGCAAGCTTATTCAAAAATATCTTTCCCAGTATAAAAAAGTTATTAAATTAGTAAACACAACAGAAACATACCAACATTATTGTTTATTTCAGCTCCATTCAACAACATTTAATAATTAATAGGTTTTATTTTATATAACATTAACAAACTGTAAGCTAAGGTTTTGAAATGCCTTCTATTTTTAACAGTGCCATTAATAGGAATATGATGACGTTGATTTGTTTGGAAATGGGGATTCTTGCCCAACAGCTTCCTCAGCAAAATGGGATCCAATCTTTAATTTCCTGCCCTTTGGCTTTCCAGCTTCTAATTTCAGCTGCAGCAGGAAACAGGAAGGTACTGATGTAAATTAGGGATTTGCAGCATTATACACATAGGATATAATTACTGCTTCACCTGTTTATCTGCTTCTTGCAGTGTACAATTTGGCAGTGTTTTATAAGCCATTACTTCTATTCAACAAGAACATGTGAACTTGTGGAGATGTGTCTGGCATTTATACTATATACAAAGAAACCTACTATTAAATATTAAATGGAAAGGGCATTCTCTTTCCAGGAAGGCAGCAATAAAAAAAGTGGTCCACAGACATTGAAAATTCAGGAGAGAATCCAAAATGTGATCAATTCCACTTCAAAACATGAGTACATTTCAAGTGTTACAGCATTGTGGTTTGGGACAATTGAGAGCATGATGCTGTTATAAAAGAAGCAGACATGCACCAAAGGAGCCTGTTAAAGTTAGAAAAGGAATGAAAAAAATTTCAACGGTTGAACAGAATAATATTTCTATGAGATATCAGGCAGAAAAATAAATTACATTTTAGTTCATACTTAACCTGTAAATGTTATTGTCACCATATATGTAATAATAAATAATGTTAGGAAATAGAATATTGTCATCAATCAGCACTAGGGACCAGTATGCTTCCTACTTTATACAATATACTGCATACAGTATATTTTTCCTGTACCTTTATAGTATTTGTACCATTGTGTTCTGATGGAAATGATACAGAGAGCGACAAGGTAGAACTACTTGCCTTTTCTTTACTTTTATTGAATCAGCACACAACAAAAGCATTATCTTTGATGCCGGTTTATCCTCTATAGGTTTGTAGGGTCACTAGTGGTGTTATCCATATATGTATATTAATGATCCAGTGTAGTTCAGTGTGTCCGTTCATATAGTCTCTGTTACAGTATATGTTGGATAATTGATGAATGGATGGATATATATATATATATATATATATATATATATATATATATATATATATATATATATATATATATATATATATATTCACTGTTAATGCATTAAATAATAAAAATGATCATGGTCTGTGCTTAGTGAAGTACGCTATACAAAAATAAACTGAATGAAACTGAAATAAAAGTATATTGTAAACCCATAATTTTAGCTAACTCTATTACTTGAGGAAAAAATACATTACTGGGGGCATACAAGAGGTTGCAGTCAGTGTGTTTTTACATGCACACACAAACCTGGGATAAGGTGAGTAACCTGATTTCTTAAAAAATCCAGTTTACATGTGGGACTAAACTTGTAGTACAGAGTTCTCCTTTGGCAAATTGCTCTAACATTATTAAATTGCACAAAAATGAGTTAAATGTTATCATTGGCTGTAGTAAATCCAGAAACAAGCATGGAGCATGTATTTCTAAAGATTTT
The DNA here is from genome assembly GCF_016835505.1 of Polypterus senegalus. Taxonomy (NCBI): domain Eukaryota; kingdom Metazoa; phylum Chordata; class Cladistia; order Polypteriformes; family Polypteridae; genus Polypterus; species Polypterus senegalus. The sequence goes on from NC_053158.1 coordinate 148,273,538, forward strand.
TCTACTGAGTTTAACATTGTACATTTAGCTCATCAACATAAATTTAGGAAATACTAAAATACTGAGACTGATTACTTCAACCGGGAGAAGTAATAATGTGATCGCTCAAGCATTTCCAATTTTTTCTTGCTGCTACTGCTTGTTGTGATGTCTGTGCAGGGGTGGATATGGGGGTTTGTAGGAGAAAAACAGAAGTTTTTATTATTGTTGTGGATGTTAATAAAAAAGTAGCTAAGCATTATACATGTGTGAATCGCTATTTCTGATACAACAGTTTGGCGACGAGGATGGCAGAGTTTGGCTTACCTTCTGAAGCTTCTTTCGTGCCAGTACCTGGTGAACCGCTAGTTCCCTGGAGCCGCTGGTATCATTCGTTTGAGATGTACCAGTTGGCGGCCAGGTTGGATAATGTTGAGACAGCAAAGAAAATAGCACTTATTTTACACTGTTTGGGAGCGGAACAACAGTGCATTTTTTCTACCTTGCTACCAACTGGCAAGTCTTTTGCAGCCACGGTGGCAGCACTGGTATTTCTGATACAACACTCACCTTGTTTAAATGTTCAAGATAACATAATTGGCCACAGACGTGCACAGGTTAACAAAGTGCAACTAATATGCACAAACTATTAAATTCTTAACTGCACTCTGGTTAAAAATTTACATGGCCACATAATCAGATTACTTGTGGAGAAATTTACATGTGTTAACCCATCTTCTCAGAGATCAATATCCTGATTTCATTAACCTGAAAAAGGGTATGCATGGCATTTTTGAAACTAGGTTTTTGTGAATAACCGGGATGTTAGCATGCATGTAAACACACTCAAGGAGAGAGAGAGATAAAAAAGGAAAATGTGTGTCTTGATGACTAAACATCATTGTAGTTTATCCAAGTATTTTAGTACTATGGACATCCATATTTTTCTTTTTATCAGGTTACAAATTATCAAAATTGCTGTACTGTTAGCCAGCAGGGTACTGGTAGGAATTGGGCTGCTGCTGGCCAAAGAAGGAGAAGAAGAGGAGGGAGACGTGTCTGAAAGCAGGAGGAGAGTAGGAAGGTAAAGAAAGTGGAAGTGAGGGTAAGACCTTTGAATGTTGGCAGTATGACTGGTAAGGGGAGAGAGTTAGTTGATATGATGGAGAGAAGGAAGATTGATGTTGTGCGTGCAAGAGACTAAGTGGAAGGGGAGTAAGACCAGGTGGAACGGAGGTGGATTCAAATCGTTCTATTATGGTGTGGATGGGAGGAGAAATGGGTTAAGGGTTATTCTAAAGGAACAGTATGTCAAGAGTGTTTTGGAGTTGAAAAGAGTGTCAAACAGAGTAATGATTATGAAGCTGGAAATAGGAGGTACGATGATAAATGTTGTTAGTGCATATGCCCAGCAAATTGGGTGTGTGATGAATGAGGAAGAATTCTGGAGTGAGTTGGATGAAGTGATGAACAGTGTACCCAAGGGTCAGATACTGGTGATTGGAGCAGATTTCAATGGACATGTTGGTAAATGGAATGGAGGAGACAAGGAGGTGATGGGTAGGTATGGTGTCAAGGAGAGGAATGAAGATGGTCAGATGATAGTGTATTTTGAGAAAAGGATGGACATGACTTTGGTGAATGCATATTTTAAGAAGAGTGAGGATCATAGGGTAAAATTCAAGAGTGGAGGAAGATGCACACAGGTAGATTATATCCTATGCAGAAGAGTCAATCTGAAGGTTATTGAAGACTGCAAAGTGGTGTCAGGGAAGAATTTAGTTAGGCAGCATAGGATGGCGGTCTGTAGGATGAAGTTGGAGATCAAGAAGAGGAGTAGAGTGAGGGCAGAGCCAAGGATCAATTGGTGGATGTTGAAAAAGGAAGGAAGGAAAACTGCAAGGTTGAGTTTAGGGAGGAGGTAAGATATGCACTGGATGAAAGTGAAGAGCTACCAGACAGCTGGTGGTGGAATGGGGAAGTACAGGATAGTATACAGAATAACAGGATGGTGAGGAAGAAGTGGGATAGTCAGAGAGATGCAGAAAGTAGGCAACAGTATAAGGAAATAAGGCGTAAGGTGAAGAGAGAGGTGGTGAAGGCTAAAGAAAAGGCATATGATGAGTTGTATGCGAAGCTGGACACTAAGGAGGGATAAAAAGACTTGTACTGATTGGCTAGACAGAGGGACCGAGCTGGGAAAGATGTGCAGCAGATTAGAGTGATAAAGGATAAAGATGGAATCATACTCACAAGCGAGGAGGGTGTGTTGAGAAGATGGAAAGAGTACTTTGTGAGGCTGATGAATGAAGAGAATGAGAGGGAGAGAAGGTTGGATGATGTGGAGATAGTGAATGCCTGTGTAGTGGAGAAGAAGAGTTCTGGTACCCATTTTTAAGAATAAGAGGGATGTGCAGAGCTGTAACTACAGCGGGTTAAAATGGTTGAGCCACAGCATGAAGTTATGGGAAGGAGTAGTGGAAACTAGGTTAAGAAGGGAGGTGATGATTATTAAGCAGCAGGTATGGTTTCATGCCAAGAAAGAGCACCCCAGATGTTATGTTTGCTCTGAGGGTGTTGATGGAGAAGTGCAGAGAAGGCGAGAAGGAGTTGCATTGTGTCTTTGTGGACCTGGAGAAAGCATATGACAGGGTGGCTCGAGAAAAGTTGTGGTATTGTATGAGGAAGTCGGGAGTGGCAGAAAAGTATGTACAGGATATGTACGAGAGACGTGTGACATTTGTGAGGTCTGCAATAGAGGTGTGTTTACATCAGGGGTCGGCTCTGAGCCCTTTCTTATTTGCAAAGGTGATGGACAGGTTTACAGATGAGATAAGGCAGGAGTTCCCGTGGACTATGATGTTTGCTGATGACATTGTGATTTGTAGTGAGAGTAGGGAGCAGGTTGAGGAGACACCGGAGACGAGGAGATATGCTCTAGAGAGGAGAGAAATGAATGTCAGTAGGAACAAGACAGAATATATGCGTGTGAATGAGAGTGAGGTCAGTGGAATGGTGAGGATGCAGGGAGTAGAGTTGATGAAGGTGGATGAGTTTAAATACTTGGGATCAATAGTACAGAGCAAACAGGGATTGTGTAAGAGAAGTGCAGGCAAGATGGAATGAGTGGAGAAGAATGTCAGGAGTAATTTGTGACAGATGGGTATCAGCAGGAGTGAAAGGGAAGGTCTACAGGACAGTAGTTAGACCAGCTATGTTAAATGGGCTGGAGATGGTGGCACTGACCAGAAAGCTGGAGACAGAGCTGGAGGTGGCAGCGTTAAAGATACTAAGATTTGAATTGGATGTGACGAGTATGGAAAGGATTAGAAATGAGTACATTAGAGGGTCAACTCAGGTTGGACGGTTAGGAGACAAAGTCAAAGAGGTGAGATTGCATTGTTCTGAACAAGTACAGAGGAGATATGCTGAGTATATTGGGAAAGGAATGCTAAGGATAGAGCTGCCAGGCAAGAGGAAAAGATGAAGACCTAAGAGAAGGTTTACGGATGTGGTGAGAGAGGACATGCAGGTGATGGGTGTAACTGAGCAAGACGCAGAAGACAGGACGATATGGAAAAAGATGATCCACTGTGGCAACCCTTAATGGAAGCAGCCAAAAGAAGAAGAAGAAGCTGTCATGTTCATAAAAAATAATTAAAATCAGGAATGAGTGAAGATGATGCCCAGTGCATGAAGTATATTCCAAGAGCTTTTAAGCAGTAACCGTAATATTCTTAAAGCAATTCAAAATGACATGAACATGATCTGAAATAATTTATTCTTTATTATAATTGAGCTAAAGTATTATGTTTTACATTTTTAGTCTTGTAAAGTACTTTTAGGTGACTATTTAGGGAAGAGCATTTTTAAGTTTCTTTCACATTTCAGAAAATTGAAAAATATTTTACTTAGTTTAAGAGATGTGTTTAATTCATTTGAAGAAAAATAATTTATATGATAATAAAGATGCATGATGTAACAATTTTGTTTGAAACCTGATAAGACATAACTAAAAGGTGGAGGTGTCAAACAAATATAAAGAAAATTGGGTTGGAAAGTTTGTACAGGTGTGTGTTATGACTGTTTAAGGTTTTTTTTAATATTATTCTTATTATTACATTACTGCTTATCTTTTTTGTTCTTTTGTTGTTGGTTTTGGCCTCCATGCTGGTTTATGTGGTCACTACCATTTTGTGGGTCTCTCAGCCCTACTGTTCTTGATCTGTTACTACTATGCGACAGCAGGAAACTGCATGCTGTGATGTAACAGTCTGGAAGTATAAAAGCCACTGAAGTGTTTCTCTTGGTTTTAAGGTGTTAAGAGGAAGGGCTTCAAATTTCTGCGTGGAGGCAGCCAAGATAGGGGTCGGGGGATGAAGATCGTGGCTGTTGTGTGAGTCATGGGTGAGCCAGGGAGACCAAGAAGGAGGTGGGCTGTGTTTATTAATTTCTGAAGAGAATATTAGGGATCCAGTAACTGTGTTTTTAACCTTTGCTTTTAAATGATTTATTTATTGTGATTTTATTCCCACTTTTAACCTTGTTTTTATAGATTATTTATCTATGGATTATTTTTTGAGCACTGCACTATTTATCTATACCCTGTTTTGATTTTTGTTGAATAAAAGCAATTTATTATTGCTCCTTGTGAGATTTGTCCCCATCTGTCAGCTTGTTCAGTTACGCTATTGACAGTGTTGGATTGAAGATGCTCCCAAAACTGGAAGAGGGAGCCTGAAGCGGACCTGCACCGTCACAGTTGGTAGTTGTATGAACAACACCCTTTTCAGAAGCTTTTAATAAGTGTGTATTGATAATGGAACACTCCAATAAAAAATCATCAAGAAGTATATTGTAGTCAAAGAAAAACTGATAAAATTTTAAAAGAAAAGGTGACATGACTTGTGCTCAATAACTGTGACAAATTATACTCAATTGGATAACATGTATACAACAGTGCTGTTAAAAGAGGCATCTAATCACATCTCAGTGAGCATTGTTATAGATGGGGAATGGCAGCTGACTAACTGAGAATACAAAAAACAAGATGATTCTATGTCCATCGTAGAATGTTAGCTGAACCAGATTAAATACTGGACACAAAATGGTACAAAGGTGGTTCTGCTTCAAAGCCACAACAGAAACAAAAATAACCACAACAACCAAAATCAGTCAGGACACAAATAATCATTTCATACTAATCTTGTATTGAAGAATCATTCAACATACAAATCCACAGTCAAGCCCTGCTGGAAGATAAAAGTCAAAAAAAAAATAATGCAAAAGTCAGCTGAGGTGTGCTGGCTGATATCCGCTACATCTGCTATCAGAACGTACAGAAGTTTGGAGAGAGGAAGATTGCGGAGGGCCATAATTCCACAATTCAAAGGTCCCAGGGTTAAGCAAGTCGACAGCTCTCATGTGTGCAGGGTTCAGCAGTTTTTGGTTCTTAAATGTCGCTACATGCTAACACTTTATTGTAACTGTTAGATTATATTGTTTTGGGACAATAAACCAATCAGTACTTAACTCGGCTCTCTGCCCATTCTTGGAAGAATCCCTGGGAAAAAAATTATCATCAATTCTCCTGTCAGAGCCCAAGAAATATTCTCTCACAGTTAGAATACAATAATTAAATTGAAATGCAAGAATGTATAATAAAAAGGAAAAGTGAGTAATATAACATAATAAGAAAATGTATATGGTAAATGAAAGAATGTTTCATATGCAGATTATATGAGTGCAAAGCTTATTAAATTCACAAACTACAGTGTGGCACTGAATATTACTGATCTTTATGGTTGCCATCAGTTTCAAAATCACAGAACTAAGGAGCACAAATGCTGGATACTGGAAGAACAGAAAGATGCTGTGTGGAATGATAAATCTTACCAATTTAAATAGACATGAGAAGATGTAAAAATATTGATAGCATTTTGAAATTATGGTGTGATTCTACCGGATGTTCACATTGAAGCCTGCTGGTGATGGTGAAATGGCATGAGAGTGTTTTCATGGTACTGTAGGCTATATATTACATTCTTTAAAACAAGCACGATAATATTTGAATACCTTGAATAACTGAATGTTGTTGCCAATCAGGCCCGTTTCTTTTTTAGTATTTTAGGAATTAATTTCTCTTCTGCAAATTAGGTTTAGGGTAGTGGTGTGTCTAATCAATAAAAGTCAATCAGGGATCTTATTGGAGAAGAAGTCCAAAACAAATTCATTTTCAAAAACATTTGGACACATCAGAATTATCAGGAATGATTATCCTTGTTTCACAATTTATTCACAGACGAATTTGGTATTTTATAAGTTAAAAAATTTAATCAGGAGCAACATACTTAGGCAGCAACAACATCTAACAAACACTTTTGTTAGCTGCACATCAGACCTGCACAGCATTCAGGAGGAATTTTGGGCAATTCTTCATTACAAAACTACTTCAGTTCAGCCATATTCTTGAGATGTCTGGGGTGAACTGCACTCTTGATGTCAATCAACAACATCTCTATTGGGTTAAGAGCTGAGCTCTGGGTGGGCCTCTCCAAAGGCTGCATTTTCATTTTTTTTCTGAACTCATTCTGTGGTAGATTTATTTCAATTTTTGGGGTCATTCTCCTGCTTTATCACCCAACATTTTGAGCTTCATTTGGCAGAGAGCCACCATAATATTATCCTAAACGATTCTTTGATAAACTTGGGAATTTTGTTTTCTCTTAAATGATGGCATGCTATTCAGGTCCAGAGTCAGCAAAGCAGTCCTAAATCATGACCATTGGGATAATGTTTTCGTTTTGGTATGCGGTGTCCTTTATTCCAGGCATGTCAAACACGCAGCCTGCATGACAGATCCTAGTTAGCACTGAACTTGTACAAAATGATTACTATCGTTTGTGATTGAATCATTCTGCACTTTCGGCATAACTTATTGACTTTTCTTACTTGTGCCTTCTGACAAAAGCACATTTTCCCATAGCATTACAGTACCGGAAACGTCATCTGCTAGTATAGCCATGAGCCTTGACCAAAGTTAATGAGCCACTTTGTCATAACTGAAGTGCTAGGCTGCAGCAGCAGGCAGCAGGGGCGGCTTTAGGCATGTGCAAACTGTGCACTGCACAGGGCCGCCAAATCCCAGGGGTCGCCACGCCAATATTAGTTTGAATATAAAACAGAAAGAGAAAATAACAACACAGCTGACGGCAATGTGGTCGAAAAACATTGTGTTTCTTGTTAATTAGTACGCTGTACAGTAATCCCTCCTCGATTACGGTGGTTGCGTTCCAGACCCCCCCGCGATAGGTGAAAATCCGCGAAGTAGAAACCATATGTTTGTATGGTTATTTTTACATATTTTAAACCCTTATAAACTCTCCCACCCTGTTAACATTATTAGAGCCCTCTAGACATGAAATAACACCCTTTAGCCAAATGTTTAAACTGTGCTCCATGACAAGACAGAGATGACAGTTCTTTCTCACAATTAAAAGAATGCAAACATATCTTATCTTCAAAAGAGCGCCGTCAGGAGCAGAGAATGTCAGAGAGAGCGCTCGCTAAGAAAAGCAAACAATCAAAAAATCAATACGTGCTTTTAAGTATACAGAAGCACCGAGATAAAGCTGCATTTTGTGGAGGAGACTCCATGTCCTCTGTGCAAACAGCCCCTCTGCTCACACCCCCTCCGTCAGGCAGAGAGAGTGAGAAAGATAGAGAGAAGCAAACAAGCACCGCGCAGGAAGCATATCATTGAGGAGTTTTAGTTAATATGTAATACATGCTCTGATTGGGCAGCTTCTAAGCCATCCGCCAATAGCGTCCCTTGTATGAAATCAACTGGGCAATCAAACTGAGGAAGCATGTAACCTAAATTAAAAGACCCATTGTCCAGAAAGCGAACCAGCGAAAAATCCATGATATATATTTAGATGTGCTTACATTTAAAATCCACGATAGAGTGAAGCCGCGAAAGTCGAAGCGCGATATAGCGAGGGATTACTGTATTTACTTTACTGTCGGAGCAGTAAGCTATATGTAGTACTAGCAAAATACCTTCGCTTCGCAGCGGAGAAGTAGTGTATTAAAGAAGTAATGAAAAAGAAAAGGAAACATTTTGAAAATAACGTAACATGATTGTCAATGTAATTGTTTTGTCACTGCTGTGAGTGATAAGTGTTGCTGTCATAAATATATATACATACATACACACACATATATACACACAAATACATATATATATATATACATACACACACATATATATACATATACATAAATATCTACATATATACATATACACACACACACACATATATACATATATACTGTATATATATATATACACTCTTTGGGGTGCGAGCAACTGTTGCTGGGGGTGCCAGAATCCATCAAGGAAGAAAAATGAAAAACATTATTTGTACAAAATCTTAATTTATTTATCCATTCCTAAATAATTAAATGGGCAGGCTATTTCGTATCAGTGCAATACGCTGCTTGTTAAAACGGATGACTCCCGCTCTTACGTGTAAGTCTGTGTGGATATTATGAACTATCGTATCTGTTCAAGTTCTATTTAAATTTTAAATAGAAGGAATTTTTATTTAGTCGACAGAAATATCTTTGGTAGGAATGTAAGTTAAATGTAGGCATCATTGCATAGATTTTTCTTCACCATACAAATGTAAAGAGTAAATTCGCCTTACATTCCAACCAAAGATATTTGTGTCGACTAAATCAGGGGTGTCAAACTCAATTGCACAGGGGGCCAAAATCCAAAACACACTTTAGGTTGCGGGCCAAACAGGATAAACATTTATTGAACACACTAAAACTAAACTTTTAAAACTTTAAAACTTTTAAAACTTAACTTTTTTGAACATAAATATGAATAAAAACAGACAGGAATATTATTCCTGAATAAATCAACTCAAACCTTAAATAACATGATATTTTGCTCTCCATAAAAATATATCCTGTCTAAATTATACAAGTTAGAAATAAAGTAAACGTTAAAAGAACAAACATTCAAATTTCTTTACTCTTATGTAATTTTATATAAAAAATAAACTTTAAATTTTAAATATCCCAAAAGATTTTACTCTCCATAAAAATATATCCTGTCAAAACTACACAAATTCAAATATGAACATGCTGCATAACAAAACCTGGAAATATAAATAAAATTTGTTCTTTTCAGCAATAACAAATCAAATCATTCAGTTGTCTTTGCTCTTATGTCATTTTATCAGAGCTGGACGCCTGGTATTATGTTTGGTGTGAGGTTCTGTGTTGAGGAGATTCTCAGGATGGACTGCCGGTGCTCATCAGTGAGGCGACTCCTGTGTGCTGTTTTGTTAGTCTTCATGACTGAGAAGAGCTTCTCACACAGATATGTGCTACCAAACATGCACAAGGTTCAAGCTGCATGTAGACGGAGCTGGAGCATTTCTGCGGGAATGGAGTGAATAAACTGTGCGGGCCCTGCAGTATCGTACTTTGCCTTCAGTGTGCCATTACACTGCAGCTCAATCACCTCCATCTGAATCTGCACAGGTGCAGTTTCCACATCGACGGCAAATGGGTTGCGAAACAACTCAAAATTCTTTTTTTGTTCTTCAAAGTCACCAAAGCGCCGTGCGAACTCAGTGCGCAGTGCGCTCAGTTTATCAGCAAAGTGCGTATTTGGGAACACCGTTGTGCCGACTTGGTTCAACATTACTTGGCAACAGGGAAAGTGGGGCAAGTTGCACTGGTGCATTTGTGTCTCCCATAAAAGCAGCTTCACTTGAAATCACTTTGTGATTTTGCACAGGTAAAAACGTCTGCTGAAGTGTCAGATTCTTCTTTAACTCTTCTGCTTTCTGTATCTTGTGCATTGCATTCAGGTCTTTCAGGTTATCTTGATGTTTTGTCTCATAGTGCCGTCTTAGATTAAATTCTGTAATTACAGCCACATTAGCTCCACAAATGAGACACACGGGTTTACCGGCAATGTCAGTAAACATATACTCAGCCTCCCATCGGTTTTTAAAGGCTCTATTTTCAGAATCAACTTTTCTCTTCGGCATCGTGTGGGCTAGCTTCGCAATAACTTGCAGCATCATAAGCTAGACTTGATTAACGCGTAAGTGTTGGCAAGGCAGCTGAATCGCTGCATTATGGGATCTGTAGTTTATTGTGTTACCAGTGCTTCATATCCCCGGGCCATTAATAACAATAATACAATATATAAAATGATCTCGGGCGGATATAATTACGCCGGGCGATGTGGCCCACGGGCCTTGAGTCTGACACATATGGACTAAATAGAACTTGAAAAGATATATTTTTTCGAATAATCGCGCAATTCAGATCGAGTTGACGCGCACTATAGTACATCGAGCCCGCGTGCTATTGTGGTTTTGCCTGCGTGCCTCAATAAGTCACCCTCCCCTCGCTCTTACTTTTTTACCGTTCATCTAATGAATACACTGAGTATATTTTTACCAAAACAATCATTGATGGCGAATAAAGTATCCATTATTCATTAAGCTTCAATTGGTGATCTGTCATTCTGCGTTAACCGCATATTTTTTCATAGTCTCAAACCAAGGGGTTGCGAAGGTAAAATGAATCGGGAAGCGAGCATACATACTCAGTGCACCCCCTCTTGGGAATCAAACCTCGGACGTCGGCGCTAGAGGCTAAGCCTCTACCATTGCGCCACGGCGTGTGGTTTATCTATTTGAGCGTATGTAGATCGGGGTATATATATACATATATATATATACCGCCTCAGCGGAGAAGTAGTGTGTTAAAGAAGTTATGAAAAAGAAAAGGGAACATTTTAAAAATAATGTAACATGAGTGTCAATATACAGTAATTGTTTTGTGAGTGTTAGGAGTGTTGCTGTCATCAAGGATTTGATTATCATTATTTCTTTCTATCAGGTTCGTATTTGTAGGATGTGTTCAAGTTATATTCTGTGTTTGTCAATTTGTAAAGATAACAGGTTTCATTCATCGATTTCTTACTGAATCAATAAACAGCTCGCCTTCCTCTTTATCTGAGACTTGACACACTGCATGCACGGGTTTTTTTTTACACTGTGTTCCTTTAGCGGGTGTGAAGGATAGCCAGGCATTTATCCCGGCCAATACCCCCAAGCCGCCAGGTGGAACCCTCCTTGCAGCATGGAGGTCCCCAGAAGACCAGCAGGGCATCATGGACAATGGAGTTTTTATGCAAAGCCCTGCTGGATGCCGTGGGGGCCAAGGGAGGGAGCTGCAGGGAGGACTGAGGGCTTCTTCGTGCCCTGTGACCCGGAGGTTCGTCATAGAAAGAGCGACGGACTTCCGGGTTGAAAAAAAGGACTATTTACCCCGACCCGGAAGGAATAAAGACTTGTGGACTATTGGGCAGAAACACCTCCGGGTCAGGGTGTATAAAAGGACTATGGGAACTCACAGACAATGAGCTGAGCTGGGTGGAAGGGTGGCAATGCGTCTGGGAGCTGGAGGATTGGTTATTTGTGTATTTGTGATTAGTATTAGTGATTTATATGAGTATTGTGGAGGAGAGTGTGCTTTGTACACTGTGGAAACAAAATAAAGTCGATTTGAGGACTTTTACCTGGTGTCTGGAGTCGTGGACAGGGGTTCAAGGGAGCGAGAGCACCCCCTATCGTTCACACAGGACATTGACTTTTTCCACCGTATGCTTTGTTTCCGTAGTAGCTGCACTTATGAATATTCTTGTATGTATCACACACTTCATATTTTTTTGCTGCCTTCTCAATTGTGTAATTCGGTTTTTGTTCAGCACTCTTTGGAACTGTTGCTTTTTGTCTGTGCACTGCGTCATTTCACGTGAGCCGTTCGGTGTACATGCATCGAAGGTTTCCAGCTGTGCTGGTGCCATCTTGTGCTATGTCCACGGCTGTATTTAATGTTAGCTAAGACCCGGCACTTAAAAGTTTCACTCGCAGTTTCACCAAGTTTGTGCCAAACACCACCCTGACCATCTCATCTTCCTCTGCATAAGCACAGTCCTTCACCCGTGAATATTTAGCGGCAGTGTTTCTATTGGATTGCCGCTGACGGACGGCCTTATATGGGCAGGCACTAAATTACATAGGAGGCGTAACTCTGTCTCCCACGGGCATCGAGCAGAAGTCTATTATAGTATATGGACGTAAAAATAGGTTCCAGTTATGACCATTACGTGTAGAATTTCGAAATGAAACCTTCCCAACTTTTGTAAGTAAGCTGTAAGGAATGAGCCTGCCAAATTTCAGCCTTCTACCTACACAGGAAGTTGGAGAATTAGTGATGAGTCAGTGAGTGAGTGAGTGAGTGAGTGAGTGAGTGAGTGAGTGAGTGAGTGAGTGAGTGAGTGAGTCAGTGAGTGAGTCAGTGAGTGAGTGAGTCAGTGAGTCAGTGAGTCAGTGAGGGGTTTACCTTTTATTAGAATAGATTATAACGTTCTGCCGTAATGAGAATATCATGGGCCACCACTTGGTTTTCAAGTTACAGACACGCGCATATAGAAGCGTGTCGTGAGCACGAGGCTGCTATGCAGTGTCCGCAATGGACGTGGCCATCCACCGTGCATAAGATACCATATTGACATTGGCAGGCGAAGGGGCCAATGATACTTTCTCTGCCCAGAGTCACCACAAGCCTAGAGCCGCCCCTGCTAGGCTACACTACTGGCTGGGCTGCTGAGACTGGCCACTGGGCAGAACTGACCATCACGAGTAGTAATAGCCCGCATATTTTCACATATTTTCATATTTTTTTGTTCTAGTTTTATGTAATTTTGTGCTAGTATTGTAACGAACAGTTAGTAAAGACTACAGCTGAAGATCTGAAGTGGACGTGAGAAGTTGGTGAGTCATTTATTAACATATTTTTGTGATTTTGAGTTTGTAAAATTAGTGTAGGTCAGGTGGCTTTTTGCATATCAGCTTATTTTACAATATAAGCTTTAAAGTAAACTTAGTAAAGTAAAATTTGATTTTTGGAGGATTTGTTATCCAACTTGAATTACTGAGCAATGAATTCAGTGAGTGTTTTCGTGATTTCAGTTCACGCGAACAGGACTTTGCGCTGTTCTCTTACAACGTTGAGAATGCACCTGAGAATATCCAAATGGAATTGATTGAACTGCACTCAGATTCTATTCTGAAGACAAAATACAACGAAGTTGGTGTGCCAGGCTTGTATGCTTACCTGCCACCCTCGTATGTGCAGATCCGTAAGTTGGCATCGACAGTACTGTCTATGTTCGGAAGCACTTACCTTTGTGAGCAATTGTTTTCGTTACCGAACTGACGAACTGGTTACTAACAAGAGATGCCAAGTGTCGGGACAAAAGAAATAGATCTCACAATGTAAGACTCCTATATAATCAATGAATATAATATAATGAATATAATATGATAATATAAGGACCTAGCTAAGAGGCTAAGACTCAAATTGTACGCTGTTGTACGGAGATTGTATAGTAATAAATTGCTTTTCTTTAAACTTTAAGTGTTACATTTTTTTAAGTTTTCAGAATTGGAAAGAAAGCTACGGTAACTTTGTATAATAGTATAATAATATTTTGTTACAGTGTGGCCCACTGACGCACGTATGGCAGTCGAAGATGCCCTCCAATGGTGTGAGTTTGGCATGCCTGTTTTATACGCTGTATATTTCCTTTCCTGAATAATTCAACTTTAGTTTCATTAGTCCACAAAACATTTTTCCAAAGTCATTGTGGAGTTTCAAGTTTGGAAACCTCAATTAGAAGTCTTTATTTATTTATTTATTTATTTTGTAATGCAGTGGCTTCCACCTTGATGTTCTGCCAGGAACACCATGCCTGTCCAATGTTTTGTGAATGGTAGACTTATCAAAAGAGATGTTAACCTTTTCCAATGATTCCTTCAAGCCTTTAGCTGTTACTCTACAGTTCTTTTTTCCCTCATTGAACATTCTGCATTCTGTGCCTTTCGAGTAACCTTAAATTGTGCTTAATTCTAGGGACAGCAACCACAGTACTAAATTGTCTCCCTTTATACACTATTCATTAACTGTGGACTGAACAATGTTGTCCTGGTACCACTGTGTCAGAATATAGAAGTCTTCTCTGTTGTAGTGGTGGTGTCATCAGCAAATTTAATAATGGAGTTAGAGCTGTGTTTGGGCCACACAGTCATAGATGAACAAAGAGTACAGAAGGGGGTTCAGCAAACTACCCTGTGGAGCCGAGCATCAGCATAGAGAAGGTGATGCCATCAATCCACACATGCTGAGATCTGCTGGTTAGGATATCCAAAATACAATTGCAGATGGTGACACTGAGTCCTAAATTGAGAACTTTGGTGCTCAGCTTTCCTGGTACAACAGTGTTAACTGCCAGGATATAGTCTATAAGCATGGTACTGGCATAACAGTTTTTCTAGTTCATATGAGCCAGCATGGTAGGAATTGGAAGGAACATGGCATCCTCTATGACCTTCTTCTTTTTCTTCTTTCGGGCTGCTCCCATTAGGGGTCGCCACAGCAGATCATCTTCATCCATATCTTTCTGTCCTCTGCATCTTATTCTGTTACACCCTTCACCTGAGTGTCCTCTTTCACCATATCCATAAACTTTCTCTCTTGCCTGGCAGCTCTATCCTTAGCATCCTTCTCCCAATATACTCAGCATCTCTCCTCTGCACATGTCCAAACCAGCGCAATCTTGCCTCTCTGACTTTGTCTCTCAACCATCCAACTTGAGCTGACCTTCTAATGTACTCGTTTCTAATCCTATCCATCCTCGTCACACCCAGTGCAAATCTTAGCATCTTTAACTCTGCCACCTTCAGTTCTGTCTTCTGCTTTCTGGTCAGTGCCACCGTCTCCAACTCATATAACATAGCTGGTCTCACTACCGTCCTGTAGCCCTTCCCTTTCATTCTTGCTGATACCTGTCTGTCACAAATCACTCCTGACACTCTTCTCCACCCATTCCACCCTGCCTGCACTCTCTTTTTCACCTCTCTTCCACAATCTCCATTACTCTGTATTGTTGATCCCAAGTATTTAAACTCATCCACCTTCCCCAACTGTACTCCCTGCATCCTTACCATTCCACTGACCTCCCTCTCATTTACACACATGTATTCTGTCTTGTTCCTACTGACCTTTATTCCTCTCCTTTCTAGAGCATATCTCCACCTCTCTAGGGTCTCCTCAACCTGCTCCCTATTGTCGCTACAGACACAATGCAACTCCTTCTGGCCTTCTCTGCACTTCTCCATCAACACCCTCAGAGAAAACATTGCATCTGTGGTGCTCTTTCTTGGCATGAAACCAAACTGCTGCTCACTAATATCACATCACATCTTAACCTAACTTCCACTACTCTTTCCCATGACTTCATGCTGTGGCTCATAAATCTTATCCCCCTGTAGTTACTACAGTCCTGCACATCCCTCTTATTCTTAAATATCAGCACCAGTACACTTCTTCTCCACTCCTCAGGCATCCTCTCACTTTCCAAGATTCCATTTAAACAATCTGGTTATAAATTCCACTGCCATCTCTCCTAAACGCCCTCTATGGCATCCTCCATGATTGATTGTGACAATATGCAATTTGGTGAGTGGACAATAACCTGTTCAAATATGAGGACTGAATGTTTCATTCCCTTACACTACAAGCAAATGAAAGGAGCAATACACTTTTTTTTCTTTGTCATAGATTCTCCCCTTTATATTACCACAAGCAATGACAGAATTTACCAAAATTGCTTTATGAATGTGTTGTAATGTACCGGATCAAAGAGAGGGCAAATGCTTGTTTGAGGCATTTTAAAGATAACAGCTAAAAAGTACTCAATTTAACATTTTGAATTTTAATCAGTTTTCCTTCTAAGGGCCCTGCTGTATTAGAACAGTGTCTTAGGCTTACAGATTAGTTTTGGAATTTCCATTAGTGAGACCATATTATTTAACTGGGTTAGTTGCTCAGCTGTCTTCAGCTACTGTGAGAACAATTTTTGCTATGCTGAATTAAAATGTTGCCTTTAATGTTGCTTTATGTTGCTTTTGATGTGCAAAATTGTGACATGTTCAACCTTTGCATGATTTTCACATATAGTATATGATACCTGATTTAGAAAATTTAGTCTGCACTCTTCTCCTTTAATTTTTGTAACATATTGTTCATGAATACTTGCACTCACTGGAATATTAAGCAGCTCCCATGAAGTAAATGCAGAGCATCCTTAGTTATTTTTTGGCAGAGCTACTAAGGGTCCCTTTAAAATAAATGTGTATTCCTGGTGCCAAGGGCTTGGCTCAAATTCATCATCTACTGTGACTTTTAGATTAATGGAGCTGCTCAATAAAAAGTGCTCTTCCCTAAAGGTATTTAGTGTTTTAACTCTTATTACCTCTGCTTCAGGATTAGACAACATTTGTACCACAGAGCCAATAAGACGACAGACAGTTTGTCAAATGAATGAGGGACTTTCCGCTTTACTATTTTTATTAGACAAAGCTTTTACAGGACAGTATTTATGGACATTTGTGTTATGCTCTGTACATTATAAATTAAACACAAAAAATTCTTCAGTAAATCACTCTTTCACAGTTTATGATGCATGACTTTTCTGGGTTGAGTAAATGTAATGACAACTTGGGGGACACAAGTATTGTACAAAGAAACTAATGGTATTTCCAGCATAAAAAAGGTGGATGGTTTGGTCTTAAAATAGGATTTTAGGCACATTTTCTAGTCTGAATACTGGTATAGCCTTAATCTACTGTCCCTGAAATTGATCCCACCACACATTTGCACAAGCAGTAAATTAAAGATCTGGCCACCTGCTGGTTGTATATTTCTTAGTTGGGGTCACTGATCAGACAACTGTCTGGGCTTCAGTTTGGAAATAGATAGATTGGTTTCTTTAATAGGCACAAAAGTTCATGGAAGTGCAGAAGAAAAGGACAGTCTGAGACATCCAGAGGTGTAAACTACTTGTCCAAGTGATTCTGATTAATTACAGCCTACTCTCCTACCAGATTAGATTACCTCATAACAACAAAAAAGGGTAAAACTAATACATACTTTCTCTCTCAGTAGGGGTACTACTGAGCTGTTGCCTAACCCAAATAATATCAAAGAATTCAAGAAATGAAAGAATAATAGGGCATTTAACTGAACCTAAAACACACAAAATGGGTGGACACACAAGAACTAAACACATCACAAATAAAGTTTAAAAAAAATGCCTATACATACCCCTGTCTAAGAGGCAGAGTCCTTTATAAATTTTCCCTTCAAAGTGCAACAATAAACATTTTGTTAACATAACACCCATATGTTGGGGTTTCTCCATCTTTAGAAGCACAAAAATGTACTAGACCCAAAATCAAACGTCTAATCAGTATTCCCAAATGTGTCTGAACATACAGGGTAGTCTGCACCAGTACAAATCAACCTGTCCCCAAATTCAAGAAGAAAGCTTCACAGCCTGCACAGGTCAAAAAGAACCACACTGAAAAAAAATGTTACCAAAGTGAAATAGCAAAAACAATACTTCTGTATAATTAAAGAGTTTAACAAAAAATTCAAAGCAAAAACTAAACCGAACTGACATCAATCAAAGAGAATTTAACAAAAAGAGAAAATTTAAGCATATGCAACCAACTCTGTAATCTGCAGAACAAAGTCAAAGCACAAGCCAAGTTATCAAAAACTGGATAATCAAATGTAACACAAGAAAACTGAGATCCAAAAAATGAGGTAACAAAAAAAAAGAATAAGCTAAAGTTCCAGCAATAGTACTGAGACTAGCATAGCTTCATATTGTTCTAACTCGAAAGAGACAGTGAATAATTTTAATGAAAAAGGACCAGGATAGAAATTGTGGCCAGGAAACATACCAAGTTCTTACCTGGAGATCAATCAACAAAGCCCAAATCACTAGTCAAAAATGAAAGTTCAAAGCAAAGGAAGAATTCAAAGCCTTTATACTGAAAGGAAAGAAAACAAAGACTTGTGTGCAAAAAGGATCCTGTTTTATATTTTTTTTGTCAATTTTTCATTCTTTTGCCTATGTTACTATTGTTACTTTTGTTATTTATTTGCATTATTCATTTATTTTTATTAGTTTTTTTGTATTTTTATTATTTTTTTGTATTTCTATTTATCCTTGTTGTTGGTGTTACCTTGTGTGATGGATGGCCGGCCGTTTATCCCGGCCAATACCCCCAAGCCGCCAGGTGGAGCCCTCCTTGCAGTATGGAGGTCCCCAGAAGACCAGCAGGACATCATGCACAATGTAGTTTTTATGCGCAGCCCTGCTGGATGCCATGGGGGCCACTAGGGGACGCTGCAGGAAGGAATAACGGCTATTTTCCCTATGCCCCGGAAGCACACGTGGACAAGCAATGGAAGTGGAATGACGTGCTTCCGGGGTGAAGAAAAGAACTTGTACCTGACCCGGAAGTGAATGAGAGTCACATGGACTGGGGATTAGGAACACTTCCGGGTCAGGATATATAAAAGGACTGTGGGAGCTCCCAGAGCTGAGCTGGGTGGAAGGGTGGCAATGCGTCTGGGAGCTGGAGGATTGGTTTATTGTTTCTTAGTGATTGTTTTTGTGATTTATATGAGTATTGTGGTGGAGAGTGTGCTTTGTGCAATGTGGCGATTAAATAAAGTCGAATCTTGGACTTTTACTTGGTGTCTGGAGTCGTGGACAGGGATTCAAGGGAGTGAGAGTGCCCCCTATCTGTCACACTTGGTAAATGCTTTTTGTGAATGGCTCCCCAAACATCTCTGTGAAAGGACTGGCCTCAACTCTATAAAGGCTGAGGAAACAAGCAGTCTTTTGCAGTTTATTGATTTGCTTGGTGGGTTGATAAGTTGTTGTGGTTATTATTGTGATTTTGTGGATTTATTGGATTTTTTTACCTATATGCTCTTCTTTTAACTTTGCCTTCTGTATTTGTGTTTTTGGGACTTTTTCGCCTTGGACTGCCTTGGTTGATTAAGGTAACTCATTCTGGGCTTTTGTGCTTTCTGGAGCTTCATTGTCTCAGAGCACTTATGGAAAATAAATACTTAGATAAGAAAAATACTTAGAATAAGATTCTTTGTTTACACCCTTTTGCTGGAAGCAGAAGGTTGACGGATCCTTCCACTTGTGAAGCTGTTTGCTTTAGTTTCTGGGATGTTATGCCAGGGTACCCCCAAAATAATGAAAGATCCCAAATAGTTGGGTATTGCATATGATCTCTGCACTTTTTCATGTCTCAGTGTGAACCTGCTTTCATCTGTGAAACGAAGGGGAGCCAATGGTGGAGATGCCAATTGTAGTATTCTCTGGCAAAGGGCAATCAAGCTCCATGGTGATGGGCTGCCACCACTATAAAGTCAGTTTCTGACAGTTTGGTCAGAAACATGAACACCAGTAGCCAGCTGTAGGTCATTTTGTAGGGCTCTGGCAGTGCTCCTCCTGTTCCTCCTTACTTAAAGGAGCAGATTCAACCCTGCTGCTAGACTGATGTCCTTCTACGTCCCTGTCTGTAACTCCTCATGTAATGGCCCATCTCCAGTTATCTCTTCCATCTTCTTGAGCCTACTGGGAGACACAGCAAACCTTCTTGTGATGGCACATATGGATGTGCAATCCTGGAGGAACTGGACTTTCTGTGCAACCTGAATTGGTTGCAATTACCTCCTCATGCTACCAGTAGTGAGAAACACACTAGAAAAATACAATACTAGAGAAGAATTAGTCGGGAAGGATAAGGAAAGAGTAACTGTCAGTGGCCACCACCTTGCAAAACCCTTCCCTTTGTCTTGCTGTTGTCTTTCCAGTGCACAATCACTTATGCTTCCTAACTGGACAGGCTGATGTCCCTGAAGCTTAATTGACTTGGTGTTAGATGATGATGATTAATTGTTTTCAGGGCAGAATATGGGGAGAGTTCTCTACCCACTGCAACTGGGATATTTTGGAATCAATGAAACATCACTGTGATAGTTTTTACTTTATAAAATAAAAAAATGAAAATCAATTGAATAAGACTGTCTGAGCAGGCAGCTATGTTACATTTATATGTGCAGAGCTCAGAAATTGTGCATTAAAAGGGTGCTATATAATAGCCACTGATATCTAGAATTTGGTGTAATTAAACACTGCCCCCTTTGATGGTTCATGGCAGAGCTTGTTGTTGCTTTATATTTGTATCTATATACAGTATGTGTGGTATATGGGCTATGTCTATTTACAATGTATTAATGCTATCCATTAAACATATATTAATCATATTAGTTATGGAATCAGGTCCAAGTGAGCAAAATTACTTTAGGCCCATATACATTTTTATTATTTGAATAGTGTACAACCTTCTTTAATCTCAGTAGGTGACACTTGCATTGCTCAGAAAACAGTGGTGCCTTTGTGCACACTTATCATACTATTCTGCATCAAAATGATAGTTTGCACTGTACACTGCAAACATTAAAATACTCTAAATCTATTCCTTTATATCCTAGGGGCTTTTTGCAGCCACAGCATTTATTATACGTCTTTGCAGTATATACTCATTGATTAAGTTAGCATGACTTGATGAATTTCTAGGAATGAAAAGAAAGTCATAATGAAAGCTATGATTTAATTTAGTAAAACAACTTTGCCTGTGTATGTTATTTCATATATTAAATTAGCAATATTCCCTGACACCTTTTGATTATTACATCCGTATTTTGTAATGCGCAAAGACAGCCTCCATTATTTATATCATCTTAGCAACAGTCAACCAAGGACTTTCTTCCCTTAAAACAAATCTCTCTCTGTTAATTAAATGCCTTACATACACACTGAATGTTTCATCACTTGAGACAAACAAAGAATTCCCTGTTACATTTAGCTTTACCCAAAGCTTGCAAATGTTGAATTCAGTTAAGAAAATGTTTCTCAAAGGTCCCTGAACATGTACTTCTAAAAAATGAATATATTAGGAGCAGGCAGTTACTGATAATGAATGGATGGCTGGTTAAAAAGTTTATTACTGTAATACCAATTTTGGCAGCTGTTCAGAATTTCAAAAGCATAAAAAAGCAGTACAGTGGCATGGTGGTTAGTCATAAGGGTACGACTCCTCAACAATTTCAGTCTCTTTGGCATTTCTTTTCATTATGTATAGAATTTTACTATTATACAGCTATGCATGGTTCTTTTTTAAGGTCATAATGGAGGTCTGATGTGTGCAATTAACAGTAGATGTAAAGTGGTAATAAGATGAATTTAACTGTAATAAATTATGGCTAACAGCTCTCCAACTGCTCTAAAAAACTGGAACAGCTGGGCACATATCAACGAGTTAGCCCATAACCTTCCCCCACCCTGCTATACAGTACCAAAAATGACACATAGTTTGTCATCTGCAGATATTTGTTAGAAATAAACAACACTTACGAAGATGATCTGACTACGTTTTCTGATACCCACTAATTTTAGCTAGCTGAGCCGCATCCTGGAAGCAAAAAGATAAAAGCAAGAGCTAACCTTGGAGAAAATGCTAACCCATCACAAATGAAACCCATGCTCTCACTCTCACACATGTGATGAAAAAATGCTTTTAGATTTCAGGAGGAAACGAGGGTGTACCCATAGTAGCATATCACTAGGCAAAGATAACACCTTCCTTAGGAATATTATTAACAAATGATAAAAAATACAGTAAGTAGAAATCGGTGGAAGAGCTGGAATACTTCATTCTAAGATTAAAATAATAATATAATACAATAGGAACATTAAGTTGTGCCTGTTAAATATAGACACAATAACCAAACATCTAACTGTATATTAATATCAAAGTCTTAATAAGGACAGCATCATCTTCTGCCTTTAGAAAAACCTTGCATTCTTTTTGAAATGTTGTCATGCAAGTCTTATATTGTGTATAGTAGGATACTGTATCATTCCACATTTTTTTATGGAATGCACACTGTGGACTCCACAACTTCCACAGATTTAATAATGTTTAGAGCTAGTGATTAGAGAAACCATGGAATGCTGAGTTCATCCTAAGGTACATAAAAATGTTCTTGAATTAGCATAGAATTTTGAATGGAAGGATCATCGGGTACATCATAAGAGAAACACCAGAAAATGCACCTGGTTCTGTGAAATGGCCTCGTACTACATACCTTGGACATTATAAGACCTTAAGTCTTGCATAAGATCCTCCACCATGTGTTACACACATTGTGAGTTGAAGACAACCTTTAACTTTGTAAAATATAGAGCTATGTGGATGTAGGAAATATGGTATATCACCTTTCACCATTGATCAGTGAGCATGGTATTGTCTTCCTTGCACCAAGTTATAAATATTTGTGTGTTTGTTTTAGATAAGACCATATACGAGATGAGACACAAAAATAACTGGATTGGTAAAAAAAAAAAAAAAAATTATTTATGAATTACAGCATTCTTAACATTGTCACCTTCTATAAACTCCCCCTCCCAATCTCTATACTGCTCCGTACGTATCTTTCATTAATTGAAACAGTGCTGGAAAGTCTTCTTGCTTGAGGCTCTTCAACAGGTTTCACTTTTGATTTTCAGGAACAAGGAAAAATCACAGGGAGCTAAATCGGGCGAATAGAGAGGATGATCGAGGACAGGAATGTTTTTGTTTTAAAACTGCTTTACGGAAAAAAAACATTGTGTGCAGGAGCGTTGTCTTGCCTTGTGTCGCTGTTCGCTTTTTTCACCCGATATTGTCACTGCAACTTGTGTAGCGATTGTTGTGCAGATACTGACTGGGCTATTCCCAGGATATACCTAGCCGGCTGGCGGTTTAAGAGAGCTTGTAGGATGGGATATAGCTCTATGATTCACGTTCAGCCGACCTCCTGATGGTTTTCCAGGAAAGCCCCAAGTCCAGTCCAGTTATTTTTGTATCTCACCTCGTATTTCTGCTTCCGAAAACTCAAGGCAAGCAGTTTTTGTTGAGAATGGATTACAGTAATTCTTATTGAAATCTGTGGTGATGTCAGAAGCTGTACTTTTGCTTCATTTAGCAATTATCCTGTGAATTATTAATCTCTTTTTCTGTCAGTAAGCTTTCGACATGTGAACAGTTTGTCTTTCCCTAACCAGTTTGTCTATGTTTTGTATATGTTGGCATTATTATTGAGACTGTTTCACAATAAATAATTATTTAGGTTTTGTGACCAATGCACCTACAATTTAAACACTAGCTATTTGGTCTCCTTGCAATTCTGTTAGTTGCTTCATGTTGCATTGAAACTCATCTGTCAAAGTATATCTAACACATACATGCGAGATGGCAATCAACCCAAAATAACTCACTTTGAATAGATAAAACTATATGGATGGAAGGAGCTATGAGTGGGAATTCTGAAATTAAGATGTCTATCTCTCACATGTTGTCATTACTGGGCTGAAATAGACCTCTGCCTCCACTGTGTGTGGTGTACTATATATGCTGCACTCCTTTTTTTTTTAAATTGTATTGATTTTATTAAAATCAAACAACATTCCATACTAACAAATCTAGTTTAACAAAACTAGGTTCAAAACAAATCAATCCCTTACCCATGAGAAAGAGAGCTAGGCCAGCAGAGTAAAACTTTAATAATAGTAAAAATATGTAAATAAATAAATGATTTAAAAGAGGAGTTAGGATTCTTCCAGTTGAGTGAGTTAAGTCTACATGCCAATAGTGAAGTAAACGCAATTAGAATTTGTTTATCCTTCTCCACTTTAAGCCCATCTGGAAGAACACCAAACACAGCTGTTAATGGGTTAGGATGGATTGTGACACCAAGGCTGTCTGAAAGGCATTTAAAGATTTTGGTCCAGATTGATGTTAATTTGGTGCACGATAAAAACATTTTGCCCAGTGAGGCTGGAACTTGATTGTAAAGTTTGCAGGTTGGATCTTGCCCTGGAAACATTTTGGACAATTTTAAATGAGACAGATATATATTTTTAAGTTGAATAATTGTATTCTTTGCATATCCTTTTCTGAGATGTTGAGTGAGAGATCCTTTTCCCACTGTACTCTGGGAGGGACTTTAAAATGTTTTTACATATTATGGAAATGCTGTCAGAGTCCTTAAGACTGATCAATATTTTTTCCGGAATAGAGGTAGGTGGGAGGTGAGGGAAATTGGGCAGGTTCTGTTTAACAAAGTTTCTAATCGAACAAGCACTCCTTGTAATCCTCAGGGAACTGCTTCCTGTAAAATTTAAATATATTAAATTAAGTAGAATCGTAAGAACACAAGACAAAAGGCATGTCAAATGCAACACTGTGTGTATTTAACAAATGGCTGTCTAAACTATCCTAAAATATATTCATTTGTTTATTCAAATCAGATAGTAAGTAGCATTGTGGGACAGTAATCAGCACTACTGCCTGACAACCCCAGAATACTGAGTTAATATCCAAGTGAGTGCCTGGTCTCAAGTTAGTACATTTTCTTTGTTAATGAAGGTTTCCCCTATGTAATCCAGTTACATGTTATATCTAAATGATAGGACAACTCTTTACTGGCTCAGAATAAGTCTACCCTGCAGCAAACCACTGCCATGTTCAGAGTTGCTTTTTTTTGGGATAAACCCTGGATCCCCATAAGATTCTAAAAGATCATTTGGGTGTGGAAAATGAATGAATGAAATTAGATACTGTTACACATGTGAATCTGAAGATCATCTTCCGTTGTCATCTGAGGTACCAAATGCCACCCCAGGGCCACAAGGAGTGCTATTGCTAATCTCCTTCTTTCCCCACTGTGTTGAGAAGACACCACTTCCTGAAACAAACTGACTGCACCCCTTCCAGTCAGAAAGCCCAACCACAATGGAAAAAGACATCTCTTATTGATCTGGGTGAACCGCCGGATGCAAAGCGACATTTCCAAGAAAACCTTTTTTGTGAGCAGCCAAGAGTGGCTATGCCCTGACTGGGACCTTTTCTGTTTATTTTGTTTGCAATCGAGCGACTTTTAGTTGTTTATTGTATTAAACTGGGACGGCCAGACTGGAGCTCCCAATTTTTATTTTTCATGTTTCTTCCACTTCTCACCATCAATACACAAAACAAAGGTGTTGTACTTTTTACCTTCTCCATATTTCAGACACGGAGAAGGTATCATTTTCATTAAAAATCAACAGGTTTTAATAACCCTACGGCATGCTTTAATCATTTTTGAAATGATGTGTGTCCATTGGTCTGTGGCAAAAAGCTTGTGGTCACTGTAACTAGAGAATGAACAAGCAAAGTCTTAGGAATTTTTCTGGACAACTTACACTCCTTTTGTCATAAGAGCTGATTCAACTTTAGGTAAATACCATATCTACAGCATTGAGTTTTTAAAATTAAAAGGTTTTAAAATCAGTATTAGCAACAGCCAAGCTATTGTTTGGAAGTTTGCTTTTATATACTGTATACAAGTCAAGTCAAGTCAAGTTGGGGAGCATGCACTGGTACAGTGTCTTGCCACATCCACTACACATCAAAACAGCTCAGGATCCCGGTTGGCAACCCCCCAGGCAGACACGTGGGCCAGTCCTACCCTCCGGAAATTACCATCTATCTGCCACAGCTAGGTGTTACGTGAATGACCACTTGGCCTGGTCCAGCCACTCGGGTCCCCAACAATGAGGATCTTACAAGCCGGATCACCCTTGGAGAAATGCGCCACATGAACGTAGTGCTGTAACTGACACTCCCTCACAATGCAGGTAATGTGCCTCATTCGGAACTCCATGAGCAACCACTCATTCGACACAAAGTCAAATCAACGGTACCCAAGGATTTTCCAGAGAGACACAGTACCAAAGGAGTCCAGTCTTCGTCTCAGGTCACTGGATAGCATCCATTTCTCACAACCATATAGTAAGACAGGATGCACCAGGACTCTAAAGACTTGGACCTTTGTCCTTTTGCATAGATATCAGGAGTGCCACACACCCTTTTCCAGTGACCTCATGACCCCCCTTGCTCTCCCAATTCATCTACTGACTTAATAGGAAGAGTCACCAGAGATATGAATGTCACTGCCAAGGTAAGTAAACCTCTCAACAAGGTCAACACACTCTCTGCAAACAGACACACTGCTGATGGCTGTGCCCAAGAGGTCATTAAAGGCCTGGATCTTGTTTTTTTTCCAGGACACTCGCAAGCCCAGACACTCAGACTCCTCACTCAGTCTCTCGAGCACCCTGATCAGAGCCTCCATTGACTCTGCAAAGATCACAGCATCATCAATAAAGTCAAGATCCGTGAATCTTTCTTCACCCACAGATACTCCACAGCCCCTGGACCCCACGACCTTGCCCAACACCCAGTCCATACAAGCATTGAACAGAGTAGGAGCAAGAACACACCCCTGACGAACCTCAGAATCAACTGGGAAAAACGTAGAGGTCCAGCCTCCACTCTTCACAACACTCATAGTACCAGTGTACAGGCCAGCCATGATATCCAGCAACCTCGAGGGGATCCCACGAACCCTCAGGATGTCCCACAGGGCAGCTATATCAAGTGAGTCGAATGCTTTGCGAAAATCGACAAAGGCTGCAAAGAAACTCTGCCAATTTTCGCGTTTGCGCTCTGTGAGAAGCCTCAGTGCCAGGATGCAGTCGATGGTAGACTTCTTAGGCGTAAAACCAAACTGTTCCGGTCGCTGGTAGGTGAGCAAGTGATCACGGATCCTATTGAGGACAACCCTAGCAAGGACCTTACCCGGCACCAAGAGCAGTGTTATCCCCCTGTAGTTGCTGCAATTCAGGTGATCACCCTTCCCTTTTCAGATAGGAACAACAAGTCCCGTTTTCCAGTCAGTTGGGATGATGCCAGTCTCCCAAATGGAAGCAAAGATTGCTTGCAATGCCAGGAGGACAGCTTTACCACCAGCCTAGAGAAGTTCACCCCAGATACCACAGATCCCTGCAGCCTTTCCCCCTCTTCAGCTGGTTCACCACCTGTGCAATCTAAGTGAGATTGGGTGGTTCACAGCTGATTGGAAGATCAGCCTCAAGAACCGTGGACCCAGAGATATCCAACGTCCTAGCTGGAGGATCAGCTTTGAACAACTGCTCAAAGTAGCCAGCCCAGCAGGTCACAACTGCAGTGTCATCTGTAAGGACCGTTTCATCAGCTGCCCTGACTGTGACTCTCCGAGGAATGGATTCAGATGTGCGTAATGCTTTGATTCCTCTGTAAGCAGGACATGGGTCGCTAGACCACAGATGGTATATTGGTATATATATATATATATATATATATATATATATATATATATATATATATATATATATATATATATATACACCTGACCCAGCTGGGACGCCTGGACCGGTTTATACGTCCCCCAGGCCACAAGGGTGCAACCGCCCTGGATAAGGAGGGCGCCCTAAGCATCATGGAGCCTGGGAAACCTGCACTTCCACACCCGGGCAGGTGGAGTAAGAACATTCCAGGGACGCCTGGAGTGCTTCCGGGTGCTAGTGCGGCACTTCCGCCACACCAGGAAGTGCCACTGGAAGGGCTTTAGCAAGCACCTGGAGCACATCCAGGTGAATATTAAAGGGGCCGCCTTTCTACATTCGGGGAGCTAGAGTTGGGAGCTGGAGAAGGGCGAAGCTCCAGTGACAAGAGGAATAAAGGCGACCCACGGACATTGGGAGAGGCCAAAGTTGGAAGTGATTAGTGCGGGAGCACTATGTACTGTGTGGGATTTTCACTCATAATAAACGTGTGTTTTGTAAAGTGGTGGTGTTTTGTCTGATGGTGTTCAAACCAGCGCTCACAATACCTGAATATATATATATATATATACTAGCCTTGTAATCCCATGCTGTAAAAAGCCCGGGGTCCTAGAAACTATTGAAACATCAGAAAAAAACTGAAATGTAGAGATGTCAGGTAATTGAAAGGAACTACTCTGGACATCTCTCTCCTAGGAGGATTCATTTTGTCAACAAGCTCACCTCGCTTGTGTATTAGCAGCGGGAAGAAAAGTAAAAGGGATACCGTTTTGCTGATGTTAGTGGCTAAGCGACTTTGTCTTTCTTCTGAGGTTTCGTTTTGCTGACGTGCTAACCCCGCTTGTGTTATCAATGACTAAGCAAGTTTTCTGTTTCCTCAGAGGTGGAGCCCTTATCCCAACTCCACCTCTCATTTTCAGGCCGGACAAACACACACATTTCCACGCATAGATATATATGTGTGTGTGTGTGTATTTTTGTCATTCCTTTGAATTGCTGTCCCTCAAACAGATGCCTCAAAAAGACAATGTGTGTTTATGAAACAAAAAATAAAGTAATTTGGTGTGTGTATTGAATTAAAGAAACAGTCAGTGTTTAAAGTTTGTCAACAATAAATAAACAACGTATCATTTTGTTTCTATTATTCATATCACAATTTTG
Organism: Polypterus senegalus; assembly: GCF_016835505.1. NCBI lineage: Eukaryota > Metazoa > Chordata > Cladistia > Polypteriformes > Polypteridae > Polypterus > Polypterus senegalus. Next base: position 148,301,970 of record NC_053158.1, read on the forward strand.
ATTTTTCCCCCTTAAATTAATGTGTTTTTTATATTGAGAATGCTTGTGTCTATGCAAAATATGTCTGTTATTTTTCTTAATTCATCCTTAATGACTAAAGCTGAAACTTAATTATGTATTTCTGCTTGTTTTTCTTTTATCTCTCCCATAATTCATTTGCCTCATGAGATTTTCTTTCTTCCCAATTTATCTTTGAACTCAGTATAGATGGGTTTTAAAATTGCAGTAAATTGTACTGAAGTCTTTTTTATTCTTCCAGTTTTATTTTAAAACCACTAGTTTATTTGTGCTTCACATTTACCTGTTACAGATTTCTTCTAAATAATAAGACTACTGGGATGTCATGGTGATGCAATGGCTTTTCACACAAAGCTTAATCAGCTCTAAAGACTAAAAATAAAAGTTGTCCACAAAACTTTCATAAGAATTAGCCAATTTATTCTAAAGCTGCAAAGTCCACAAAATGTTTACTACAGATACACAAACACTCAGACCTATGGATGCACATCCTTTCAAAAAATATCAAGGTATGTCCTATTATATATTATATAGATATTATCTGTTAAAACCCCTGAGTTAAACTTTTTTTAATTAAGCAGATTGCCAGTCTGATTGTTATCTTTAAACATACTGTAAAAGTCTTCGTTTCCTTCCACATGACAGAGTGCTTTGATGACTGACTGCACTAAACAAACCTGGTATGAGCGTGAATGTAATTGTGTTCATGTGTATGCTTTGTGACAGACTGGCATGCATCATTGGCAAGGTCCTTGACTTTTCTGACACAGAGTATGCCTTGCCAGAACACTGTATTGGAAATAGCACATTTAGAAAGTAAATATACTAAATATTAAGGTGCTGTACAAAATTGTATCCAGCAGCCATACCACATGCACTTCAGAAGGGGTAATTCACTGAAGCTAAGCTATGTTTGGGCCCAGTTATTATTTGGGTGGGAGACCATCTAGGAAAAGCTTGGGTTGCTGCTGGAAGAGGGGGTTGGGGAGGCCAGTAGGGGGTGCTTATCCTGTTGTCTGAATATGGATCAAAATTCCCTAGTGCAGTGACAGGGAGATTGTGCGGTAAAAATGGCGCTGTCCTTTTGATGAGATGCAAAACCAAGATCCTTACTCTTTGTAGTCATAAAAGATCCCTGGGCACCTTTCGTAAAGAGCAGTGAATATCTCAATGTCCAGGCTGAATTGAACTCCATGGCCTAGTCATTCTGGCCCTCTAATCATCCTCTGTCTCTAATTGGCTATATCTCTCTCACCACTTCACCACCTAATAGGTCATGTACAGTGAGTGTACTGGCACAGGAATGACTGTTGTCACATCATCCAGGAGGATTGTACACATTAGTGGTGGCTGAAGTGGCTCCCCACTCAGTATGAAAAGCATTTTGAGTAGTGAGAAAATTGCTACATAAATGTAAAGAATTATTATTATTATACTGTGCATATGTTTGTGGGATTTTCAAACTTAATCATAAGGATGTGGTGGTTGGTTTTTATTTTTAATAATTTATAAAGCTGATACTCAGTGGTGCCTTAAACTGATATTTTGTATTAGACTGATTCATTGCCCTCTCACTCTTATTATGTACTAATATGTTTTTTTTGAGAAATCAAGTAAACACACAGGTGTATTTACACAGAAAGGAAAAACAGTTTACTTGAATTTGCATGTCAAGATTTTATTGTGTAATCTTATTCACAACATTTTAAAGTAAGCCTCCATCTAATGATGTTTCAGATATTACAAGCACAGAATAAGTTGTCTCTCTGTAGGTCATCTTGTTATTCACACCTTAGTCTGTACAGTGATAATTGCAGTAATTAAATAGGAAAAATCTTAACAGGCAGAAATAATTAATTCTACATAGACAGTAAATGAAGACATAATAAGAACATGAATTAATATCTAAATAGATAAAATAATGGTAAAATATGAAATCCTTCTCATTTTTGTAGAGGTAAGAATCACATACTGCAGTGTAACATATTCATATACATAGTGCATTGCACAAGACAAGCGACACAGAGGTCCTCCCCACCTTTCTTAACTAAATTATCTGTATTGTACTTTCATTTTACTCAATGCTATACTATTGTCACAATTTGGCTGAATAACAGTCACCCAGGAAAATCACTGAGGTCATCAGGTGGGCCCCCTCTCTCAAATAGTGTTTTGTTTCATTCAAGGCCCACAACACTGAGAAGGTTTCAACACAGTGTATGACGTCTCACACACACCCCTCTCCATTTTTCATGACTGATGCTCAGCCGCTTCTAAACATTTACCCCTTAGAAATTTCTAAACCTTCTGTATATACTAAAACCTACGTACATCAATAAATTATTACTAAAATACCACTGTCAATAGATAATTACAGAATACCAGTCCTAACCTGTACACAACTATTCTGGCAACCTCAGAGGTAAACTCTGATCAAGGTTGCACAAAATAAGTCTCTTACTACGAGCCTATCTCAGCAACCTCAGATTGGAATAGTGCTAGACAAGCTCAGGCTTTCTTGCCTAAATCACCTAGCTAAAACCACTCAATCATACCTACAATACCTCATCTACATTTCCATAAAACATCATTAAACCTTAAAACTTCAGTCTATGCACCCTGTCCGTAGTACAGTATCGTTTGCACAATAAAGTAACACTAACTGTAGAGTCAAAGGGCATAAAAGACTTATCTGATTTGTCAAGGTCAGCTGTAACAGACATGAATCAATCGGTGAGTGAAAAACTGATTGAAGTAAAAATGAGTAGTCACAATGTCTTTCAAGACTGACAAAGAAGAGTAGTAATGTCATTTACTAAGTGACTGATTTTAATTTTCATTAGAAATTAAAGGAGTATGTTTTTGTTTTTGGATGGGACAACTGTTAGCACTGCTGCCATAAAACACCATGGAAGTCGTGTTTAGAGTCTGCAGGTCTCCCTTTGTCCATGTTTTTTAACCTTGATACTGTTCTTTTCCACTCATATGACATATCAGTGGAAATTAATTTGATTGGCATAGTGTTGAGTAGCGTCTGAGAGTTGATTAGATGTCTCCTGTTCTGCTCTGTATTGTGGCATTAACACCCTAAAAAATTATGTAAGCAGAATCAGTGACTGAGTGAATGTTTTGGTTTTATACTCTAATTAAACAATATTAGAACAATTTGGACAATAACAGACCATTCAGTCCAACAAATCACCCCTTTTCTATGCATTCAATTTCTCCATAATAATATCAAGTTGACTTTTTAAAGCTCCATAAAGTCCTACTCTCCTTCATGCTACTTGGTAATTAATTCCTTTGGTCTATTTCTCTGTGTGAAGAAAAAAATTATAACATTTGTGCAAAATTTACCTTTTACAAGTTTACATTTATGTCTAGTGTTATTGTTGAGGAACTCATTTTAAAATAACCATCTTGATCCATTATAGTAATTCATTTTATTGTTTTGATCATTTCAATCATATCACCTTAATTACCATTTGCTTAAAATGAAAAGGTTCAAGTCTTTCAATCTTTCTTCATATCTCCTACCTCTTATTCCTAGAATCTCCCTAGTCATTTTCCTCTGGACTTTTTCTTGCACTATGTCTTTTTGTAGCATGCAGACCAAACCTGAATGCAGTACTCCTGATTAAACCTCACAAGCAATTTATTCTTCTTAAGGATAACCTCTTTTAATGTGCCCTACATGTCATGATTTATTGCCTAACATCCCGTTATCCATTTTAATGGCTTCTGTATGGCTTCTTGATGTAGATAGTGAAGAGCCCACTGTAACTTCTTGGTTTTCAAGTGTCAGATCTTCCATTGTGTATTCAGATATAACATTTTTACTACATGTAATAGCTTACATTTACTTACATTAAACTTAATCTGTTATAAATCTGCCCTTGCTTGAATTCTCTCCAAGTTTCTGTATAGTTATTTGGTTGACTGTAGATTTTTTGCTGTTTCACCTAGTTTGGTATCATCTGTAAACTTACACAGCTTGTTATATTCCTATCCAGATTACAGTATTTATACATTTTAAAAAGAGACCAAATTCAAAAAATGTTCCTTGAACCAAAACTCTTTGCTTCCTGTATTTGAAATAATTTTGCACTCACCTATACACCACACCATGAATCTCCACTTCCTTTTAGCATACTTTCATGCAGCACCTTATCAAAAGCTTTCTGAAAATCAAAAGAAATAATATTACATGCCCCTCTGTGATCATATCATTTTATTGCCTGCTTATAGAATTCTAGCATAACAGTAAAACACAGTCTCTCCCGTGTCTGAACCTATGTTGACTAAAATGGTCTGATAAATGTTAGTTTCTCTGTAATTACATAATCAACGTTTCTTTTTAGAGTTACTATTTAAATATTAAGATAGGCAGAACAGAGCTTACAGCGGTATTGGTTTATTACAGTCCTTCCTGGAATAAGGCACAAGTCAACTCATTCATACCTCACCAGTTTAGTTAATGTGCACTTATTTGGATGTGTGAAAAGGACAGAATAGCTGGATAAAGTTCACACTGATACAGATGTTTCATGTAAATTCTACTAAAACCATTACCAAAGTGGAATCTGAACCCAAGTCACTGGAGCTTTGAGGAAAGAATGTTAACTGATCTGTTTCTATGCCTTCCTTCTTAAAAAATGTATTAATAATTTAATAGTAGATTTAAGCACTTGTTTTTCTTAATGATTGGTCAACCTCCATGCAACGTAGTAATTAAAAAATTTGGTATAGGAACAGAAATATATATTATGTATTTCATGGAAATTTTTAAAGTGGCTTCAGAAATTTGTGGTTTGGCTACATACAGTATAACTGTGAAAATAAATTATCTTTTTTTAATTATGTAGATTTTTTTGCTCTCATGGCAATTCTGCAAAGACAAGGCAAATGCAAGGCAAGACATCTCTCACAGTTCCATTCCCAAACCCATTTTACTTAAATGAAATAGTTTTGAACAAGTGGAGTAAGCATATTCTTGCAGACATAACTGACTGGTTGTTGTAATCAATAAAAGATAAACAATAATAAAAATGAAGTATATTTAAGCAGGATAGCACAGAGTCATGTGCTTTAGCTAGTACAATTTATGCCAGATTTGTCTCTGAAATGCACATGGTGCTTCAAATATTTTAGGCACCAACTCCTACAGGTCAATGTGTCGTGATTAGAATCGCCTTCAGGAATGACTTGGTCACTATAGTTATGTAATATGTTTTCTGCACTCATAATCTACTAAATAAAGTGTTTCTCATATGTGTTGTGAGAAAGACTATGTTCATCCATTTTGAACTGAAAGTGACTATTAAATGTGAATTAAATTTCTGCTGTCTATATTTCATTTTGTTCATCTCTATATATATAAAATCCAACATCTGTCTGTCTGTATGTCTGTCCACTTTTCACAAGAGAACTACTTAACAGATTTAGATTGGGTTTTTTTCTATAATTTACTTGAACATTCCAGTTGATTTTGAGACATCTCTCATTGCACTATGTATCATAGTTTGTTTGCTGTACTGACTTATTTATGTGAATCTGAGAGACACACAGCGGGCCGAGGGGAGATAAGCGGGGTCCTCCTCACTCACACGCCAGCCTCGGGGAGTACCTTACCTCTGCTTAGCTAGCGAACGAGAGAACTACTTAACAGATTTAGATTAGGTTTTTTTCTATAATTTACTTGAACATTCCAGTTGATTTTGCAACTTCTCTTATCGCGCAAAGAATCATAGTTCATTTGTAGGAGCAATATATTTGTGCTATATCTGAGACAGAGCCTGCAGGCCAAGAGCAAAGGGAAGCGTGATGTCAGGAGTGTGGAGCCGGGCAGGGCCCAACTCACTATCCTGTTTCACTAAACACAGGCGGTGCAGCGTGGGGCGGCTAGTATTTAATATAAATAGAAGTGGACAATCAGTATTCTAGGAGAATGCTCAAATTACTAAAAAAAATTAATGTTCTTACACACGTATTGTTTAAATCAGAGCTGAGGAAGGCTTTTGTTCCTTTAGGGGGCAATAGCTCCCTAGTTGGAATAAGTTCTTTTGTAACTGCGGCGTTTTAAGTAACCGAAAACTATATACATATGATATTAAATGGCGATACCTCTCCCATAGTAATACGGTGGTAAAAATCACATAAGAGAAAATAACTTAGCTTTCTTTAATGACGATTTATGCGGCATTACAGACGGGAAGCTATAGCAAGACATTACCAAAGTGGGGTTTGATCTATACAGTCTGCCATTTTTCATTGCTGCGCTGGAAGGGTTTTTAGGATGGATGACGATATCACCTATCAAAGTGCTTCAAAGTGTTTGGCTGCTGTCCAAGTCTTTTTATACTGTCTTCTCCACATGCAGGCCCTTACTTAGGTTCCAGACAAGGGAAGGAGAGGATTCCATTACATCTCTAACATACAGAAATAGTACAATGCTCATTTTCGTAGTTGTACTTTCTCTCTTCAAATGCTTGCCTAGCAGTTCTAAATTCTGAGAGCGCCTGTGTGCTAACTTTGGCCTGGCCTGTACATGTGAGTGGATTTATAAAATGATTATTGTACAGAGCACAGTGACATTAAACTTAGATTCTTATTACAGCTTTAATATCTGCTAATCTGCCTTTCAAAATTGCCCACATCAAGAGGATACTTTATTAAAGTTTATGCATCATATTAAGAGTTGTTCATAAATATAAATTGTTAAGTATAGACATAACATATGTGGAATGCATAGTAGTCCAGTAGTACTTTTCTTGGTTAGTTCAGTATTAGAGTGGAGTTTACACATTCTTCTGTTTTATTTTGGTCTCCTTCCACTACTGTAAATGTTTAATTAAATGGTGATTATAAGGTTATTGCTGGTGTTGCTCTACAATGGTTTAACCACTTGTTCAGTGCTGGTTCCTCCCTTAATCCAAAAACTGCTAGGATGAGTTTCAGTATATGTCCAAGTTGTGAGGATAGTAGGATTGAAAAAGTAGGGGTGGAGAGATAAAATGTATGAAAAATCACAGGTAAAGTATTTGCACAGAATGGTGAAAACAATATAAACTATGTTCTATCTCTTTAAAAAAGAACAAAATTAAATTACTCTTCTTATAAAAAGACTGACGATCATAGCATCACTGCCATCTCCTAATATGTGTCAGTAATTTGCAGTGTTATAAGCAAAGACAATGCTTGACTGCATGCTCTTTTGAAAAAAGAGACACTATGTGAATAGTATCCACTGTAGAAAGGAGGCTGGGATAAAAAAGGCCAGAACATGACACAGGCTCCTGATCCTCCAGCTTTTTTGTAATTTTTTATTATTTTCATTTGCTTTGTTTTTATGTTATGTCTATATGACATTTATTTGAACACTCTTTAAAGAAGACCAGTAGCAGGCAGACTTCTGGAAATCTTTTAAAAATGACTGTTTAAAATACAACACCTGGGCAACAGGCTGACTTTGGGAGGAGAAATTACATGCAAAACCTGCCAAACATATAAGAGTCAGTTGGGTAAATCCAAGCAGCAGCAAGACTACTACTTCATTACATCAATAAGCGTATCTCTTGAACTCAGCAGTGGGATCAAATGAAATACATTCTCAATAAGAACCTTCTTTTTAATCTGTACAATATGTCATCTGACAGTTCTGAAATGCTGGCCTGTTCAGTCAAATTCAGTCACAATCTTACAGTAGTTGTTTTTCCCCAATCATTTACTGTGAAAAACTCTTAATAAGAAATGTATTTTTTAATGAACAACAGCAATTAGTGACCTGATCTATAATATAACCAAACTGGAGCTTTGTAATTTAATATTAGCATTGATATTATGAATTAGCCATAAACAACAGTTTCACTTTGAAGAATTTTCTCTTCTACTATGTAGATACAAATTCTGGAGCTTTCAAAGTTTTCATCATTTGTAAGTGAATTATGTTTACATTTTTTCGAAGATCATCTTAAAACTGATTCTGCTATATCAGACCAGTTTGCATACTTTATGTGGTACTTCTGCCTAAGCTATGGTTGGATTATTTTGAATAGAAGAACAGGTTGTGTTCACTGGTATTCTGCCTGTGGTTTCTCACCTGGAAATTATTAATTATTATCACTAATTTCAGGTCAGCAGAAATGACAGAAGTCCTCAAAAGGTCCTGTGCATAATGTTGTCTTCGGTGAAAAAGTACTATATGAGCAAGGGTATATGTTAGTGGCTGAAGCCCCAACTGCATAGTGGGCATGATGTGGCTGAGAATCCATGAGCCCTGATGAATTGCTATATTTTGGAGTATATTCTCCCACCGAGCAAAGAACCTAATGTTTAGTGTCAGTGTAAGAAAAAAATAATTTCTGATGACATTACAATTAGTAAATAGAATAATTCAGCTGTCATATATGATCACTTATTTTAGTTTTTGTCTGGTGCTCAGATGCCCGCTGAGTCAAATATTGTATCTTCATCTCAATTTCCATGTACTTTAGTTACAAATATCATTAGGAAAACACACTGAACTGGACAATCAAGGTGCTGGATCCCCAGACTCTATCTCAGTAATGTTGGGTTATTTCCAGAGCAGTATAGGGATGTAATGTTGGTAGAGTTTCCTCAGGTCTGCCCCGTGTCTGCTTCTAGTCTGCTTTAAGAAGAGTCAATGCATGCTGAGTGCATTCTCAAACTACCTTATCTGCCTCCTCCAAAACTAGAGAAGTAACTTGTCTACTCCACTTACTAAGTCTAAGTGTTTTTAACAAATTGACTCATTCATTGACTATCGAAAATATTCTAGTGCATTGGCAAATTATTATTATTATTTTTATTTGCATGCTAGAGGGTTACCCCCTGCTCGTTTCGCTCTCCAACCCCCCTGGCCTGTGCTGCACACAAGCCACTTCACATCTCTGCCGCTTGGGGTGAATGCACCCCAAGGAGACTCGGCCGCTCCTCCAAAACTCCCACTTAAACAGTGATACAATGGAAAAGAAATACATTTTTTTTTTACCTCCTCTTTACTCGATTAGCTGCTGGATTGCTGCTGCTGCTGCCGTGCCATGTGATCTTTATCTCGCACGGCACTTTGAATATTTAAAAGTCTGTACAGCAGCTGTTTTGTTATCTACTCTTTGTCTTTTATTTCCAGCCCTGGGCGTGGTTAAATGTCTTGGCCACATAAAAAGTGTAGTTAGGGATCAGTTAAAGACAATTAGTACAGTTAAATCAATGTTTTTGTAGTACCCATGAAGAACATGAACAAATTGTTTTCTGCAGAACTAAAGATCTATTCACTACAACATTTTCTTCCTAAAAACCTGCCCCCAGTGTCCTCCAGTTTGTGCACTTTAAATGGCCATGATTGCAGTGTCCTATTCCTCCTAGACAAATACATAAAATATGTTAGAAAATTAAGGCGCTTTCTAAATAAACAGGATTCTGAGAAATTAATTCATGCATTTATTTCTAGTAGGATTGACTACTGCAATGCTGTGTTCACTGGATGTTCAAACTGTTCTTTATACAGCCTCCAGTTAATCCAAAATGCTGCTGCAAGAATTATTACAAGAACAAGAAAATATGAACACATAACTCCAGTTCTTAAATCCTTACACTGGCTCCCAGTTAAGTTTAGGGCAGATTTCAAAATCCTCCTTTTAACATATAAAGCATTAACACTAGAATTACCAGAGCCTACGAAAAAACTCGCAAATCCGTCCCACCTTAAATCGCTTCTTAAAATTATTCACAGCTCTCCACAAGCGTCTTTTGTCATCTAAATGTGCTGATAAAAATCAGGCTGCAAGCAGCCGGATATTCCATCCACCCACCGACTTAGAACATGCACAAACTTCTCCCAGCTCATGCCTTGATTGATTTTCTGGGGTGAAGTGGAGTTTTAGAGTGGAAATAATAGATCGTTGTTTGGAACACACGCATTTCATGTCTGTTCCGTTTCTACAGTAATCTGTGTAAACACATTGTTAAAACAGAAACGTTTTTTATATTCTACTAGTAGATGACAAAATGTAGACATAAACTATATAATGTATGAAGCCTGAAGTATCCAAGAAATACTTTAACAAAAGATACAAATCTAACACAACAATTGCGCTTCTATTCAAAAATATAACTGCAGAAACAAAAAGCCGCCTTAACATGCGACAGTGACACCTGTTTATTATGACTGTCTCTGTGGCGTAATACAACATGTAAGGTAAATCGTGTCATAAAATGATTTCTTCAAAACTTGTGTTTGCATGCACTTTTTGTGGCATTACACATGTATTTTTTGAGCATGTCCGTGCCAAAAAAAATAGCATTTGACGTTTTGAAGAAATCATTTTATGACACGATTTACCTTTATTTATTTACTTACTTCCTAAAGCCTAAAGTCTCAAGTAGTGTGCAGAGGACATGCTCAAAAACATGTGTAATGCCACGAAAAGTGCCTGCTGACATTATAGTATGCAAGCAATGGTATGTGCATTCTTGCTCCGATGTAGAAGGGAGCTGAGTTTACCTCTGTTATAGCGCGTCTATGTGAAAACAGCAGTGTCAGATGCAGGGGGTGGGGTGTGTTTGGACTCATGAACGCAGCTGAGATAATAAAACTGACTAAAAAAAAAAAAAACAAAGCTAACCTTTACAAGTATCATAAATAACACTGGCTGTTACAGACTGAAATCAAATGTATGTTTTTATTGTAAAATAGTAAGACTAAGACCAGTTTACTTCTCAAAATGGAGTGGTGCAGGATCGAACTCGCAACCTTTTGATTCCCAGTCTGCAGCTGATTCCATTACACCACAGAGACAGTCATAATAAACAGGTGTCAATGTAGCATGTTAAGGCGGTTTTTTGTTTCTGCAGTTATATTTTTGAATAGAAGCGCAATTGTTGTGTTAGATTTGTATCTTTTGTTAAAGTATTTCTTGGGTACTTCAGGCTTCATACAATATATAGTTTATGCCTACATTTTGTCATCTACTACTAGAATATAAAAAACGTTTCTGTTTTAACAATGTGTTTACACAGATTACTGTAGAAACGGAACAGACATGAAATGCGTGTGTTCCAAACAACGATCTATTATTTACACTCTAAAACTCCACTTCACTCCCAGAAAATCAATCAAGGCAAGAGCTGGGAAAAGTTTGTGCACGTTCTAAGTTTGTGGGGGGATGGAATAGCCGGCTGATTGCAGCCTGATTTTTATCAGCACATTTAGATGACAAAAGACGCTGGTGGAGAGCTGTGAACGATTTTAAGAAGCGATTTAAGGTGGGACGGATTTACGAGTTTTTTTCATAGGCTCTGGTAATTCTAGTGTTAAATGGCCAAGGTCCAGCTTACTTGTCTGAACTTATCATGACTTACAAACCAGAGCACACATTAAGATCTCAAGATGGCAGTCTGCTTAGGATTCCAAGGATTAATAAAATAACAGTGGGAGGTCGAGCTTTTAGTTTCAGGGCCCCTAAACTGTGGAATGGTCTGCCTGCTACTATAAGAGATGCCCCTTCGGTCTCGGCTTTTAAATCCCGGCTGAAGACTCACTACTTCAGTTTAGCATTTCCTGACTAGAGCTGTTGATTAACTGTACATACTGCATCGCTCTTGTTAGTCATTAGCACTATAACATAAGTAACGCTAGTTATAACTTGATACTAACCTTCACCTTTTCTGTTTCTCTTCTCGGTACTCAAACGTGGCACTTGGTGCCACGGCCCACCTTCCAAGTTGTTTTGCCTGCCTAAGGTAAAGTCATCCCTGATGGAGGATTGCAGGAATCGTGGGAAAGAGGGGTCCTTTCATCGAAATATCATGGCTATAGAGAAGTGGTGCATGGAGCGGCATTATGACATAGTGCAACAGAGAAGCATGCAATTGTGTGGCTTACCTAGAAAGCTGGAGTAAATGAGGGAATTTTGTACAGTATTTATTGTTTTTGACATGACTAGGACATAATGGCTATCAAGAGGCACGTGGTGCGTAATGTGATACGATGGTGTGGTGCACCAGGGAGCCTGGAATAAGATGGGGGTGGGGGTTGTAGTTATTGTGTCAATGTGATTGGGGCGATACATCTATCAAGAGGGAAGCAGTGTTTAGTTCAGTGTGATGGCACAGCTGACCAGTTAGGTGCACAATTGTGTGGTGCGCCAGCAAGGCTGGAGTTAGACAGTGTGGGTTTCAGCAACAAGGAAAGTTGGTATTGAAACTTAAGTAAAAATTTTACTATCAATCCAACAGTTAATCCAAAATGGCTGCAGTCATCAGTTTTATCCAAGTTTTCAGTTACCCGAGGGAGCATCAGTCCACATTACCGCAGATAAATGGGGTTCTACTCTAGCTCTTACTGAAAAGTTAATATTCTTGCTCTAAACTATAAAGTCCCCCCCTTTTTGTAGATCGTTGGGGAATTTTGCAGGATAGTTATTGGTATTCTCCTGTGTTCTTAAGGCACTTGTGCCACCTTTTTTTGTTATTATTCTTATTAACCAACAGAAAAGAAAGCAGATGATCTTCTCAGCAGCCTGGAAATTTCTACCGCTGTTGTCTCTGAGATACATTGATACACAAAAAGCACATCTTCACTTCTGCATTCATTTGATGCACTGCCAATAATATTATGCCTGCTTATCTACAGCAAGTTCACCCAGCTGGAATATTCAACGAGCCATTCAGACAAGTCACGCATTTGTTGGTTTTATATGTAATTTTGTTATATTTCCTCCTTCCTAGCTGAATATTTGCTTTTACACAAGGCTAGACTGATGAAACAATGCTTATATGTGAACATTGCAGCAGATTCCACTCTAAACTTTACAGACTTTAGAGGTAAGGAATATGTGTTTTTATTTAAAGGTATGGAAAATTAGATTAGATTAAATATACTTTATTAATCCTCAAAGGAAAATTCAAATGCATACTGTAACAAAAAGATAAAATACAAAGATACAGACTAAAGTACAATATAATAGATTAAAACATAAACTACAACAAATATCCTAAAATAACTGTAGTATATTGAATATACTGTATATACTGCAAAAACTATAGCAGTGTCACAGCATTCACTTCATAGTTACTGTTGATCTGGTTAGTAAAACAGCTTGCTCCATAAATAGGTAACTGCAGAAAAAAAATGATAATGAAAAGTCAATGCAAAGCCAGAAGCTCTTCTCAGTTATATACTGCACTGATTAATGCTGACATCTGAGGGAATGCTACAGATTTTTGTGTTGAGTATTTAAAGTGCATCATTATGAACACAAATCAGTTACTTCTTTTTTAAAAGGATGGAAGCAATACAAGACATGAACTGAATGAAACTGGCAGTGCAAATGTACACATAATGACTTCAAAATGGATTTCAATACTTATTTTATATAGGCTTATTTATTTACAAACTTCTAAAGAATGAATCTCCATTACTGAACTGTTTATCTCTACCATTGAACTATTTTAATGAGTTGATTCTGCCCTCAAAGAGAACAATCGAAATAACCAGGGATTCTCCATTGAGGATCCGAAACTGCTTTGCAATGAAAGATGAGGCATAGCATAAACTGCAGCATCTCAAGTATCTCTCCTCCAAAGTCACATTAAATTTTATACAGTTCTACAACATTTCAATCAGCTTGGAATTAAATTGCTAACACAATGTTTCCACTGTTGAGAATTCACTGGCTGTATAACACAACTAATGTATGAGTAAATGTTGAAATTCTTTTAAATAAATAAAGCAATCATATTACAGTCATGGTTGTTTTCAGTGATAAACAGTATACATTTGCTACTGTCTGGCAATTTTATTATACCTACTCTCATAATTAGTTGCTAATTCAAACGGACAAATTAACCTCTTGACTATTGCAATTTATTAACATCAAGAAACTGTGAACTGTACTTCACTAAACCATTTTTCTAAGAAATGCTCTCAGAGGTGAAAATGAGATTTTAATTGTATTGTTTTTATGAGAACACTGGTATGCTTGCAAGTTTCATAATGGAGACGTAGGTTCCAGTCCCTCAGAAACCAGAACTGCAGCAAGTGCCTTTGAAAATGTTGCATTATGTTATGGTTTTGTCTGTCTAAATATATTGTACTGTTTTTTTTTTCTTTTTACTGATACATAAATGATTAAGGCTTGGTTGGACAGTGTTACAGTGGTGGCCTCACTGTTTCAGAGTTTTTTATTCAAATATCAGTCCAGAAAAGGTCTGTGTGGAGTTTTAACATGCTCTCCATTTTTCTATGGGTTTTTGCCAAGGAACTCTGGTTTCCAGCAGCAAGGCAAAAGTAGCTGGTTTAGCTGACTGGTAACTCTAAACTTGCCCATTGTCAGTGAACAAGTGAGTGAATCTGCCATGTTGTCTTTCTAAGGTTCTTTCTACTTCATCACTATATCCTGGCAAGTATCCTTCAGCTCCCCATACTGTAAGCATGAATTTCAAGAAATGGTTTACAAATATAGACAGACAACTTTACACATATATATATGATATATATGTATATATATATATATATATATTTTATATATATGTTGTAAGATGAGCGCTATATAGCGCCCGACCCGACACATATTCACACTGGAGGCACGGGTAAAGTAAATAAACTGTTTATTTTTCTTCAGCTGGATGGCACGTCTTCCCCATAATCCTTCCAGCCACAACACAGTCCCAAGCACAATACAACAATAATACCAAGCACTTTCTCTTCCTCCAACTCCTCCCTGGCAACCTCGTCCTCCTCCTCCCGATTCTGGCTCCTGAGTGGTGGTCACTGGCTCCCTTTTATTGGGTACCTGGTACCTGAAACCAGTGCCCAAAAGGGGCCAGCAGCTCCTGCTGCATCACCCCCTGGTAGCACCTGCAGAGCCCCACAGAGTTGCAGAGAACTTCAACTCCCATGAAGCCCTGGGGGAGTCCAAGGCACCACTGCAACCCAGGGATACTGCCGTCGAGCGTCCAGGGGGAGATACTGGGCTTCCCACCTTTGTTCCCCTGGCAGATGTGGTGAAAGGGTGTCCCAGCCAGGCATGGGCCCCGGCCATCCATCACAATATATATATATATATATATATATATATTGTGAACGCGGCCCGGACACAGACAGGCAGACATGTTGCAATCCACCACCACACGTTTATTATACAACTAATATTTACAAGTTAAAGTGCACACACGAACCCCAACACAGTCCTGGCCACACAATGCCTTCTCTTCGGGCCGCCTCCACTCTCTCTTCTCCTGCCTTGTCCTGCCTCCACTCGACTCCAGCCACTGAATGGAGGGAGACGGCCCCTTTTATATCATCCCGGATGAGCTCCAGATGTGTCCCGGCATTCCTCTCAGAACACACCCCAGTGTGGCAGAAATGCCAGCTGTTCTCCCGGAAGCTCTCCGGGTGTCCCTTCTCTTCTTCCCCCTAGCACTAACTGGTGTGGCGGAAGTGCTGAGGTCCAGGGTCCCCAAGGCATTGGGGCACCCCCTGGCGGTGACCACGGGTCCCTACAGGGTTGGGCTTCCAAGCCCTCTACCCGTGGCCCCCAAATCAACCAGGAAGGCAGCCCCCACGTGATCCAGGGTGGGCATTGACCCTCTTCCAGTCTCTCAAGGCGTCCCGGCTGGGTCGTTGCCCCTGGCATCCCTGACAATATATATATATATATATATATATATATATATATATATACATATATATATATATATATATATATATATATATATATATATATATATATATATATATATATATATATAGTGGTAGATAGGGGGTGCTCTCGCTCCCTTGAACCCCTGTCCACGACTCCAGACACCAGGTAAAAGTCCAATTGTTGACTTTATTTTGTTGCCACAGTGCACAAAGCTCACTCTTCACCACAATACTCATTACATACACACAATAATTCAATAAACAATCCTCCAACTCCCAGACGCGTTGCCACCCTTCCACCCAGCTCAGCTCGCCGTCTGGGAGCTCCCACAGTCCTTTTATAATCCCTGACCCGGAAGTGTTCTCAATCCCCAGTCCATGTGATCCTCAATCACTTCCGGGTCAGGTAAAAGTTCTTTTCTTCACCCCGGAACTCTTCCTATGACGAGCTTCCGAGTCATAGGGCACAAATGAGTCCTCGGTCCTCCCTGCAGCACCCTCTTGCGGCCCCTGAGGTAATCAGCAGGGCTGAGAATAAAAACTACATCGTCCATGATTCCCTGCTGGTCTTCGGGGCACCTCCATACTGCAGGGAGGGCTCCATCTGGCGGCCTGAGGGTATTGGCCGGGATGATAAGTCGGCCAAATATCACTATATAAATATATATATATATATATATATATATATATATATATATATATATATATATATATATATAGTGGAAACCAGGGGAGCTTCACCTGCACCGATCCCAACACAACAGGCACAGACCAAAGTGTAGATAGATAGATAGATAGATAGATAGATAGATAGATAGATAGATAGATAGATAGATAGATAGATAGATACTTTATTAATCCCAAGGGGGAATTTACATAATCCAGCAGCAGCATACTGACAAAAACAATATTAAATTAAAGAGTGATAAAAATGCAGATATAACAGACAGTAACTTTGTATAATGTTAACGTTTACCCCCCCGGGTGGAAATTGAAGAGTAGCATAGTGTGGGGGAGGAACGATCTCCTCAGTCTGTCAGTGGAGCAGGACAGTGACAGCAATCTGTCGCTGAAGCTGCTCCTCTGTCTGGAGATGACTGTTCAGTGGATGCAGTGGATTCTCCATGATTGACAGGAGCCTGCTCAGTGCCTGTTGCTCTGCCATGGATGTCAAACAGTCCAGCTCCATGTCTACAATAGAGCCTGCCTTCCTCACCAGTTTGTCTAGGTGTGAGGTGTCCTTCTTCTTTATGCTGCCTCCCTAGCACACTACCGTGTAGAAGAGGGCACTCGCCACAATTGTCTGATAGAACATCTGCAGCATTTTATTGCAGATGTTGAAGGACGCCAGTCTTCCAAGGAAGTATAGTTGGCTCTGTGCTCTCTTGCATAGAGCATCAGTATTGGCAGTCCAGTCCAAATTATCATCCAGCTGCACTCCCAGGTATTTAAAGGCCTGTACCCTCTGCACACAGTCTCCTCTGATAATCACGGGGTCCAGGAGGGGCCTGGGTCTCCTAAAATCAACCACCAAATTCTTGGTTTTGCTTGTGTTCAGGTGTAAGTGGTTTGATACACAGTTTATTTATTCTTCCTAGTGGGAACTGCTCTCCCTCGTTCCTACTGTTACAGGATAGTTCTAAAGCACAGTCCCATACACACAATAGATCAACTGTCTTATTCCATCTCCACTCCTTCTCTGGCAAGCTTTGTCCTCTTCCTCCTGACTCTGGCTCTTTGAATGGAGTGAGGCGTCTTCTTTTAAGCAGGTCCTAGGAGTGCTCCAGGTGGCTCATCAGCGTTACCTGGAATCACTCCCAGGTGTAATGGAAGTCCACTGTAGGGCTCTGCAGATCCCCCTGGTGCCCCCCACAGAACCTAACAAGGCTGTACCCAACTCCTAGCATACCCTATGGGAATCTGTGGTGCCTCAGTCGCCCAGAAGGGCTACACTGTAGTGTACCACGGTAGGTAGTGCTCTGTGAAAACTCTCTACACCGGTCCTTCCATCCAGCTGGCGTCCCGGCCAGGTAATGGCCATGGCTGCCCATCACTATATATACTGTGTATATGTGGTGTTATGGGTCCACAGCTCTCTCAGCAAAGACCAGTCTTTTTAGATAAGTAATCACCGCCCTCGCGGCTTAGTGAGGGGGTGTGGTGGCTGTAGCGGATCTCAGGACGTTTCTCACCTAGTGCACAGGTGCCCACATCGGTGATTGTTCCTGGGGCTGCTAATGTGCTGCAGCTGCTATGGCCCATCTCAATATATAGAAGCACGAGTCGGATAGAAAGGGGAGAAGAAGAGTAAAAAAAAAACAAGGAAAGAGAGAGAAAGACAGAGGTTCCTGGAAAAAGCAGGAAGTGCGAGAAAGAGAGGGAGAGAGCCGGTGCGGGTGAGCGAGCGAGCAGGCGAGTGAGCACTTGCAGGCAGCTGAAGGGAAGCCTGGGTGTTAGGCCGACACCTGGGAGTCGTAGTAGTGGTCACTCCCGCTGAGTGAACATGTAGCAGGAGTGACCAATGAAGAAGACTGTCCGTGTAAGGCCGCGACGGCAGCAGGAGTCGGGAAGCTTGACTCCTAGAGCCTCCATTCCAGGTGAAAACTTTTTGGTGCATCTTTTGCTCCAACGATTTTCTCTTCGTCAATGGCCCCAGCAGATGCATGAAAAAGTCACTACCACACTGCTGTTTCTGGTGTAAAACATCAAACAACAGAAAAGTAAGATAAGAACAATTTTCTTATTTTTAGACCCTTATTTGGTATTTTTTAAATTATTTATTATTTTTTTTAACCATTCTTCTACATGTTTTGCCTTTTTATTTTTTCTTCCTAACCCTAGCAAGACAGACAAGCAGTTACACACACACACACACACACACACGCACACACACACACAGAGACACTTCTCCTTTTTTAAGGTGAATTCTTGCATATAGTTCTTTATCAGTCAATATATACAGTGAATACAGAAGTGTAAGAACACTGCAGTAGTTTTATTTTTTTTCACTCTTGTAATATTTACGATTTAACCTGTTAATTAAGTGGTCACTCAAAAGCTTTACTGAATAATTTACCTCTTGACTTTAGTGGTATTGATTCTAAGAAGGATTATTTTCCAACATCTGGGCAGTGGAATACTGACTGAAATGTTATATTTTCTTCAACTTGAGAAAATTAGATTTACTCTTATGGATTGTACAGATAACTACTTTAAAGCCTGGCAACCTTTCATTTAGCACCTTCAATCCCTCAAGGCAGCTCTTCTTTTAAATTACTGTGACTATGTGGCTCAACATATTTATCCTATCTCTTATTTCTTTAGGTTGTTGTCATTTTACTTTGTATCTCTTTACCATTAGTCTACATTTAATGGTTTAATGCTTTATGGCTACAATCAACAACTAAAAAATATCAAAAACATAACTTCACTTTTATTTCCACACCTATGACACAAAGGTTTTCTTATTTATAACATAAATATAGGAATAAACATAGAATATGTCATACACTTAGATCCATAAGTATTTGGACAGTGATTCGATTTTCATAATTTTGGCTCTGAAGCGATCAAGAAGTGATTGAAGTATAGACTTGTAGTTTTAATTTAAGGCGTTGTGTCAGATGGCCAGGATCCTTACCTGTCTGGGATACCTTGATAATGAAATGGGCAGGGTAAAGAACAGACACGGAGCTATATCTCCCCCAGAGCACTAGATGGCAGCCCCACTGGGTTGCAACGGTGCCTCAGATTCCCACTGTGTTTCATAGGAGTTGGATTTCAGCATTGCCCTGTTGGATTCTGTGGGTGCTGACAAGAGGTGCTGCAGGGGCTGCAGAGCCCTTTAATGTTGGGCTTCCGCCTCACCTGGAAGTATTTCTAAATCATGCTAATGGGTCACAGGAAGTGCTCCAAGGTCTGGCATAAAAGTAACCTGCTGCCACTGCTCCAGGAACCAGAGTTAGGTGGGGAGAGAACGATGCTTGACATGAGAAGTGGAAGTAAAGAAAAAGAGAGAAGCTGGAGGAAGAAGGCAAAACAGCACTGTGTGCTGTACTTATCTGTACTTATTTGTGTTTTTTACTGTGCTGCACTGGTTGAAAACAAGGAAAATGTTTCCCACAGTAAAAAAAAAATAAATGTTTTGAACTTGTGTCCTGTGTCTGTCTGTGCCCCCTGTAGTCCACAGTGTTTAACAAAAACATTGTCCAAGCCATTTAGAAAAGACAGCCATTTTCATACTTAGTCCTCCCCCCACACCCCCATTTTCAGGTGCTCAAAAGTATTTGAACACACTAACATCATCATAAATAAAATTATCATTTTCGATACTTGCTTGAAAATCCTTTGCATTCAATGACTGCCTGAAGTCTGGAAACCAAGTGCTGGGTTTCACCCTACTGAGCCTTTTCCAGGCCTTTACTGCTACTGTAATCAGGTGCTGCTTGTTCGTTGGATTTTCTGTCTTCAGTTTTGGAGACAGCAAGTGAAATGTATGTCCAATTAGGCTGAGGTCAGTTAATTGACTTGGTCATTGAAGAATATGCTACTTCTTTGCATTGAAAAGCATTTGGTTTGCTGTCACAGTATGTTGTGGCCAATTTTCCATCTGTACTGTGAAGCGTTGTCCTATCAGTTTTGCACTATTTGTCTGAATCTGAGAAGACAGTATAACCCTGTACTTCAAATATCATCCAGGCACCTTTGTCAGTAGACATATCATCAATAAACACTAGTGACTGACTTCCATTGGCAGTCACACATGTCCATGCCATAACAGTGCCTCCACCATGTTTCACAGATGATGTGGTATGCTATAGACCATGAGCCGTTCCTTCTCTTCTCCATATTTTTCTCTATCCATTATTTTGGTACATATTGATCTTAATTTAATTTGTTCAAAGAAATCTATTCCAAACCTGGGCTGTTTTTTTCTTTTTATATTTTCTGACAAAGTCTAACTTGTCCTTCCTATGCTTGAAGATTTCGTTTGTACCTTGTGTTAAAGCCTCTATATTTACATTCATGAAGCCTTCTCTTGATTGTAGACATTGGCAATGATAGACCTACCTCCCAGAGAATATTCTTGGCTTGGCTAAATGTTGTGAATTAGTTTTTCTTCACCAAGGAAAGAATTCTGCAATCATCTAGCACGTCTTCCATGATTGTCCAGGCCTTCTGGTGTTGGCTGAGCTCACCAGTGCATTCCATTTCTTTATAAGAATGTGCCAGATGGTTGATTTGACCACTCCACATGTTTCTGCTCTCTTGGATGGGTTTGTTTTCTCTGCCTAATGATAACCTCTTTTTACTTGCATGAACAGCTCTTTGGACCTC
The DNA here is from genome assembly GCF_016835505.1 of Polypterus senegalus. Classification (NCBI taxonomy): domain Eukaryota; kingdom Metazoa; phylum Chordata; class Cladistia; order Polypteriformes; family Polypteridae; genus Polypterus; species Polypterus senegalus. The sequence goes on from NC_053158.1 coordinate 148,322,989, forward strand.
ATGTTGAGAGTACATTACAACAGCTCCCAAATGCAAATTCCACACTTGAAATCCACTCCAGACCCTCTACCAACTTAATAGTTAATAATATAATGAAGAACCTGCTCACACCTGGCTATGGAACAGCTTGTCAGTCAACTGTCCAAATACTATTGATCCCCTAAAAATGGAGGGACCATGTATAAAAATGGCTGTCATTCCTAAATGGCTCATACTATGTTTCTGTTAAACCCTTTGAATTAATGCTGCAAGCCTACACTTCAATCATGTAATTATTTCTTAATTTCAAATCCATTGGGGTGGGTTACAGAGTCACAATTATGAAAACTGTGTCACTTTTCAGACACTTATGGAACTAACTGTATTACACCATAGCAATTAAATACAAAATTAGCGAATTACAAGTAAATAGTACAGTGGAACCTCGGGTCATGACCATAATTCATTCCATAACTCTGGTCGTAACCCGATTTGGTCATGACCTGAAGTAATTTCCCCCATAGGATTGTATGTAAATGCAATTAATCCATTCCAGACAGTACAAACTGTATGTAAATATATTTTCTTTAAAAATTTTTAAGCACAAAAATAGCTAATTATACCATAGAATGCACAGTGTAATAGTAAACTAAATGTAAAAACATTGAATAACACTGAGACAAACACCCAAGCTTCCTGCTCAGCAACTCACTCGCTCTCAGCTGCACGCGAGCCTGCACTCGTGCTCACTTTTGCACTCTCTCTCTCCTGCACCGACTTTCTCCTCCTGCTTCCTGCCTTCTCTTGCAACCTCCCATTCTTTCCTGTTCTCTTCTTTTTCCCTTTAGCCAACTCGCGCTTCTATTTATGAAGAGTCGTGGTAGTCGTGCCAATCAGCAGCTCCTGGGAACAATTACGGATGCAGACCGCTTCTCATCTGTGCACTTAGGTGAGAAACGCCCACATCACAAACTCCTCAGGAACAGCTTCAGCCACACAACACCACACCCCCTCGCTAAGCCGCGAGTGCAGTGATTATTTATTAAAACTGGTGTTTTTGACAGGAACTGTGGACCCACTATACCACAGGAGGAAGCTGGGTTGAGAGGAAGTTACAGTTTTGAGGGAGTGTCCCTCTGCATGATGCACCTAGAACAATGTACAGTACAGGGAGAGACTGAACACGTGCAGAAATCATCAGCGTGTATGAGCCGGAAAGGAAACTGGCTTGTTCGTCAACCAAGTGTGTGGTCGTGAACAGATGCAAAAGTTTAGCAAACTTTGTGGTCGTAATCCAATTTGCACGTGTTCAGAGACATTCGTGAACCGAGATATAATGTATAATGTCAAAGCTTTGGTGGTAGGCCTAATAGTGAAGAAACAAAAATCCTTCTGTATAATGTGGGGTTGGGGTTGAGGATAAAAGTAATCCTTTTATTTTTTACTTTCCCGGAACTGGCTATTAGTTTACATATTTTAGTTAAAGAGAGTACCCCTAACACAACATCAATGTGCTGCAGGGAATAAAGTAAAAAAAGCAAAGAAGCTAATAGCTTACTCTTGACTTCTTCTCTGTCTCTCACTCTCTTTCTGTGTCACTGCCTCATCTGCTCCTCCATCAAGTGTTGTCCACCATCTACCAACTCTGGTTCCCTAAATGAAGGCAGTGGGCTTCTTTTGATGTTTCACAAAGGAGTATTTCCGATGTCTTGTTAGTACTTCTGGGTGAGGAGGAAGCCCAACGAAGCAGGTATCTACAGCCCCCACAGCACCCCTTGGTGGCACCCAAAAACCCAACAGGGCTAAGTCTGCCATGTGAGAATCTGAGGCACTGCTGTAGTCCAGCAGAGACTGCCATGTAGTGATCCAGATGAGATAATTCCCTGTGAATGCTCTGTCTCCCCTGGTCTTTCCATTATGATGGCATCCCAGCAGGGTTCATTACCCAACCATCTGTCATAATATATATAGAGAGATAGACAGATATAATTTTCTTGCCTTTTTGACATATAACTTTAATTATAGATCTTTTTATTGCCTAATGTTATCATATTTCAGGAAATAAGTCAAATGACAATAAGTTAAGATCTGGAGTTATGTTACACGTTTATCTTTAGAGAAGTGGCAATCTGTTGAATTAAACAAAGAAAGGAAACAATATCAGAGAAAAAGTTTACATGCTTCTAATTACAAATGATGTGAGCTACTTTGATTTTTGTTGTTTTGATTGGTTATTGATGTCTCAATGGATCAGAGAAGCGCTTTCACATTTACAAGACAATGCCTGCATTTCACTTTCAGCTCTCTACCTCATGGATGGGATAAATGTTGGCTTGCTTTAGAGGCAAGACAAAGATGTTCTGTCTCAGAAAACAGCAATATCACCAGCTTGTAAGTGGACCCCATAAAGAAATTACTCCCAGGCATACATATGACAATTCAATTTAATGTTGCCTTTCTTTATTATATATTAAAATTATATTCCCTACACATTAGGAATGGTACATACAGTATTTGAAAAATAGTTTAATATCACCAACACCTCAAGTTGTTGCAGAACCTTGTAGAATATAAGCAAATAAATACATATTTATTTTATTTAAGACAGTGTATCTCCATCAACCTTTAAATTTAAATTCAAACTGACATGCCAATTCCCTATTGCACTGTAGTTCAAAAATGATTTTCCTATCCTTTTTCTATAACATACACATTATTAATATTTATTTATGGCTTATGCTTGTTGTTGCTGTCTGATACTTGACTTCCTGAATTTAGGTACTTTGTAAAATATTTCAACTTTCTAGGCACTGGTTTGCTTGAAATTGTTACATTACTTGCTTTCTGTAATTGTTAAATTTGCATATAAAAGGAAAGACAGGCGATACAATTATTAAATTGTTGAAGTCCAGAACACTTTCCTAAGTGGATCAACACTTTCTATTTTTCCTGAAGTACATTTAAGCCCACATGAATGTCACACTTGCTTCTTGCTGCATTCTTTCCTTATTGCTGTACAGCCCTCCCCATGTAATTGTCTTATTTTTACTAACTATGACATGTATTGTCTTCATTCTCATGCTTTAAACGATGACAATGTGCATTAAACAGTTTTTGAAGCAAACAGTCAATTCAAGTTGCATTCCATTTTTATTTAGTTTTATTAACTGATGTCTTAAGTCTGGAGATCAATCTAATGCCTTATGTGCTTGTCACATGTACCACATTGTGGACTGTTGTCTTTCCCCGCCTTAAATGTCTACAGAATGCAATTGTGATATACCGCATGTAAAAAAATGACCATTTTATTCTCCATGAAGAATTTACATTTAATATAGAAGATTAATCTACAGTACATGTAGCACTCTTAGTATAATTATCCTTCATTTTGCAGCATGGGGAGGTTAGTATTAAAAAGTCATTTAAAAATCACAGCAGGCAAAAATGAAATGATTAGTTATTTCTAGGGAGAAGTAGTAACATTCTGATAATTTTGAAAGAAAGGTGAAAAAACATTTGAAAAAATTAGCTCATATATCATTAAGTTATTATTTTACCTTAAAGAGTTTGATACCAATGCTTAAATATTGCCAAACAAGGTCCCTTTGGTAATCACATCTTTAATAGACAATTTAAAAAATTAACTTTGATATAAATAAGAGGTTACAGAAAACAACATTTATATGGCTAGTTATCATAATGTACAATATTATAATAATGCAATAAATATATAAGAATTATACAAAGAAATCCATGTTTTTGATAGTACTAGGGTGTTGTAACATGTTAGCCATTGTGAATGTAGTGAGAAGTTAAGCAAAATGACACATTTTATTGGCTAATTAGAAAGATTATAATATGCAATATACATCTTGACTGCAGGGGCCTGAGGTGCCTCGAAAGCTTGAATATTGTAATCTTTTTACTTAGTTAATAAAAGGTGTAATTTTGCTAAACTTCACACTGCATGTTTTTGATAGAAATGTATACCTTTTCAAAGTTCCATTATATGGATTTAAATATATAGCCAAGACTTGACTAATGTTACAAATGGCTATTACTGCTTGAAATTACTTTAGAATATTATAACAATCTAGACGAGAGCAGGCCAGTCAGCTTAACAAAGCTCACCAATCCTATCACTTAATTCTTCTAAAAAAACATCAAGTCCAATTTTAAAAGTCCCTAGTGTCTATGGTTCTCAGTGTAAAGAACAACTTCCTGATATTTATGCAAAATTTACCCTTAACAAGTTTCCAACTGTGTCCCCGTGTTCTTGATGAACTGATGAAAATAACAGTCTCAATCCACTTTACTAATTCTCTTCATAATTTTAAACTCTTCAATCATGTCATCTATTAATCTTCTTTTGCTTAAACTGAATAGGCTCAGCCCTTTTTAACTTTCATCAAAATTGATCTCCTGTGGCCCTGGAATCAGCCTAGTCACTCTTCTCTGGACATTTTCTAGTGTTGCTATGTCCTTTATGTAGCCTGGAAATCAAAACTGCACACAGTATTCCAGATGAGGCCTCACCACTGTGTTAAAAATCTTGAGCATAACCTCCTCGGACTTGTACTCTATACACCACACTTTATAACCTAACATTCTATTTGACGTCTTAATGGCTTCTGAACACTGTTGGGAAATCGATAGCCTAGAGTCTACTATGACTCCTAAATCCTTCTCATATGATGTTCTCTTGATTTGTTTTGGTTTTCGCCGAAAGTCTATTTTCCCCCGTGCTTTTGCCATTGTTTTTTTACAGAATGCTGAACTTAAGGGTTATTTATATTGATTTACATATTCAAAGAGGCGTAATTCTGGGAGGAGATGGGGTGGGACAGCAGCCGCGTGCACGTGCATTACTTTTCATGCTGACAGAGATTTATGGAGCGGAAGAACATGGAAGTTGGCATACACACAGATTTATGCATTTGGATTTTTTTGTGCATATGCACATTTCTGCTATTGTCTGTACACCATGTTTTAGTGTGAATTCTACACATGACATTATGCATGAGGCCCCAGGAGTGGCACAATATAAACAATGATCCTATTTCAAATACTTATTATGTTCCACAAAACTTATTCATATATGTTCCAGAGGGCTGACTAAAACAATTTCTTCTTCTTTCCAATTGTATGGACATTTTTAGATAATTCTAATATTATTTCTACTTTAAATAATATATCTGGCCCTCTAATTGTTAATTTTCTGCTGTTAAATTTGTGACAACATCCATTTTCTCATATAACGTCTCAATATCAAGATCCCATATTTTAGATGGTCCAACATTGTGCACTATTGACAAGTCAGACAGTAAAGATTTAGTGAAAAGAATCAGAAGGGTATTTCATGTGCTACACTTATCAAATAAGCTTTGCTTAAATTAAGATGCCAGGCTTATATGAGCTGGCTTTGGTTTCACCAAAAAGGATTAGAGCTAATTGAATTTAGTAGCATGTTCCTAGCATGTTCCATTCCAGGCTAAAGATGAAGCTTAGCAGAATGTTGTGGGTTGGGAGTTTATAAAATTCTCGTTTGATGATAAACACAATCTTGGAGAAGGTTTAGAGGCTTCTTTTTTTAGCATATCTGATGTTACTGAATTCTATCTTAAATTCATTTTACACATTCATCACAAGATTGATAATTCATTACAACCTAAACTATCAGATGAAAATAAATAATATTACAATTATTTCATTCTTTGCCACCTTTTTTGTCAATGACAGGATTTTTTAGCATATCTAATGTTGCTACATTCTTATCATTTAAATTAATCTGATACATTCATTACAAAATGATAAATCATTAAAAGTTAAAATGTCTTTTAAAAACAAGAATGAATACATATCACATTTAAATTATTATGCTATTCACCCCAATGCTCTTTTTTGTCAGCAAAAGACAAAAGGAAAAGATACAGTGCTGAAAAAATAGGTGTTCCATATTGTTAAAATTGTCAGTAATCAAAAGTATGCATACCAAGTCAGTAAATGTCTACCACTAATGTAGTGCAAAGACATTTATAGTAATGTAATACACAGAGAAAAAACATTCCACTTCAAGACATTCTAGGATCAATTATGGTGTGCTTCTTTTCTCACATGTTATATAGAGCTTGTAAACCATCAGCACAAAAAGGATTTTATACATTATATCATGACAATATCTATATGTACTGTATATTTTATACACATATGATAATAAAAAGTAAGAAATGAAATGGGTTCACATGAACACCTGAATGAATATTAAATTGCATCCGACCTCTTAATTATTTTTATAATAGTTCATATTTTTCCCTTTGTTGATATTAAAAATACAAAATGTTTTGTAATTGAGGATCTGCCTGTTAAAAATTGAGACATTTATTATAAAAACTTGCAAGTCTGGTTAGGTACTCAATCATCCAAATGTTTGTGGTTACATTCAATGCATACAAAAATCAGGTTGCTTTCAACGACCTGTATTATTTAGACTTCCCAAACGTCATAGGCGCAGTATAAGTGCCTTGAGTATGGGAAAGGTGCTATATAAATAAAATATATTATTCTTATTGTTATTAGATTGCATTCCTGTGCAAATGATGGCAACAGCAAAGTCATTAAAGGCTGACCAAGGCCTTCTTAACAGCGTTATAGGCCCCTGGACAAAGCCTGGACACTGGGGCCCCTACCTACACGAACACTCACAGGAATAAAATGTAAATATTGATAAAATTAAACAAATATTTATTGTGTTGGTACTTCCAACAAAATCAGTGTTTAAACATTAAAAAACATGCTATCCACAAAGATTAATCAACATGAACGTTTGAACAATATAACGTGAGCCTTGAAAAACGCAAAAATTTCAACATATAAATGAAATTCAATTGGTAAAACATACAGATGGAGATGGCACAGTATAAAATTACTATGAATTATTTATTATTAATCAACTGTTCATCACAAACATTTGCAAAATTTCTTTGCAGAGAATTGAGTTAAACTGACGTTAACATATACGTTTTTACGTTATGTAGTGTGTGAGATCCGTATACATACATGGACATGAGGTTGTAGAGGTGAACGTCATACTAAATCAGAGGTGAATGCCAATGTCCACTTGTAACACAATAACAAATATTTATAGTTTAGTACAGTATAGTTTATTTATTGATAGCAAGTCACAGCATGGGCGGCACAGTGGCGCAGTGGGTAGCGTGCTGCCTCACAGTTAGGAAACCCAGGTTCACTTCCCGGGTCCACCCTGCATGGAGTTTGCATGTTCTCCTTGTGACTGCATGAGTTTCCTCCGGCTACTCCGGTTTCCTCTCACAGTCCAAAGGCATGCAGGTTAGGTGCACTGGCGATTCCAAATTGTCCCTAGTGTGTGCTTGGTGTGTGTGTTTGTGTGTGCGCTCTGTGGTGGGCTGACACCCTTCCCGGGGTTTGTTTCCTGCCTTGCACCCTGGGTTGGCTGGGATTGGCTCCAGCAGAACCCCGTGACCCTGTAGTTAGGATATAGGGGGTTGGATAATGGATGGATGGAAGTCACAACATTCATAGATTAGCATGGGGCCTCCAGGCAACTGCCCAGTGTGCCCATGTGTTAAGATGGTGCTGAGGTTGACAAATCATTCATGACATCAATGCACAGTTCAGTCCTTTTAAATGATACCGATGTTTATAACCAGTCATATTATGCAATCAGCCATTTAAAGAAGTCAAACTCCTTTGTCAGTGACAGAAGTCACAGGTTTCCTTTTGGTTTCTACATGTTTTCATATAAATGTACTATATATTCTAGTAATTTTGAAGCATGTTCTTCTATACAACTTTCAATTGCTGCCAAATTCACTTGATAATGCTACTGAATTATTGTTTTAAGTACTTTAAATATGACGTTCACAAACTGGTACTGTAATTCTTTAAGTTAATATTACTGGTAAATGTTCTTTAGTTTTTGCTTAATTTGAATGTTAATATAATTTAGCTTTAATATAGATAATGGAAGATTCTGTTCCACCCCTATACGTTAAAGCTAATGGAATGTTCTTAATGCTAGTTCTGTGTGACAACAGTATAGCTCTTAAATTGAAGTTAGACAGCTATAGAGAAACAAGAACTTATAGTAAGATAGGCATTAAGGGCATATAGCTTTTTGACAGTATGTACTTTCACACACGTGTGCTTAGGAGGCAGCCAACAAGCCCTAAGGAGAGTGATATTACAAGCGATGAAGGGTTGATTGTATGTACTAATGCCTCTCTCTCCATCAACAGAACTAAAGAAGACAAACAATAACTCACCTTCAATACTTCTGGTTACCCAAAATGGCTACCATCTAAAAATCCTGTCTCTGTATTCCATCGATGACGTCACTTCCGGTTTTCCCGAGATGATGTCACTTTTGGCTCCCCTTTATGACATCACTTTCCAGCACTGCCATGATGACATCACTTCCGGGTCGCATGAAGATAACGTCACTTTGGGCCCACCATGATGACGTCAGTTCCGGCCCGTCATAATAATCTCACTCCCAGTCCTCAATGATGACATCATTTCCTGTAAACCTCATTTCCTGCCACCATTTTGTTATTAAAACTGCTTGTATTCACTTGTCAGTTGTCAAATACTCTTGCTTTTTGCTCCATTTTTGAGCTATTTTTTTCATTCTGTCTATGAACATTATACAGGGTCATTCCCCAACTCTTTTTGAGATTTCCTGAGTCGTTTATCATATCACAGTACATCTATGGAGTGAATGAGATAACATATAGAAACCTTAAGAGATATAATAATGTTGTTACCTAAGCCTCAAACTTAATACCATAAACAAGAAGTTTCCTTTTTTCACCTTTTTTTTGCATGTATTATCAACGTGTTTCTTATTTTGTGTGAACAGTTTTCTTTGAATTTCACAAAAATCTTTTAAACAAAAATACTTGAACTGTGGAAATTTTTCTAATCCAACAAGTCATACTATTGCTGGAACTTATCTTGTAACTTCATTTGAACAATTTTGGACTAGTTGGAAACCTTTGATAAACACAGTTCCAAGCATGTTTACAATTACTGAGTAATTAAAATAAAACTTTTAAAAATCTGAATAATGTGTTTAACATTTAATTTTGCAATCCATACACTCAGATCTGTAATGTAGTATGCCTAGGCATTTTTCTTTCTACTGCATAGCTTTCCATGCAGCTGCTCAAGCTGCATTTCCTTTTTGTGTCACAATGGATCAATTATTATTTCTTGATCAGCTGTTGAAAAGACTACCACCATTTCTGTTACATGTTCTTCTACTTTATAAAACTTAAATAAACTCAAAAGTTTTGCAAGCTGTCATATTTTACACCATACAGTATATCCCATCCCATCACAAGTCACAGGTACTCTGTCTGTAGATATTTCACCCTCCCCTGTGCTTTTTGATTTATGATTGATATTATCAACTATTAGTTCTGGGGACTGCTTAAATATCACAAGAGCATGCACAAACATGGATTGATTAAGCCGGTCTTGAGCTAATGTGAAGCACTTCACGTTTGTGGAACCGACTGAACTGGAATTGTATAAGGCGGCTTATTAAAGTAAGACTTACTTAGCTAGGTCTCTGTTTCATTAACATGCTTTGTGAAATACCCCAGGAGATGAACAGCACTGATTTAAAGATGAAAGACATGCTAAGGTGAAATATAGGAAAGTCAGAAGGATAAAGCATTAATAATACCTTTAAATGAACAAAAAATAAGCTCTAGAATTAATTTTTAATTAATCAAATGACACTTTCAAAATAAGCTGCAAAACTACACTAAAACCCTTAATTTTGGTAAGTTACTTTCAGTGTATTGCCAATTTAAATACTGTTGCATATATTAACTCTTTCAGTGCAAATTCCAATAAGCACTCCCTAACAATGTGCCATCATGTCACATCAATGTCATTACAAAGTTTCAACAACCAAGTCAAAACAAAATGGTGCTGTGGCATAAATGCCATATAAACATCGGATAGAATGTGTCCATAATGCAAAATTATCCATCCGTCCATCCATTATCCAACCCGCTATATCCTAACTACAGGGTCATGGGGGTCTGCTGGAGCCAGTCCCAGCCAACACAGGACACAAGGCAGGGAACAAACCCCTGGCAGGGTGCACACACACACACCAAGCACACATTAGGGACAATGTAGAATCACCAATGCACCTAACCTGCATGTGTTTGGGCTGTGGGAGGAAACCGGAGTACCCGGAGGAAACCCACACAGACATAGGGAGAACATGTAAACTCAACGCAGGGAGGACCCGGGAAACCCACTGCGCCACCATGTCGCCCATGCAAAATTATGTCAAAGCAAATTATATCATAATTCACAAAATATGAAAATGTTAAAATAATAGTATAAAAATATATTTACAAAGATACAAATTACCCAAAGCCAATAATAAAAACATATAAGCTTTTCCCAAATTCATGTTCAAAACATTTATATCTTGCACTCTATGCAAGATGTGCTTCTTAATAAATTATACTTCCAAAGTCCTGAAAGTTCAGTGTGACGTGATACTTGTGGTGACCACTTATCCTACCATTTAGTCTGTGGTAGTCACCTCTTCAAATAGATAAAATTATCCCCTAAGGGATGTAGTCATCCAATAGAAAAAAAAGCTTTACTTTTTATTATGGGGTAGTCCTTAAAACATACCAGAAATGCTGTAGTCTTCATTAATGGACAATCATCCATCAGATTCATTCCACCGAGACCCCACTTCATGACTGAAAACTTTTTGTTATACTGGATAGTGGATCGTCAGTGTGACAAACTCCTGCTGTTGCTATTTCTCAGCTTGTACCATTGTGAAAATGTTAATTTATTTCATACCCAGATACAGCAGGGAACATAGGGTCTAAAGAACCTTGGAGCACATTAAGATGTAGTTTGCTGGATGGCACTGATGAAAGCTGTTGTTCATCCTTCCCTGCATGCCAACTTAGTCAAATATTTGGGGCAAACCATCTCCCCTAGCGCCTCTCTGATTAATTCAGGTACCCTGTGAATGTGTAGGCATGGATTTTGTAGTTGCATTGATCCAAATATCTTTGTTTTTAAAATTTTAGTTAATTTCAAAGCAAACCAGTTTTCTTACAATTAAAGAGAAAAACTGATAATACAAAAAAGGAAAGTTCTTATGTAAAATGTTTAAAGCTATGGTATTTTGTTACATTTCTTTGATTTCATATCTTACACTTGCAGGATATAGGTCAGAATGATTTTTATTTCAGGACCAGAATATGCCTCTGAGGCATCCTTTTTTGTGGTTGCCCAGAATATTTATATATTTTTGTTTATAGAAATCAACACAAACAGTATGCTACAACAATGGGGAAACTACCATAGCCATACCCATTTTTGCTACTGGGTAATGTTTATCTGCTTTTCTCCATACCTGACCTTCTTCCCAGAATGCTATAACATTTTCTGCTAGAAAATATTCAATTATGCATGAGTATTCATGTTTAACTAAAGCTACCAAAAGCTTTGAAAGCTGCCTAGTCAGCCCCATTATCTTCCGAACTAAGTATGAAATCTCTTCCAAAGTATGTATGAAATCTACTATGTGAAACATAGCATATAATTGCCTTTTTATCATTCTTGCTCAACTCCCTTTTTCTTTAATTTTATGAAGTTTAAAAAAATGCTCTGATGATAATTCCTTTCTTCCAGCTTTCATCCATCCAGCCATTATAAAACCCATTTAATTGAACTGTAGAATTACAGGGAGGAAAAGCCTACACCTGAACACCAGCAAAACCAAGGAGCTGGTGGTGGATTTTAGGGGGCCCAGGCCCCTCCCAGACTCTGTGATCATCAGAGGTGACAGTGTGGAGAGGGTGCAGACCTATAAATACCTGGGGGTGCAGCTGGATGACAAATTGGACTGGACTGCCAATACTGATGCTCTGTGCAAGAGAGGACAGAGCCGACTATACTTCCTTAGAAGGCTGGCGTCCTTCAACATCTGCAATAAGATGCTGTAGATGTTCTATCAGATGGTTGTGGCGAGTGCTCTCTTCTATGAAGTGGTGTGCTGGGGAGGCAGCATAAAGAAGAGGGATGCCTCATGCCTGGACAAACTGGTGAGTAAGGCAGGCTCCATTGTAGGCATGGAGCTGGACAGTTTGACATCTGTGACAGAGCGACGGGCGCAGAGCAGGCTCCTGTCAATAATGGAAAATCCACTGCATCCACTGAACAGGATCATCTCCAGACAGAGGAGCAGCTTCAGCAACAGACTGCTGTCACTGTCCTGCTCCACTGACAGACTGAGGAGATCTTTCCTCCCGGACACTAAGCGACTCTTCAATTCCACCCGGTAAACATTAACACTACACAAGATTATAGACTGTTATACCTGCCTCATACTCTCCACTGTGCATTTTTAAACTTGTACTGTGCTTTTATTGTTCTTTAATATTGTTTTTATCAGTATGCTGCTGCTGGAGTATGTGAATTTCCCCTTGGGGAATAATAAAGTGTCTATCTATCTATCTATCTATCTATCTATCTATCTATCTATCTATCTATCTATCTATCTATCTATCTATCTATCTATCTATCTATCTATCTATTCCAGCAGTATTTGGCACAATGCAGCCAGTAACTAACGTTGGATGGGATCACACTCTCATGATAATTTGTATTACTTTTGAACTGTACAGTATTAAAGAATCATTAAAATGGATAAATAAAACCATTAATAGACTTTATGAAATGTTTTGTAAGAATAAAATATAATCAGCAGCAAAGTGCTGAGCTGGTGAATTTTTACTTTCATTATAGTATATTATGCTCATAAAAATTCATTTTAAAAAGTAGGGCTCAACAGTTAAGCACCCTGTGGTCTCATCATCATTTACTGAATACTGAAATCAGCTGCCATAGAGCAGTAAGCACCACCTGCCATGTGAGACTACAGCTGAATTTAAAGCTTGCTAAGCAGAGCTAAGATTAAAACCTCAACACAGTTTGTAGCAAAGTTTAAAAAAAAAATACTGGACATGAAAGAGGGCCATCTGCCCAATTCTCATTTCTTAGCATCTAGCTGTTAGTTCATTGGAACAGCATTTTGATTTACAATAGGGGTAAATTGTTACTTTTAAATGGCCAAAAGTTAAGGTTAGTTGATCTTGTTATAAAATTTAAAATATTCATAATAGCATATAAGGGAACGATTATTATAAATTTAACATATACAAGTTGTAAAAATAATTGAAGATTTGGAACTTCAAATAATTTTATTGCATGCTAGTTTATTATAATAATACATTTTACATATTACTGAGTGTGCCAGTGATGGCTCCACGCTACTAGTTGTCTCCCGGCAACCTCTTGAACCCGCTACCACCAATAACACACCCCAGGCATCAGCCAGTGGATGAGGACACTCACACAGTGCTTTTTTTTAAAAACAATCAAAAACCAAGTGTCCAGAAGTGCAGTGCAAAATCTCCAATATATAAATAATCCATTAACAGTGAACATCCAAGCGATTAAAATTCAGAACTTAAAACAAGAATAAAACACAGACATTGGGTCCTTGTCCCACCTGATGAGCTCAGCGCAACTCTCACTTCATCTCCACAGCTCACTCATTGCTCACTCAGCTGGCCAAGACACTAGCAGCCACGGTCATGGTCATTTCCAACTTGACCCCTGTCTTGGCTACCTCAATCTGCATCAGCCAGAGTGCTTGGGGTCGGTTGTCCCCTCGTCATACTTCTTGCTCCCTTGGCATGCCTCGTTCCCTGGGGAGGACTCAACCATACTAACACCCACTCCTCTACAAATATTCAATGGGGTGAGTCACCCCTAGAATGCCAAACCTTTGCCCCCATGCTGAACGACTGTGCTGCCTTTCCACACTAGCTGGCTGGCTCGTGCTGCCACTCCACCTGATGCTGGTCTCATAGCTTTCTTACTGTTCTTTCTTATTTCTTATTCTTTTTCTTTTAACCTGTTTCTGTCTTGTGCTCCCCTTTTGTACACTAGGGAGGGTTCCAGGTACAATCACCTGATTGCCGCTCTGGGATGATAACAGGACAATCAGAATGGCTGCATGGGCCAACAAGGCAACGCATGGTCAGCTGACTGCCTTGCACCAACCCGGAGATGAGCCATCTTTTCTGCAGATCGCCTGTACCTGCTCCACTCCCCAGCACAAGCACAGTTATATATTTACATAAAGGATGTCAACAAGCTGCAGACCTCTCGTACTATAGTGTCCTTCCTGCATTATGCTCTCTGGGTATCAGACAAAAGCAGTTTAACTGATCATGTATAAGCCTACATTCTTTAAAATCATAGGTCATCAAACTACAGCACACCAACAGAGGAGCATAGAATATTTATATTACTTTTACTGTGGTTTATCTTTCCACATCCTCAGAGATACAGTACGTATGAATGAATGTAGATTCGTATTTACTGTGAAACACCAGGCTGTCACCGCCAGCTTAACCCAAAACAGACAAGTGTGGGACACAAGTTCAAGGCACACATTGATTTTTGTTTTCTTTTACCTTATGGGCAGCGCCTTTCCCGCTCCCACAAACTCAACACAGTCCCAGCACAAGCTCTGCACAAACACAATATTCTCTTCCTTCTCTGTATCTTCTCCTCCATTCCTCTGGTCAAGCTTCATCTTCCTCCTCCCAACTGTGGCTAGTGTAGTGGCTTTTGGATCCTTTTATAAGGCACCCGGAAGTGCTCCAGGTACTTAATTACTCATTTCCAGCAGTACCTCCAGGTGTGGTGGAAGAACTGCCCATAAGGGCTCAGCAGCTCCTGTTGCAGCACCTCCTGGCAGCGTCTGTGGATCCCAACAGGGCTGCTGACACTCCAACTACCATGAAGCCCTACGGGAGTCCGAGGCATCTAGCGCCCCGGGGGAGGTAACGCTCTGGCCACACTTTCTTTCCCCAGTCCACCCAGTGTTGAGGTATTCCGGCAGGGCAAGGGCCCCGTCCACACGCTACAGTATGTATGATTTGTATGAATGTTAAGTTAATCAACAATTTTCATTTGGCCCGGTGTGAGTGTGCATGAATGCGGCCCTGCAATGGACTGATTCCCTGTCTTGGGCTGGGCATGCCTTGATGCTGATGCTCATGGGATAGGCTACAAGCCTTGGATTGAAGATGATATCTTAATTTTGGAAACTGTTACCCAAGGATATAACTGTAACATGGCTACACATGATTCTTGTGATAATTCCTGCTAGCCTGAGTAACTGTAACTAAAAAGGAAAGAGTGTCTATTAATCTGTTCCATCAATACATCTATATAAAACAGTTATAGTTATACTTCTGTGACTTCATAATTCAAACATAAGAAAAATTTTGACAAGAATAGGCCAATCTGCCTATTACAGTTACGCAATTCCTACCCACTTAGGTAAGTTGCCGAATTAAGACTATCTAAAGGTGCTGCTTGAGTAATAAATACAGAATTATCTTTTAAAATGAAAATGAAATGAAATCTACAAAAGGTAATTGGCTGAAAGTCAACACATGACGGTAGTGAAGATGATGCAATGGCATTGAGTCCTCTAGAATGTAGCGGCGCTACATGAAAATGTGCGTCTTAATCGTATTTGTGCTGAGTTGCATCTTTTATAGTATTGTCCTGTTTATACATAGTCTGTTTGTGTCTGTTTAAATGTTTCCTCCTTGAAACAAGAGGGAAGGATAACGCAGTGGAACTGGGACTCCTTATGGTAATTTTTCTCTCAGTACAACAACTTAATCCGGGTTATTTTTATTTAAAATAAAAGGAGGAAGGAGAGGAAGAGAGCCATTACAAACTTGGACATGCATCATAAAAAAGAAAAGACACAAAGGGAAACGCCATTGCATATCGTCATGTACTTTTCTGCTGCTTGTTGCTTTCATCACCAGGACATTTAATGATTTAGATAGATAGATAGATAGATAGATAGATAGATAGATAGATAGATAGATAGATATTTTATTAATCCCAAGGAGAAATTCACATAATCCAGCAGCAGTATACTGATATAAAAAAAATAATAAATTAAAGAGTAATAAAAATGCATGCAAAAACAGACAATAACTTTGAATAATGTTAGCATTTATTTCCCCGGGTGAAACTGAAGAGTCGCATAGTGTAGGGGAGGAACGATCTCCTCAGTCTGTCAGTGGAGCAAGACAGTGACAAAAGTCTGTCACTGAAGCTACTCCTCTGCCTGGAGATGACACTGTTAAGTGGATGCAGTGGATTCTTCATGATTGACAGGAGTTTGCTTAGTGCCCGGTGCTCTGCTACAGATGTTAAACTGTCCAGCTTTATTCCTACAATAGAGCTTGCCTTCCTAACAAGTTTGTCCAGGCGTGAGACGTCCTTCTTCTTTATGCTGCCTCTCCAGCACACCCACTGCGTAGAAGAGGGCACTCGCCACAACTGTCTGGTAGAACATCTGCAGCATCTTATTGCAGATGTTGAAGGACGCCAACCTTCTAAGGAAGTATATTCGGCTCTGACCTTTCTTACACAGAGCATCAGTATTGGCAGACCAGTCCAATTTGTCATCCAGCTGCACTCCCAGGTATTTATAGGTCTGTATCCTCAGCACACAGTCACCTCTGATGATCACGGGGTCCATGAGGAGCCTGGGCCTCCTAAAATCCACCACTAGTTCCTTGGTCTTGCTGGTGTTAAGGTGTAAGTGGTTTGAGTCACACCATTTAACAAAGTCTTTGATTAGCTTCCTGTACTCCTCCTCCTGCCTACTTCTGATGCAGCCCACGATAGCAGGGTCATCAGTGAACTTTTGCACGTAGCAGGACTCCGAGTTGTATTGGAAGTCTGATGTATATAGGCTGAACAGGACCGGAGAAAGTACAGTCCCCTGCGGTACTCCTTTGTTGCTGACCACAATGTCAGACCTGCAGTTCCCGAGACGCACATACTGAGGTCTGTCTGTAAGATAGTCCACGATCCATGCAACCAGGTATTCCCATCTCAGTCAGCTTGTTCCTAAGGAGCAGAGGTTGGATAGTGTTGAAGACGCTAGAGAAGTCCAAAAACATAATTCTTACAGCACCACTGCCACTGTCCAGGTGGGAGAGGGATCGTGTAGCATATAGATGATGG
This sequence comes from Polypterus senegalus, assembly GCF_016835505.1. Classification (NCBI taxonomy): domain Eukaryota; kingdom Metazoa; phylum Chordata; class Cladistia; order Polypteriformes; family Polypteridae; genus Polypterus; species Polypterus senegalus. Next base: position 148,340,143 of record NC_053158.1, read on the forward strand.
CATCCTCCGCTCCCACCTTCTCCTGGTATGCGAACTGCAGAGGTCGAGTGCGTGGCGGACCTGTGCCCTCAGGTGGTGAAGCAGCAGCCGCTCCATGGTCTTCATCACATGTGCCGTCAGAGCAACAGGCCGGAATTCATTCAGCTCACTAGGACGTGATACCTTTGGGACTGGGGTGATACAAGATGTTTTCCAAAGCCTCAGGACTCTCCCCTGTTCCAGGCTCAGGTTGAAGATGCGCTGTAGAGGACTCCCCAGTTCCAACACACAGGCCTTCAGCAGTCGTGGTGATACTCCATCTAGACCCGCTGCTTTGCTGGCACGAAGTCTCCTCAGCTCTCTGCTCACCTGTGCTGCTGTAATTGTGAGTGGGGATGTCTCACCTATGCTGGTATCAGAAGACGGATGGTTGGAGGATGCAGTACTCCGAGGTGAGAATGAGTTAGGGTGGTCAAACCTGTTAAAGAAGTTGTTCATTTGGTTTGCTCTCTCCACGTCTCTCTCGATGGTGGCACCCCGCTTCGAGCTGCAGCCAGTGATGATCTTCATCCCATCCCACACTTCCTTCATGCTGTTATTTTGCAACTTCTCCTCCAGATTTCTCCTGTACTGCTCCTTTGCCGCCCTGAGCTGGACTCAGAGTTCCTTCTGCACACGCTTGAGCTCATCAACCAGAAATTTCATCATTTATGTAAAAACCCCGGGGTTCTGGATCATCCTTATATGCTGAGGATGATACAGTGAGACTATTTTTGTTCATTCAGGAAAGGAGCAATCAATCAGTTTCATTTGTGTTAAAATTACTGTAGGACAATTCCCACCTGGGCAAAGTTCATATTCATTAATCATCCCCTGTTTAATCCTCTGGACTTTATGTTTGTTTCATGTTTTCTGAACGTTATACTTATTTAGTGTTCAGTGTGGGGTCAAGAAGGCAGGGTTTGTATTGTACGTTCATTGATTTACGTATAATTATTGTATAGCACCATTCATGTTTTGGGTTGTGTGTTATATTGGGTTTTTGGGGATTCATTTATATATTGTTTTGTTTTTACTGTTAATATAGATTCATGGAAATATTTACATACTGTGTGCTTATTGTCTGTTTAACCGTCACTTGGGGGAAATTATTTGCAAGAAGTACGGCTTGTCTTATCTTACGAGTCCTCAATTTGCCAGGCCAGAAGTCCTGGTGGTATAGCTGTAGTGGTGCTCTCTCTGAGGAATTATACAATAGAATAGTTGTGCTGTCTGCCCTTTTTTAATTTTTACTTCCCAATCAACAGTCATGTCATTTTTGTGTTCCGAGCAGGACGACACCATCGCTGAATCTCTGTGGTGTGATGAAGGAGTAGCCGGGGCGTGGCACGTGATGGTCAGAGCATGTTCAGCGGTTCTAAAGGTGGTGTATTCGCTGCAGTTGATGTACTTCGATGATCGCCATGGACCTGAAGAGGAGTGCCAGGGCAATCCCTCGCCCCTGTGTGATGATCTGGCACAGCAATTAAACTGGCTGGATGAGAGAATCAAAGGTAGCAGAAATGTGCTAGCTTGTGAAGACGCCCTCTGCTCTTGGATCAAAATGGTGGAAATAAAAGAATACATTGATGGACAACTTAGACTCCTGGGCCGGGAAATTGTGATGCGCCTCCAGAGGCAGAACCAATGCTGGCCAAAATCTCTTTAGAGTGAGGTTAGAAGAAGTCTCCTGTCTTTCCGGAGGTCACTAGTCCATTCTACGCCTCAGGCGCCTGGGGGGGCTGAACATATGAGGTCATATTTACCTAGCTGTCACTCCCTTGTCATCTGAAGAACTTTTGGGAATGATAGGTGCCTCCCTTTCGAGGCCAGTGTGTGGCCAGTGACTGACAGCGAAGAAAAATATTTTAAGGACTAGGATTTTGTCAAGCCTTCCTTGCAGCTTTTCTCCCTGAAGATTTCCAAACTGAACTGGAAGACAAGCTGTGGTCCATGGTGCAACAACCATCACAGACAATATGAATATCAGGCTTTGTGTTTTAAATTGTGGCTGGCAATGCCAGAAGAGGAGGTGGTCTGCTGCATCCTCAATATCTGTAACCCGCTGTTGACTTGGTGTCTTAGGGGGGTTATGCGTTCGGTGGAAGACCTGGTTAAAATTAGCTTCCAAGTGGAATGGGACTGGGCTAATTTCAAAGTGTATTGGAGTAAACTACAATCCAGGGCATGAGATAACCAGTCCCTAAAAACCCAGCGGGCGAAGCCTAGCTGGTCGGAAGCCAACATCTCCCTTGTGCAACCCAGATCGGCCTTTCTAGTCGTCCCAGTGATACAGAGGGCGTAGCAATTGGATGCGATGGTCGATACTGGTAGTCACTACACTCTGATTCAACACAGCACCTGGAAGAAGATCTGCCGACCGTCGGACAGCCTGACATCTGCCCCATTTGTCAAGTTTGTGTTGGTGGATAGGAATGAACACACAGCATTGGGCAAAGTCCCTTTGAGGTACGGCTTACTCTTCATATGTTGGTAGATTGAAACATATGTCCTGGAACACTGGCACCTGTCCATCCCATTACTCCTGGGGCTGGATTTGTTGACCGCCATCAAGATGTCTATTCATCTCAATTCTAGGGGAAGGGGTATGCAATTTTGTACAGAAAGCTAAAGAACCTGGGCTGGACTTATGTCGTTTTTTATGTGGCCGAAAGGAGTGACCATGTTATTTTGGCGGCAGCCCCAGTGGAGGAATAACCCAATGAGGTGAGGCCAGTGCTGAAGAAAATGACAGAGGTGTGGACTGAGTGTCTAGGAGTCGCTCGTGGGGTCACCTACAAGATCCACACTTACAATGAAGTCCCTGTACAGAACTGGGCATATAGTGTTTCTCCAGAGAAGAAGGTAATAATCAAAGAACACCTGTATAAGATGCTCGCCAAGGGATTCTTTGAATCATCCTTCTCCTTCTGGGCGTCCCCTGTAGTCCTAATTAAGAAACCTAATAGTAGCTACCGCTTCTGTGTGAACTAGAGGGGAGTAAACGCGAAGACCAGCCTGGACGCATGCCTCATGCCACTGGTTCATGAGATCTTGAGACCCACAACTCATTTTCAAGTTCAAACTAATGCCAGAAACCTGGAGTTTGGTGCTGTGCTGACCCAGAATAAGAACAACGAGGAGCAAGTTATGACTCTTGGGTTTTACACGGCTACTCTACAGCAGAAAAGGAGTGCTTGGCCGTCATGTGGGCTGTGGAGAAGTGGAAACACTTTCTATAAGAGGTTGAATTCGAAGTGTACACCAACCACCATGCTCTGAATTGGGTGTTTAACCACCCGAAGACCTCCTCCAGACTGACCAGGTGGGCAGTCCACCTTCAGAATTTTACATTCTGTGTGACCTATCGTAAGGGTTGTGGCAACATCGTACTGGATGCTCTGTCCAGGGCATTGGAGCTACCAGGGATGGTGTGCTTGGCTGAGCCAAAATAGATGACCCTACCTTTGACCCACAGCCTACAAAATTTGGCTCAAGCTAACAGTACCTTCTGTGAAGATCTCAGGAAGGGGCTGGATCAACAATGCATCAACCGGGTGCATTTCATCGACCTCCAAGAGATGTTAAACCGTTCTGTTTCAGCTCCCTTTGAGGGCATACAACACCAACTTGTCCTCCCAGAGGTGCTCATCCCCGAGTTTTTGGCTTACTACCACGACAGTCCTTTAAGTGGTCACCTTGAATGAACAAAGTCCTGTTTGAAGACCCTGGGGGTGGCACTTAAAGAACTGTTTGATGTGCCGAGTCAAGAACCCACCTGGTAAACCTGCCAGACCTTTACAAGTTCACGCTTGGATGAACTATATACGGCCTGGAGTGTGAAGAAGAATCTAACTACATCCTACAATCCGCAAGCCAACTCGAATGAATGAGTGAACTGAACCCTGAAGAGTATGGTCACCTCCTACGTGGGTGAGCGCCATCAGGACTGGTTTGCCCTGAACACCGTGGTGCACAAAGAAACAGGTGAGATGCATGCTTTGGTTGACTGGACAGGTAGCTTAGGGGCCCATTAGACCGGCTTATCTCCAGAGCCCCTAGTCCATATACCACCACATACCATAACATACACCAGTTAGAAGAGTTAAGATGGAGGATCCAGCAAAGGTTGGTAGGTGCAGCATCCAGACATGCCAGGTCACACAGGGAGGCACACTTTATGGTGGGAGACCTTATCTAGATAAGGACTTACCACCTATCTGATGCTAGCAAACAATTCTCCGCCAAGTTAGCGCTCAAATGGTTACGTCCAGCAACAACCATAACTCAGACAGGTTCTATGAATTACCAAGTTCAGAGGGGTATTGGCACTGCTGCCAAGACTGACATAATTCATGTGGCCAATCCCAAGCCTTACTTCAGCCCTCCCTTGACCAAGATTGGGGAGGTGAGACGGACTATGATAACTATGATTCTTTATTTAAGATAAAATTGAGGCTTCAGACAATGGTACGTACATTCTTGGTACCACTAGCTGGCATGTCTTGTCTGACAACACAGTGGCATTGTACAAGAAGGGCCAGAGAAGTCTGTTCTTGCTAAGGAGTTTCAGGTCTTTTGATGTGTTCAGCAAGCTGCAGTAAATGTCCTACCATTCCATAGTAGCCAGTGTGGTGTTCTACTCTGTAATTTCTTGGGAAGCAACCTGAGCACAAAAAAGCACAATGCCTGGGACCTTCTCTCCTTGAAGCCACATCAACAGGTGATGCAAGTATCAGGAAAGCCTGCTTCATCACAGGGTGAACGCTGGACACACTGGAAGCTGTTGTGGAAAAGAAGATGACTGCAAAATTGGAGAATATGAAAACTCCACATATACTGTACAACAACCAATCACTGTCTTTAAATCCAGAACACTGGATATATGAAGCAGCAGTGCTAAGCAATTTTCTGCAATATTTTTGTTTAATGGAACAAGAACTTTCAACTTTTTTTTATTTAAAACCTTTTTTTTTTTTGGTCAGGATCATAAGCCTCTGAGATTCTGAGAATTCCAGAAGAAAGGGCATGCTCCACTATAGCAGATCAATTGAAAGCTATTTCTTTTATGCCATAACCTAATCCTTGTGGAAATCAGCAGTTCCACAGAAAAATATTAACAATCCTTACATTTCATTTATTGATTTTTTCCATTCATGTTCAGAGTGTACAGGATCTTAACCTGAAAGCAACGGATATAAAGCAGGTATTTAGATGCCAGTCCAGAAATCACACATGGAAAATTTCACAATCTTCTAGCCCTATGTTTTTGAAATGCATTTGTAGAAAAAAGGCATATTTCTAAAAATACAGTCAGACAAAGCAAGTAACTTACAAACTCAACAAAGAAGGCAGCCCAGCGATTAACTGAAAAGTCAAAGTACCGTGTGGAAGAAATATTAAAGACTGTACCATGCTATTACACAAAAAAAAAATACTGAGAATAAAAATTAAAAGCATTTAGAATGAAGAGGCAGGAAGCATGGATCTGCAGAAAGTATTCTATATGCCAAGTTTAGCTATGTTTAATTTATCTAAAAAGCAGTTAAGTCAGAACTCACTGATACAGTATGTTGGTAGTAGCCGAATGAAAAAAAAAACAACTCTTACTCAAAATGTAGTCTTCCACCTAAATGTGCATCAGAAATAAGGTAAATATCAAAAGGTATTGGAGAGAAAAAGTTTTAAAAACTTGTTTGATTCAAAACCATATATTATATTTAGCTATTCCATTTATTTTCTCTCCATTTAACCAGACCTTCACTTTTTCTATTCTAAATGCAAAGTTCACAAAATTAAATCATATAGCACTCACATTCAAAATGGCTGCTATACATATGTAATGAGTTGCATCTTGAACCTATGAAAGCCATAATAAAATCACAAGTATGAATTTGCAGATATCTAAACAAATGTTTCAAGCACAGAAATAATTGCAAACAGTAAACAGTTTACATATAGCGCCATGATGTGGCAATAAGTTACAGTGATTTTTCTTTGATTGAGCTACTTTGACAATTTAATTCAATAATGTATTCAGCAGAACAATAAAATACACTTATGGACAGACACTGTAGCAGGAAGCATAGATTTGAAAGAGTGTTTCAGAAGTCATCAAGGACTAGATTAACACACAAAATGGAAATTAAAGTCAAAACAATTATTGAAGGCAGTAACCTTTCCTCAATACTACCATCATGTTACAAGGACAAAACCAAACTCAGTCAGAGAGAAAAAAGATACTTAAATTTAAGAAAATAATTTTATTAAAAAAAAACATTTTTGTTTGCTGAAGCAATTAGCTTTTTGCAAAGGATATTACTTAATCTGGTGTAAGTTCAGACACTTCACAATACATTTAATATTGGACAGGACAAATCATCATAAAATTAATTATTAATGTATTTTGATGTTCCACAAGGATTTGTATAAAATTTTAAAACAGGGCTGCTGTACAATTAAAAAATGTAATCGCAATTAATCCCCTGATTAAACTTTTTAAGTATTTATCACAATTTATTGTATACTATTTCCATCAACCAAATTAATTTGTCTAAAGCAGAAATAACACTGATCATTTATTTAATGTGTCTTTAATGTGTTACAAACTGTGCTTCACTTCTGCATTATTTTTTCTTCTAGCAGAGATATGACACCAATAATTATAATCAAAATAAATCTATTTCCTTGAACAAAGTGAAAAAAAGAATATTGCAACATTTTTTATTACTACATTCATTCCAGATCAAAAACGATGATAATGTAAAGTAGAACTAACTGAAAAAAAACTTTTAAAAATGTACCATGGTTATGGATCATACAGGATAGTCTGATTGGGTTATTTATTTTTTTAATTGTTTTAAACTGTATATTATCATAGAATGCTTTATTTATAAATTAGAAAATAAATCTAATTGACTAACTTAAACATCACCCCAAATGGATAGAAATGTTAGCATGCTCAGTTTAAATTGATTAATGCCTACTTATATTGGTTACAGTATAATATTGGCACTTGTAGGTCAAAATCTAGGATAGAGAAGGTAATATTTAATTAATTAAACAGCAACAATAACATACCATGCCTGCTTTTGGAGAAGTCAGAGTGAGATATAAGGAATCAATTGATTCCATTCATCTGGGGTCTCATGCATAGCGCCTTGCAAAGAATTCATACTAAAAATTGCGTATAGACAAAAGCCGAAATATTAGTAGGCACAAAAAAATCCAATCTGTGCGTACGGCAACTTCCATGTTCTTCCGCTACATAAATCCCAGTCAGCGTGAAAAGTAACGCACATGCACGTGCCTGCTGCCACTCCTCAATTCCTCCCAGAATTACGCCTCTTTGAATAGGCAAATCAATATAAATAGCACTTAAGCTCAGCGTTCTGTGAAAAGACAATGGCAAAAGCACAGGGGAAAATAGAAGAATTTCAGTGAATATCAAGTGGAGGCAAGAAAAAACATACTATTTGTTGGTTTAAACAGTAGTATAAACAACAAAAGAAAGTTGATCGAGTGATATAGAGTGTCAGAGAAACTCAAAAGTTCAAGTTCAGAAAGTCACACAGTGCCTGAAATAAAAATAGAAGTTCTCAGATATGAAAGTCGCTGTGAATAGGCAAGTTGTAGCACACCATCTGAGTGTCATATGGAAGCTTATTAGGGTACAGAGAAAAGAAAAAAAATAGGCACACAGTGGGAAAAAAGCTCGAAATGTCAACTTTAATCTCAAAATTTAATTATGTAGTTTATTTTGTCATTAAAGTAGAACATCACAAACTTCATTTTAAAATCGTTTAATTTACCAGTTTCTCTAATTCCATCGTAACTAAAGTAGCACGTTTAATGCTTTGTTTTGTATTTGATCTTCTATGTGCTCTACAGTATGTGTGTGAATCACTACATGCTTCTTAAACGGGCTTTCTCTTGCTCCAAAAGGACACAGAATCCATTACATTCATGATATTACAGCTCTCTGAATAATTTAAATACTGAGATGTATACTTAATATCATTTTCTTAATGACAGGAATTAAAGCATGTATTAAACATGGGAACACTGTGGCACAGTGATAGTGACAAGCTGGTGCCCTGTGCAGAGACTGTTCCAGCTTCGACGCAAGACGCTTGCTGCACCATGCGCGACCTTCAATGAAAAAGTTTATTGCAGCAGGACTGTCTCTTTCAAATGTACTAACCAATTCCTGTCCTTTCTTTTCTTTCTCCAAGTATCCAATCGCCACACAATCAGCTCTATAATAGATGTTAAGCCATCTGTAAGCTTAGAATGCCGATTCTTCAAAACTTTTAAGGAACATTGAAATATCTTCATAATACATGTTTAATTATCCCATCCATCTATCTATCCAGGGTCACGCAAGTCCCAGCAAGCATACAGCGCGAGGCAGGAACTCTCTGAACGGGGCACCAGATCGTCATTAGCGCTGTGCTACCGTGTCCTCACATGTTTAGTTATTAACAATATAGATTATTTAAATGATATTAACATTTTATCTGTATACAGTACAATCCCTTTTAACTGGCCTCGCATTAACCGGCCGACGGATTATTTTGCCTGTTAAAATAAAATAAAATTAAAAAAAAAAATTTTAATCTTGAGTTCTTCTTTATTTTATATTTATGCACTTTCTTCTTTCCTGGAAGGTGAGAGGGCTCCTACACTCAGAGTGATTTCTGTTTACATATTCCTTTATGAATTTTCCACGGTGCCTTCTTCTTTCTACCTGGCAGCTCCCCTGCTTCTCCCATTGGGCTTTGTAACAGGGGAGTTGCCCTACCTGCAGGTGCAGCTGTTTTCCACACTGGTCCAGTAGCCCTCCGATCCCTGGCCACATCAGGCTCCAGCTAGACATAGACTTGGGTTCTTTCTCCAGTGGCGAGGGTACTCATGCTGGGGCTAAACCAGCCCAAAGCCTCCACAATTGCCACTACCTTTCGACGGCCAGTCGTCTTCAATACCAGTCACTCCAGCTCCTTGATCACTCAGCTGGAGCAACTGCTTTCTTCAGCCCCACCAAGTGTCGACCAAACACTCATCTGCAGAGGTTCACCTCCCAGCTGCCTGCCTTTGCTCAATCGAATCTGCTCTCTCGCTCACTCTCCTGCACCGGCTTTCCTCTATCTCTTTCCTTCTCCATTAACCTCCCGTTCTGTCCTGCTCTCCCCCAGCCGCCTTGTGCTTCTATTTATCACAGGGATGTGGATCAGATGTGGCAGTTAGTAGTTCCCGGGAACAATTACAGATGTGGACGACTCCTTACCTGTGCACTTAAGCTAGGATCGCCTGCATCACTAATTCCCCGGGAATTCCCCTGCGATTATTTATTTAAAAAGTGTCCTTTTTGACTTAAGCTGTTGACCTGCTACACCACACTGTCTAGTTGTTGTACGAGAAAAAACCCGTGTGCAAAATCGTGGATGAAGCCTTGTGGATATGGTTTCTTCAGGAAAGTTGAAGAGGTACAGTGCATACCTTAGAAATATTTTTCTACATGAAAATAGTTATACGTCGAATTAACCTGCCATAACCGCAACTGGCCATGGGTCCAGTCCCGAGGTGGCCGGTTAAGAGGGATTGTACTGTAATGTAATAAACATATTTAGCTGCATTTCATCTTAAAAATGATATCGTCATCATATGTAAATACGCTCTTTATAAAGTGGCTCAGGTTGTGTAATATTATAACTGTATTGCAAGTTTACAGTGGGGTGATTGTACTAATAATTACAAACAGTTCTACAAATGGCACTTGATGGACTGATTGAGTGCGTTTATAGTTCTTGGGATGAAACTGTTTCTGAACCGTGTGGTCTGTACAGGAAAGGCTCTGAAACATTTGTCGTATGAGAGCAGTTCAATAGACCGTGCACATGGCTGAGGCAGTGTGTGGTTGATGCTGTATACTGATAATTTTCTTTTCAATCAGCTGCTGTAGAACTGTGATTCCACACTCAGATACAGTGGGATAAATACTATGAGTGGTGCATTGAGAGAAACAACGCTAAAGCAGCTATGGTATTTGGAATAGTTTGGCCATTCCGTGGACTTTTATATTGTTACAGGTTAATTACAATCAGATGCTATAAACTAATAAACAATATGTGGTTAATTTCAGTGTATTTGATAAAATCGTGTCAGGGATGTTGATCTAAAAAAGAAAAGGGAAACCACACTGGAACAAAAGCACTGCTTTGACGCTAGATACTGCTAGTTTGTAAAACTGAGCGGAGAATTTGAGTACGCCAAGCATTTAGCTGACGTGAAAATGTGCGTGGCTTTCCGCCAAGTTTAGGTTTTATACATCACAATGTGAGCGTACGCACCGTTTATAAGTGAGACCCCTAGTCTTTAGCTGGTCAAGCATACATAGCATCTGCACAGTGCTGTTTCAGGTCAGATATCCCTCAGGCACAGGGCTGACCTACTAACATTCTGTCTCCCACTCAGATATATACCTCGATGACCTCTTTTACGGGCAGACTTGGATTACCGGACATCACTATAGCAATGTTTACAGTGCATGTAGCGTCTTGTTCTGGATGTTCCTCAGTACTACACAATGTGACTTTGTGAACACAGCAATGATGAAACCACTGCACAATTTCACTCAGCACATTGTCTGTAAGGATAGGGTGCCACAGAAATGAAACTCATTTACTCTGCATGTGTACATATTTTGATTTTAATTGATTTTAATTGTTTCCTGCTGAAGAGGTAGTGTAAAAATATGGGATAGATTGTGCCCCTTATTGATTCAAAATGATATACAATATTTAACGTTCCACTATGGCAACTTTACTGGTGTCTGTAGATGAAGATTATCAAGAAATAACATGAGAAACAATGAAGCACCGGTGACCCACTACTATTATAAATAGATTTGGATTCATATGGCACTGCTTCAATAACAACATGTGAAGTGAAGTCAGATTAACGGGATTAAATTATTGCATTTAGGGAGTTACAATTATTTTGTTTTCGCAATTGAATCACAGTTTAAGTGACTTGCTCTTGGTCACAGAGGTCAATAGCAAGATTTGAACTCACAAGCCCAGGTGTTGAAGTTCAAACTACTACAACACACTGCCTGTTTTCATGCAGTAGTTGAGGAAGAAAAGAAATAATTCAAAAAGCCCTAAACAAAAAATTCATCTTTATTGTTTTAATTTGAAACAGGCAAACACCTGGCAAGAGAAGGAAAAACACCAGATATTTTCTTGATGTAGGCAAAAGACTACTGAACTTTATTGAATAAAACTAGATACACATGACTAAACTAGATACATAGCTGATGCCTCTCAACTCATCACCCCACCTCCTCCCACATGGCAGTGAGTGTGAATTATGTATTTATAGTGACTCAGTGCCTCTAGCCACTACATAGGCCCCCCCGAATGTCACATGTACAGATTACTTTTAACTTGATCATGGAATGCACTATGCGCCCAGTCTGAGTGCGGTTAGACATGATTGTGACTAGTCCCAGAGAACTAACATCAGTAGGTACAGTTGTATCAGGGGAAACAGAAGTCGGGTCACCAACAGGGGCACGAAAAGTGTCGAAAACCTGAAACAAATTAATGACCACAGGGTTGAGGCGATCAGCTGAGACCATCTGCTGTTTGCCGCCATTTTCAAGCATGAATGTTTTGTCTCTGCATTCCAGGACTCGGAAAGGTGCCATCAAAAGGTTGTTTCAGTAGGCCATGATGTGCCTCATGCTAGATAAACACAAACTTTGCGGATTGCTTGTGGCATGAAACCAGGAGTTAGGCATAGCCGTGTTGGGTGGGATGAACTGGCTGATGTCAGGATGCTTGCCAACCTGGGCGTTAGAAGTTGTGTATGGTGTTAAAAATGCACCATCTCCAGTTTTTTGGCCACATGACCCTGGACTTTGTGGAGTGTCCCTGATGTGCCTCGTATGAAGCTGGCATAGTGAGGTCTGCCTGAGGAATGAAGTTGTGGTGGAAAATGATAATGCCAAAGAATATCTGGAGGACATGTATGGGGTGGAGTTGTGGAAAATCTGTGACAGCAGAGACTTTGGAAGACAAAGGAATCACACCCTCCTTTCACATGCGAAATCCCAGGAAGTCTGTGACAGGCACTCCAAACAGGCATTTAGCAGGAATGATAATCAACCCATGCAGGCTAAGGTGCTCAAAAAAGGCTGAGTGATAAACGAGTTGTTTAACCTTAGAGGAGCTGGCAATCAAGATGTCATCAAGATAAACAAAAAGGAATTCTAAATCACTAAGGACACATTCCATTAACCTCTGGAATGTTTGCACAGCATTTTTAAGGCTGATTGGTGTACACAGTAATTCAAACAATCCAAAGGGGTTAAGGACTGCTGTTTTGGTGGTAGCCGTGGACAAAGTCCACTTTTGAAAAGCTTATTGTATGCAGAGAACCGTGCCAAAATCTCCTGTATGCGTGTAATCGGGTAGCGGTAAGGGACTGTGCAATCATTTGAGGCTCCACACGACCAGAAGCTAACACCTCCTTTGGGTACCTTATGAACGGGTGACACACTTGGGCTGTTTGATCAGAGCACAATTCCCAGCCATTCCATGTCAAGTAGCCTGCTTATTAAGGGCAAACTGACCGGTAGACCAGTAGTAGAAATGTAGTGTTCCAGGCCATGCATGTTTTCCATTGTGGAAAAAATTGTGCCTGTTCTTAAAAATTGGCAAGTTAAAAAATAATTTTGTTCACTATAAATTCAATAAGAAATAACAAGGATCTCCTTAAACCGTTTTTTCGAAATTTAGGAGTGAATGACAACTTCTAGGGAAAGAATGCATTTTTGTTTCATAATAGATAAATTTCCAACTTGTTTTTGCATTGGATATTATGTTTTTGTATGTTTGACTGATGCAGTGTCATACTTTCATGGCATCATCGGCCACTTCTTCAGATATGCATTACCATGCCATGAGTGGAGCCATGTAACATTTTCTCCAGGTTGGTGTGTGCTTATTTTATTAAGAAGAAAAAAATGAAGAAAGTGTTTTGTTGGAAAAACTACCGTCACATCTTTGGAAAGTCACTGAAAACACCTATGTGCTAATTCCCTGCACTAATTATCTTTTTGCTTTAAAATGCATTTTTGTGCTAAAAGTGCTGTATAAAGTAAAGCTTGATTAAATGTCTGCTACATGACAGTTACAATGGAATGGCAGAGCACGTTAAATGAAGATAATCTTGTAAAAGAGTAGAATGTTGGTTTCACTTTAAAAAAAATAAAGTAATGTTAATAGAAATCCAAAATTTTCTCAGCATGAGCAGTTTGGGTTGAGTAGATGAAAGTGCCACAGTTGTTTCCAGTCTTGTGTCCAGTGCTGCCTGAATAAATTCCCAAAAGGTTGACTGCTGTTTTGGCAATAGCCATGGATGAAGTCCACCTTTGAAGAACTTATTTTCTCAGAGAACCCTTCCAAGAAGTCCTGTATGTGTGGAATCGGGTAGCAGTCTGGGACAGTACAATCATTCAAGTGACAGTAATACTCACACTGCCAGAAACTACCATCTGCTTTGGGCACCTTATGGAGGGGCATCGTCTTCGGGATGTTTGATCAGAGCACAATTCCCAGCCATTCCATGTCAAGAAACGCAGACTTTGTAATAGCCAACTTATTATGGGCAAACTGACCAATAGACCAATAGTAGAAATGTAGTGTTCCAGGCCATGCATGGTTTCCATTGTTGATAAAGTGGGTTTGTATAGCGGGGGGAAGTTATTGAGAAGGAAGTCGAAGTTGCTAGTCACAGACATTAATTTGTAAAGGGTAGAGGTAGTGACACTGCTGAGTGTACATGGAAGAGTGGCAAAGTCCTTTGCATCCAAGGGGCAATGATTATTAACATCAAGCAGCAACTCTTTTGTGTAAAAGAAGTCCGCACCCAGCAGCTGCACGGCCAGCTTGGCCAAGGCAACAGCCCAACTGAAACATCTACTGCAAGATAAGGTGGCGTGCCTTCTTCCATTAGCAGCCTCCAGAATAGGCCCTTCTCTCTCTGAAGCCACATGGTAGCATGCTCATTTGTGCACCAGTATAAACAGAAAATTGTAGTCGGACAAGTCATCTGTTATGTAGAGAAGTTGGCCTGCGGAGTCTAATGAAAAAGTGTTCATTGACCCAGGAGGGCTAAACTTACAAGGTGGACGGCATTTCTTCTTTTTCTTGGCAAACTGGGCATGGTAAAAACACAGGCCAGTTGTTTGGATCAAGGCAGGAGGAGGAAAAGCAGTGTGAGCCGCAGGCTTGCTAAAAGGACTGTTGTGGATTGCATGAGAAAGATAGCTTTGCAAAGTAGAGTATGGTAGTTAACAATGAACATATTGGCCAGGGCAGTGTGCACTTGTTTCGGCAGAAGTTGTAGAAACACTTCTTTAAATATTAAATCGGGCTTATGGCGCCTAACAAAGCTAACATGTGGTCCTTCAATGTGGAGGGCCATGCTTCTCTGAGGCCCGGCAATGATAGTAGTCACCACACCCGCTCTGACTGCGTGAGGCTGTACATTACTAAAAGAAACAGTTGTTCATGTCCAAGGGATTTCCAAGTAGACTCACCAGTTTGGACGTTTTGGAGCCGCTGGGAGCTGCAACAACATGGTAGCACCTTGTGTCATTTGTCATAATGTCCCAAAACATGAATTGTGCCTCCGTTTGGACAACCTATGGTTTGTTGTTCCCAAAACTCCAGCAACTTTAATACCACTGCGTTGACACATATATCTAGCGTAACTCTGGAATCATCCAAATTTTGTTGGGGTCACCACTGTAGCACCCTGCTAGGGAAACACACCAGAAAACGTTATCTTGATACAGCCAAAAGACTACTGAACTTTATTGAATTGACTAAACTATATATACAACTGGTGCCTCTTAAATCATCACCCCTCTTAATCCCACTCTGCACTGCGTGTGAATTATGTCCTTACAGTGGCGCGGCATCTCCATCTGCAACACATTCTTTCATACATTTTACATATATAAAAGAGGTTAATTTCTTTAACCCCTCATTGTTAGACAAGATTTTACATATTTGTCATTAATTCCCGCATGAGCTACAGAGGGAAATTGCCCTGGAAACAAAAAGCAATGTTCCGTTAAAATGATGAAAAGAATAAAACCAATAAATAAAATTAACTTTTGAGCAAACAAAACCTGGAAAATCGCCCAAATGTTTAAATAAAATTAACTTGGAGACAATCCTGAAACAAGAGATGTATCACTTATTTATTTTGGAAATGCTCTGGCATAGTTTTATAATTGTAAAGTAATAATTAATGATGTCAGCAGTGCTTAATTACCTCTGTTAAATGAATTACATTGCCATTATGTGTAAAGCAGACAAGAACTTTGCCACAGGGGACAATAATATTTGCCTATTTTGATTGCAAAATGAAGAGTTTTGTAGCACCTGGCATGATAAATTACCTTAAAAGATGTAAAAGATGTATTTATGTTAGCATGCTAGTTTTTGCTTGCACATTAGAAATATTTGAGGTGTTTGCCATTTAATAATTTTTCTGTTAACAAAGAATATTTTCCTTGGCACAAGCATGTTGGGCTATGAATAAAACCATTTAAAAATATACAAATACACTTTCGAGTCTGCTTTTTTATCTTGTATGATGAAGGTTAGAAGCCAAAAGAGAAACATTCAAAGAAAATTTACTACAGATACATCTATAGGATAAGCTGCCTCAAAATATTAACCAATTGTGACCAATTTGGCATGCTTTTGACTGAATGGATGTGTTATTGATATGTTTGCATCTAAATGTATTTACTTATTCATATGTTTTGTGAGGTTTTTGAGACCCCGACTGCCCCCAGTTGCGTGCTGTGATGAAACTATATCAACACAGGCAAGTTCACAGCCTCGCCACATAACACACTGGTTGACCGATGGTTGATATGGGCAGTTGATATGGTCTAACCCAGCCACTAACCTGACACCATTAACTGCTTGTTTGCTGTGTCTGTGTGTATTAAAGTGGTAGCTCAAGGTTGAATAAAGACCCTGTCTGTGCCTATTTTGATGAAAATCTTTTTTTTTTTAAGTCTGCGAACTCAGAATCTTCCCTTGAGTGCAAGATAATGACTGACGTGTCACAGTCTAGTTTTCTTTGCTGTACCTTAAATCTGAGGTTCTCAAGCTGGAAAATAAAACAACCACACTGGAAAAAAGTCACTGTTACCAGCCTCGAGCCTAGAAGGTACAAGCCACTGTTGCTACAGGGGGTAGCCACTGTGATATGATGCCAAAAGAATAAAAGAAGCAGGCAGCAGTTAGAAATCTCTGACCATAATTGATTTTATTCTGTCTTGCCCAGAGGAATATAACTACTTCAACCTCTGACTAGATAATGGTATTGTGCGGTGCCTGAAATATTTACATCGCGGGTTAGGTTGCCGTCATAGCCGGGCTGCGAATGAAACTTCAACAGCAGCATTTGCTCTGGAATATGCTGTCCTACTCACGGCTTTGGAAATAGGAGTGTCAGTGTGCCAAATCTGCAATATGTTAAAATAAACTCTGGTCATGGATCTGTGCACAACACACCCATATCGGGTAATATTGCACTGTTTAACTCAAGATCCCTTAATGGCAAAGCACTGGTGCTATCAGAATTCATTACAGACTCAAACCTTGACTTGCTATGCTTAACAGAAACTTGGCAAAAACCAAATGATTTTACATCTGTCATGGAGGTGACTCCACCCGGATACAGTACATTCACTTCACGGAGCCTCACAGCTCAAGACAAGGAGGAGGAGTCGCAATAATTGCTAAATCGAAGTTAAACATAAAAAGAATCCCCATTGACGGTCCATTGTCTTTCAAGTGTCTGTTCTTTTAATCTAATAACAAAATCTAGTCCTGTCTCACTTATTGTTGTCTATCGTCCCCTGAATTACAATGCCTCTTTTTTATCTGATTTGACTGAATTATTAACCCACTTAAGTTCACTTTCCCAGAGAGTCATTCTTCTTGGCAATTTCAACATCCATATTGACATTACTACATGTAAACTGAGAAATTAATTCCTATCCTTACTGGACTGTTTTGACTTGGTGCAGCGTGTTGATTTTCCCACCCACTCTGGCAGTCATATACTGGACCTGTTCTGCACATCTGGATTATCTGTCGGCAACACTTATAGCAGTGATCTGGGACTCTCTGACCATAAAGCAGTGCTTTTCACTGTCTCATTACCTCTCCCTAGAAATCCTAAATTTTCTCAGCATGAGCAGTTTGGGTTGAGTAGATGAAAGTGCCACAGTTGTGTTCCAGTCTTCTGTCCAGTGCTGCCTGAATAAACTCCCAAAGGGTTGATGACTCCTGTTTTGGCGATAGCCATGGATGAAGTCCACCTTTGAAGAACTTATTTTCTCAGAGAACCATGCCAAGAAGTCCTGTATGTGTGGAATCGGGTAGCGGTCATCCAAGTGACAGTAATACCCACACTGCCAGAAACTACCATCTGCTTTGGGCACCTTATGGAGGGGCATCGTCCTTGGGATGTTTGATCAGAGCACAATTCCCAGCCATTCCATGTCAAGAAACGCAGACTTTGCAATAGCCCACTTATTATGGGCAAACTGACCAATAGGCCAGTAGTAGAAATGTAGTGTTCCAGGCCATGCATGGTTTCCATTGTTGAAAAAGTGGGTTTGTATAGCTGGGGGAAGTTATTGAGAAGGCAATCGAAGTTGCAAGTCACAGCCATCAACTTGTAAAGGGTAGAGGTAGTAACACTGCTGAGTGTACAGGGAAGAGTGGCAAAGTCCTTTGCATCAACGGGGCAATGATTATTAAAATCAACCCGCAACCCTTTTGTGTAAAGGAAGTCTTGTAAAGTCACATTTTTAAAATATGATGAATTGTGATCATAATGTGATAATAATTCAGACCATTCACAGAAAGATATTTAATTTAGCTAGAGCAATCACTGTAACAGACCATATATTTCTATTCTGGTACAATTAAAAAACAGTGCCACTACATAAGCTGCTGTGACTGATTTCATCTGAAAAATAAAGAAGACTGAATAGATTACCACAATGCTTTATTAACAGGCTTTATCATCAAAGTACTGAAACATTATACGTTTGCAGACAGAATTCTGACAAGGACAAAAAGTAATGAACACATTAGCTGCTCAATTACTAGCTTCTATCACAATATCATTCTACATTTAAAACACTGGTACTGACTTACAAAGCAGTTCATTTTGGAACCTAGGAATATCTGTCATAACTGCTTCCCTAGTGAAAACATGGCAGACAATTAAAATCTTCTGACACTGGTTTTCATTTTCAAAGACTCGTGTTACAACTTTAAGTAAGTACCTATTTAACTCTGTGGTTCCAAATCTGTTAAAAAAACTTCAACAGTGATTAAATTCAAATCATGTTTAAAAGCACATTGTTTTCTGTTCCATTTTAATCAGCTCTATCTGTAACTATGTTTCTAATATCAATCTTTTTACCTTCATGTCAGCTGTCAATCTGCTCTCCTGTATTTTCAGGTTATCTTTATTACACTTAGAATTTATTTCAAAATGTTCTTCCCTGTAATTGTCATATATAGAATATTTTGTCTTGTTGTATTTTGTAAAGGATCTTGCGATGTTGTGCTTTGCAAGTGGTGGTATTTAAACTGAAGAATGATTGATTAAACTGATAGAGAATATTTCAAGTTCATATTTGGAATCCACTGGACAATATAAAGATGGGAGTTAAATGCAGGAAAAAAGAATAAATTGTGCACCTAGTATATTAAATTTCTTAAATCATCAAAATACATGAAAAATGTATTATTGGGAATGGAATGTCATTCAGATAACCTCTGCTTTAAACAAGTTGCTAATTTCTTGTTTTTGATTGCACAAATACTTTATATTTTTCTGTCCTAGTGCCACTTACTGTGCTAATCTGTTGTATTAATGGTGTGATAATATAAAATCTTAAAAGTGAAAAGGGAATGGCTAAACTATGCCTTTTAACAAAAGCCAGTCAACAGAATGATAATTGGCAATTTGAGACTAGACATGAGAATATAAACTAAATTGCTAAAAAAGACATGGAAATGTTAAAAATGCAGAAAATCATGTTTAATTTTAATGGTGCAGAAATGTGAGACACCAATGTCCAATAAAGCAAATTTCATTTTGCAAATGATTATGCATATATGAATTTGCACCAACTGCAAGTTAATATATAGAGCAGTGAAGTGTATTGGGTAAGGCTTTGGACCTAGGACTACATACCTTGAGGCTGTGAGTTCAAATCCTGCTGCTGACTGTATGTAAATATGTCAGCAAAATAAGTAAATGTAAATCTATTGTTGATTGATGAGTCATCTTGGAGGAAGGCGTCAGACAAACAACAAGAAATAGCACTACATATATACTGTGTACATTTATATGAATGTATATGTATATATAAAGTAATTATGTATATAGTATCCACAACATAACAACAACTACACAAGTACATTCACAAAGGTTATTTATCTAAACACTCACTCAAGCACAATTACTTCCTCTTTCTCTTCCTCCCTCTCCTTCCACTTCTTCAGGTGAGTTTCATCCTCTGCCTTCCCACTTTGACTCCTCGAATGGAAGTTTGGTGCAATTATTATAGTTAATGAAAACTAAAATCAAAAGTGAAACTATTATTAAAAAAACATTTTCGTAAACTGAAATAAAATAATTAACAAAACTGAAATGAAAAACTAAAACTAGATAGATAGATAGATAGATAGATAGATAGATAGATAGATAGATAGATAGATAGATAGATACTTTATTAATCCCAAGGGGAAATTCACATACTCCAGCAGCAGCATACTGATAAAGAACAATATTAAATTAAAGAGTGATAACAATGAAGGTATAACAAACAAACAATAACTTTGTATAATATTAACGTTTACCCCCCCGGGTGGAATTGAAGAGTCGCATAGTGTGGGGGAGGAACGATCTCCTCAGTCTGTCAGTGGAGCAGGACAGTGACAACAGTCTGTCGCTGATGCTGCTCCTCTGTCTGGAGATGATACTGTTCAGTGCATGAAGTGGATTCTCCATTATTGACAGGAGCCTGCTTAGTGCCCATCGCTCTGCCACAATTGTCAAGATGTCACCACATTGTTGCTGACCAATCACTTTTGCTTTAAAAACGTCGTTTAACAACGAAGCGATACAAACCTTGTAAAATTCCTGAGTTGGCAACGTCTCTACTGAACTACAGGTAGGTAGGCAAAGAGAGGTTGTCAAGTGATGAAAAGTTAAACATACTAATGTGTTTTTGTATTTATTCTATATTTATTAATTTATCTTTTTTAGTTCATATTCACATCTCAAAATACCTGATATTGTGAAAAGAATCCAGTAGCAGAATTATGTTTTAAAATATCTGTCCCCTTTTTTTCAATGTTTCGCTTTCTCAAATCAGATAGTTGAAATACCCTATTCTTTTAGTTCTTAATATCAGCCATATCATACATATTGCATACTAGGGATTTTTCCTGCCTTGCATCCAAACCTGCTTGGGTAGGCTCCAGGTTCCTGCGATACTTCTCTGGATAAACAGGTTTAGATAATGTATATATTGTTCTTAACCTCAGATGCTGTCTCTCTCATTTTGTGCCCCTCCATGCACCTATCACTTACTCTACTGTGCCATTAAGGGTTTACTGTTCTTATGGTGGGCTATTCAAGTTTCACTGTCCCTAACCTTCACACTACATGCTTGTTTTTCTTTGTTTCTCTCAATACAGCTAGGTGGGGTCTGCACACTCATTCAAGTCTAAGAGCCTTGCTCTTCCTTAACCCCCGTGATTTTCATGGTCATGCTTGTCAGAACACTTTAAAATCTCTTTTCTTATTTTTTTTTATATATTTCCAGGCCTGCAGGTGCAAAATTCTGTTTATAAATTGTGTGTGCCTGAGATGGAATCAGAGACCAATGTGGTTTGTAGAAAATAACAAAGCCCAGTGTTTGAGATATTTGAATGAAATGTTGAAGGCTTTCATCATAAACACGTTGCCATTGGAGCAGGATATGTGGTGTGCTGTAGACATTTAGAGTAAAAAACCCTCACACCTTAAAATTCACCTAAAGTTCATTACAAATTGTCCCATTCTGGGCAATAAAAGGAAAAGAAAAAGAAGTGCCAACAGTCAGCGCAGATTTGTTCAGCACAAAATGACATAGAAAATATTTTTGTGTTATATTCAGTATGATTATGCTTTTTATCAGACAAAAACTAAACTAAATAGTAAACTGTGTCATGTAGCGTAGTAAGCTTCCACTAACATTAAACTCGTATCCAAACCCGTTAAGTGTACAGTTCTGTCTTATTGTGATGCAAAAACTAAACTCCATAGTACTGTAGCTCTTTCACCATACTCTAATTACTAAAACTGAGACTAATATATATATAAATAAAATAGAAATGTCTTTGTAAAATAAAAACTAAACTAAAAATAAAAATAAACGATGAAGGAAAACTAAAACAAAACTGAATTTCCAAGTAAGGTCAGAAAAATTATAGAAATAAAAACTAATATGAAAAGGCAAAACTATAATAACCTTGGATTGGTGACATAATTTATAAAAGACCTGGAAGTACATCTGGTATCAGGGTTAAGACCACAGAAAGCAGTTCCATGTCAGGAGGATGCTCCCCATAATAATAATTTCAGCAGTATCCTCTGGTAGCACCCAGGTACCACCCCTGTGGGTATCCAAACTGGCAGCCTACTGCAGAAGTGCTGCCACCTCCCATATTGGGAAATAAACTGTCCCAATCAATTCACTACACCCCAACTGCCCTGAGTGGGATAAGAGACATTAACCATCCTGGCCTTGCATCTACAATTTTATTGTCAATCCATTATGGCCTCCCAGCCTGGAAAGGCACCAGTCTCCAGTCCAATCAGGACACAGGTCCTTCTGTGTCGGCATTCACTATGTGTGAGTCTGTATATATATATATATATATATATACAGTATATACATATATAAAACACTCAAAAAAATTAAAGAAACACTTTGAAAACACATCAGATCTCAATGGGAAAAAGACATCCTCCTGGATATCTATACTGATATAGACTGGGTAATGTGTTAGGAACGAAAGGATGCCACATCGTTTGATGGAAATGAAAATGATCAACCTACAGAGCCCTGAATTCAAAGACGCCCCAAAAATCAGAGTGAAAAATTATGTGGCAGGCTAGTCCATTTTGCCAAAATTTAATTGCAGCAACTCAAAATTGTACGCAGCAGTTTGTATGGCCCCTGTGTTCTTGTATACATGCCTGACAACATCGGTGCATGCTTCTAATGAGATGACAGATGGTGTTGTGGGGGATCTCCTCCCAGATCTGGACCAGGGCATCACTGAGCTCCTGGACAGTCTGAGGTGCAACCTGGTGGTATTGGATGGACCAAAACATAATGTCCCAGAGGTGTTCTATTGGATTTAGGTCAGGAAAGTGTGGTGGCCAGTGAATGGTATCAATTCCTTCATCCTCCAGGAACTGCCTGCATACTCTCACCACATGAGGCCAGGAATTGTCGTGCACCAGGAGCCACTGTACCAGCATAGGGTCTGACAATGGGTCCAAGGATTTCATCCTGATACCTAATGACAGCCAAGGTGCCTTTGTCAAGCCTGTAGCGGTCTGTGTGACCCTCCATGGATATGCCTCCCCAGACAATCATTAACCCACCACCAAACTGCTCATGCTGAATGATGTTACAGGCAGCATAATGTTCTCCATGGCTTCTCCAGACCCTTTCACTTCTGTCACGTGCTCAGGGTGAACCTGCTCTCATCTGTAAAAAGCACAGGGCACCAGTGGTGCATCTGCCAATTCTGGTATTCTATGGCGAATGCCAATCGAGCTGCATGCTGCTGGGCAGTGAGCTCAGGGCCCATTAGAGGACATGGGGCCCTTGGGTCACCCTCATGAAGTCTTTCTGGTTGTTTGGTCAGAGACATTCACACCAGTGGCCTGCTGGAGGTCATTTTGTAGGGCTCTGGCAGTGCTCATCCTGTTCCTCCTTGCCCAAAGGAGCAGATACTGGTCCTGCTGATGGGTTATGGACCTTCCATGGCCCTCTCCAGCTCTCCTAGAGTAACTGCTTGTCTCCTAGAATCTCCTCCATGCACTTGAGACTGTGCAGGGAGACACAGCAAACCTTCTGGCAATGACACGTATTGATGTGCCATCCTGGAGAAGTTGGATTACCTGTGCAACCTCTTTAGGGTCCAGGTATCGCCTCATGCTACCAGTAGTGACACTGACTGTAGCCAAATGCAAAACTAGTGAAGAAACAGTCAGAAAAGATGAGGAGGGAAAATGTCAGTGGCCTCCACCTGTTAAACCATTCCTGTTTTGGGGGTCATCTCATTGTTGCCCCTCTAGTGCACCTGTTGTTCATTTCATTAACACCACAGCAGCTGAAACTGATTAACAACCCCCTCTGCTACTTAACTGACCAGATTAATATCCCATAAGTTTCATTGACTTTATGCTATACTCTGATTAAAAAGTGTTCCTTTAATTCTTTTGAGCAGTATATATATATATATGTCTCCGCCCGCATAGTAGTAAAACAGGACAAACTATAAAAATCAATAAGCAAACAGGTATCACTAGGTAAGCGGAGCCAAGGTATGCTCAAACACGTCGTGAGAGGTAGACCAACTCGAACGAAGGCTGGCGCGTGAGTGAGCAGGGTCCAACTGCTCGGCCCGCAGTCTCTGTCTTGGATTAGTGTGAATAAGGAAATGCTCTAGCCACACAAGAAATATTACTGGAATAGAAAAATTCAAAAGATGGATGAATGAGTAAATAAATGGTCTAAGTACTTACAGAGGAAGTATTTCATAGGATTCAAATATAATATTTTATAAAAAGAAAAAAAATGTTGCTTAGGGGCTTAAATGTAGATATTAGATATTATAAACCTAATTATGCATTTACATTAAAAAAACACTAAATTAAATTACCTCCCACACAGATCTAGATATAATAATTATATGTTTAATAAAATAAACAAAAGACTCATTATACTAACACTTAAATAAAATAAAATATCCCTAGGAGCAACCAAAACCCGAAAATTTGAATATTAAAGTGCTGTCAGATTAATTTACTGCCAGAAGATATTTTCCCGCATGCAATACATTTAAGAAAAGTGTAAGAAAATCTTTGTTTTCCTTTCTTAGGCTTAGATAACACAAAGTATATAGAAATGAAACAGACAAAAATAAAAATAAAACTTATTTTGTCTGTATTATATATAGAGATGGCTTTATCTTTAACTTGTTTTTTCTTATATATATATATTTCAGTCCTCTTGCACCAAGGTGTTAGTGAAGTCATTTGAGATATTAGATGCAGAGACAATTGATAGTAATGTTTATGTCTGTTGATGCATGTTGGGTGAAAGATTCCTATATAAACATCAAAACAAAAAAGTAAACAAAGAAATCAAGTAAAAATAATAAAATTGTCAATCCTCTACATTTTACAAGCTTTGCTCATTATGTAAAGCAGATGTAAAGTCTTAACGTTTGAGAATGGTTCTCTCACAAAAGAAAACCTGTTTTAGATGTTATGTTTAACGTTTTTTTTCCTGCTAAGATCATTTTTGAAAAAAATCATTATAATAGTTTTAAGTTATTCTACATCTAAGATGAGTTGTGAATTTATGTGAATTTCCCCTTGGGATTAATAAAGTATCTATCTATCTATCTATCTATCTATCTATCTATCTATCTATCTATCTATCTATCTATCTATCTATCTATCTATCTATCTAGTTGGCATCCTGTCTAGAGGTCTGTCTTACCTTGATTCCCCCATTCCACCTGACCAGACCTTGATTAAGTGGGTTCAAAAAGTTGTATTATTTTGGGGTATAAACACAGTTAATGGATGGTGACCAGTGGGTTTATATTAAGTAATATCTGTAATTACTTTAAGTAACAAATTGCTGTATTGCCAGTATTAGAATTCACACTTGCATTTTTACCCACATTGACAATGCTTGCACATAAGACAACTTCACAGAAGTAGGACAATCTCCATCACAAACTCTCAGTTAATACAGACTACTAGTGAACTAGGGATAACACATTTTGCATGCAAACTATTGACCTCAAAATCAAAACCAGTTCGAAATGATGTTCAGAGCTACTGAGAACTACTTTATAATGTACACATTTATTCAGAGATTCTGAGCTGTTCATACTTAGTATGAGGTCTGTATTTTTCACATCTTCATAGGGCACATATTACCACTGAAGTATACAGTTTTGCCAGCATACATTGACACAGAGCATCTAATTAGTCAAATCTTGTGCCTGTTTTGAATAAATCTGATCTGATTTTTGATTAAATGTAGTGCATCAATGTACAGCTAGCATGGATCCATTTGCTGCAATGTGCACAGTTACTTAATAAAGTCAAATAGAATTAAATATTAAATGCTGGAAATTAAAGATATTTTAAGATTATGATATATGGGGCTATCTCAGGATATATGGCAATTCTGGTCATCCTAAAATAATTTATTAAAGATATAACAAGTGCTTTAAATACTTTATGAAGATTTTAATACACAAAAGGAAGAAGCCACATTAAGATTTGAGGTCATGTTAAATAAAATAAATAATACAAAGTGTGAACTGTATGCTATAAAGAGGAATGATGCTAAAAGAAATAATTAATTCATACCTAACAATATTTATCAAAAAGTAACAGATTTTTCTAATAATAAGTTAGCAACACTCAAAAATATTTTAACTAGTAATCAGAATAATATTAGCAACATTTCCAAGACTTTATCAATTATTGTCACAGTGCACACCACTTGACCAACTTCGGCAATGATGGGAAAGAGACATCTCTGTCTATCAAATATCTCAGGCAAGGAGTGGAGTTTACTAATTCTGAATATTCATTCTTTATCAATTTGTGCAAAGGAACTTATTCAACTGAAAATTGTACACTGCACACACCTCTCTAAATTGAAATTATCTAACATATATCAGAGTATGGACCATAGTTGCAAATAATGCCAGGTATATCCGTGCTCACTTAATGCATAGGTTCCAAATGAAAACCTTTTAAGAAAAAGATTTTTTTTTATTTATCAGATATAAAATAAGTGTATAAAATCATGGTCATTGCATGTCCTCCTACAGTAGTATTTGGAGATCATACAGATGAGTTTAGACTATCTGGTGATAATAATGACTATTATTTATCAACTAACTCTGATCAGTTTTGGAATTGCAATGTATCATAAAATAAGATAGATAGATTAATAATAATAATTAATTAATAACCATATTAGGTATAGGTATCTGATGAGGAGGAGCTTTTTCAGCAATGTGTCTTTAAAAGGCGAGTGAATCCACAGAAGGGCATACACAGGAGGGTTTCTTGTTCCACCAGTAAGTCTATTATCAGTTATTACTCCTCAAAAATACTTCACCTGTCTGAATGGAGTTGTAGATCTGCCAGACAGGACCTTTGGCATGACTTGTTAATGATAGAGAATAGCTACTCATGGGTATGGGATTCTAAATATGGCCAAAATGCGCAACTTGGAGATTACATTTGTGGCATGAACTCAGTTATTCTGTTATTTACTATAATATTTTGAAAACAGTGTGATCTGATGGTACAGCAGACAGTATTCATAACCATGGACTCAGGTTGTGGATAAAAAAGGAGATGGGTGTTATTTACTTCACAGCACAAGAAGGACTAAACATATTTTCTTAATTGATAAGAATTACTGACATATTTTTAATTTTCTGTGTCAAACAGGTATACATCTGGCGGGGAAGTGCTATATAAATAAAATATATTATTATTAATATTTGTATTAGTATTATTAGTTAATCACACCCCCTAATCAGTCCAGAAAGGCAGAGACAGAAAATGCACTTCCACTCTGCACTCTCAGAAACAAAGGTGCCAGAGTGGTTTATCAGAGGGATGCCATACAGTAAAAACATTTTCTATTCACAAAAGACCCATCCACATGAGGGTTTAAAAAAGATCTTTTATTTATTTAGAACATAACAGGCTCATGATAGTAAATAACCATGAATGGATAGTAAAAGATTTGTGTAATACCAATGGGTCATGATTTTAAAAGGTCTCTTGCCGAATACAATAACACAGGTTTTCTTAATCTGTTAGTGTCCTGCTAGGTAGCCTACCATACATAACAGACTTCAGTTTTTTTGTTTTTTTAGAAAATTATACAAAGTAAAAAGAACCAACTTCTTATGCAAAGACACCTTTCCACTATGAAATGGTGCTTTGTCAAGCTGAGTTCCACACAGCCTAGTATAGAACTCTAAACTGTGTCACACACATGTGTTTGGGAGATAGTTTATGGCACAAATAGATGCAGTTCCCCACCAAACCAGGGGTTGGCGCTGCCCTCTAACTCTTTTTCCTCTCTCCCTACAGAACTACAGAAGAATCCATGCAATAACATCACTTCCGGTTACAACCCTCAAGACCCCACCTCTTCATGCCGTCACTTCCGGTTCCAGAATGCATTTCACCCACGATCAAGCTACTAAATGTGCCACCTCCATTTCTCTTTTTGTCAGTTCCGTTTTGAACTCTGTCTATGAAGACATCATTTCCTTTGCTTGTGCTACAGTATATGGGGGATCCCCCAAACCTTTGTGTTTGTGTCCTTATTTTACAAGTGTAAATAATGAACCGTTATTTTTAAAGGTATACCTATGTTAAAACATCTGTACTAAACTTACTAAACTTCAGCTTGACTTACAACTAAATATATACATTTAACTTTTATTCAGTTCTGTCACTTGATTACAAGCTATGTGTGTACTTGACAACATGCTTCTCTCCTGTAAAAACGCTTCATAAATATTTTTATTTTTTAAACCAGTGATTTACATGTATTACTATTGATTTCAGTACAGAAAGTATTTGGCTGTGAATGCTTGTAAACAGCCACATGGAGGAGTTTTCTAAAATACTCACTGCTAAAACACATAGGTGTAAATAGTATCATTGAGGGCAATGGCAAACAGTTATAACAGGTTTAGTAACATTTTGGTCTAGCTCTAAAACAACAGAAAAACACAGGTGTGAATGGGCCTGAAGTCTCTGAATGTCATAATAACTCAGTATAAAGTGAGTTAAATTTGCTGGCTTGCTCTGTTCTTGGAAAGGTTAACTCTGATTTTCTTGGCAATTATTTAGAAAGTTAGAAGATGACTTTTGTAAATATGCTCTGCTGGAAGTCCAGTTATTTATTTAACTGATATATTTTATATCTTTCTGTTTCTGCAGTACTTATGCCATTATATTTTTCTCTATGTTTTGTCTATTAGTTGCGAAATGTTAAACTCTTTTATAATGCCCACAGTCTCTTTGTATGTTAGACGCAACAATGACCATTACGAAGACTGAACAGATATTTCAACAATATTTTTGAAAAACTTTGCCCTCACTATATATTTTTCTTTTCTTCACATTTACCTTTATCACTAAAAATAACATTTTCAAGTTACTAGCAAGTTCATAGCATTTTTTCTGCTACTTTATTCACAGTAATACCTACATTCTTATCTGTAGTGAGAGGAGTCTGTGGCAATGCATGTTTTAAAAATAAAGACAATGTTCTGAGGCTTGTAGAGTGGTAGTGTGTGTGGTAGTGTGTGTGTTAGTGCGGCTCCAGAGCTTTGCTGGGGAGTTCAACGAGCTGTCCATCCATGTCTAGACAAAAGTGGTTCAGCTGAATCGCTCATTATTACTCTGAGGTCTGTAATTAGTGCAGCTGCATCTGTATCAGCTTAAAAGGAGCCTGAGCAAAATAGAGGGGGAAATCAGACTGTCATGGAAAGCAAAGGCAGAATTGGGCGTGTAAGTCAGAACATTGGAGAGGAGGCAGAGCAGCCATTGGCTCTGTGAGAGAGACAAAGGAATAAAGCTCCATGGTCAGGTCGCTCATGCTTAGCTGTATCTGGTCATCCAGATGCCGATGGAGACAGCAGGAATGAGGGAGTTGGTTTCTGAACATGCTGGCAGATGCTGAAAGATGTAATCGGGAAAGAGCCAAAGAGTACCGCAGCTGTCAGTGTCTCTGCTCAGCTGTAAGACAGGAATGGGGAAGATGAAAGGAGAAAGACGTGCTGGGCTGATGGCAGTCAAAGGAACCTGATGCAAGCAAAGTTTTATTCATTGGTTTTATAAACTTCATTTATTGTGATTTTAACCTCCACTGAAGAGGACTTGTTTTTATTATTAGCTTATTTATTTATTTATTTGCTAAGAACCACTGTACTTTGTTTTTTCTAAATAAAAGCACTTTGTTGCACCTTATTCTTACTTGTTAAGTGTTCTCATTTTCCTGGCTCATCTTGGTTCATGATGATTGATGGTCCCAGGAGCAAGTAGTGAGGCCACTGCAGCCAGCAGGGGCCACCACAATATCTCCAATCTAATTAGTTTTAGATAGGATAAGATAGAGGGGAAGAAATATTCTGTTGCGTGATGTGACTGGAGACAAGGACTCATGGGCATTACAGTTGTTGCTGTAGTGTGTCACCTTCAGTACAGTGGGAAAACTGTTTCAAGGGGCACATTAAAACAGATCGCAGAATAAATGCAAGCTTTGACTTTGACACATGTAGACCAATATCCCTGCTAGGCACTGATGTCAACATTCTGTCTAAGGTGTTACAAATAGATTAAAGAATATTCCTCCTTTTATAATTATTTCATTATTATTTCATGAAAGGTTGTATTTGAGGAAAACTTGCTTAGCTGATGTAAATATACAACTCTGCTTCCAAAAAAGTGTAGGCACTGTGTAAAATGTAAAAATGTAAACAGAAACAATGAAATAATTTACAAATCATTCAAATTTATATTTAATTGAAAGTAGAACAAAGACAAACATATCAAATGTTGTAACTGAGAAATGTTTTTGCTTTTTGAAATCAGTAAATGCTCTTTTTGAACTTAATCTTCTTCTTCTTTCATCTACTCCCGTTAGTTGTGGCCACAGCGAATCATCATCCAATTTTTTCTGTCCTCTGCATCTTGTTCTGTTACACCCATCACCTGTATGTCCTCTCTCACCATATCCATAAACCTTCTCTTAGGCCTTCCTCTTTTCCTCTTCCCTGGCACCTCTATCCTTAGCATCCTTCTCCCAATATACTCAGCATCTCTCCTCTGCACCTGTCCAAACCAACGCAATCTTGCCTCTCTGACTTTGTCTCCCAACCGCCCAACTTGAGCTGACCCTCTAATGTACTCATTTCTAATCCTATCCGTCCTTGTCACACCCAATGCAAATCTTAGCATCTTTAACTCTGCTACTTCCAGCTCTATCTCCTGCTTTCTAGTCAGTGCCACCGTCTCCAACCAATATAACATAGCTGGTCTCACTACCATCCTGTAGACCTTCCCTTTCACTCTTGCTGATATCCGTCTGTCACAAATCACTCCTGACACTATTCTCCACCCATTCCACCCTGCCTGCACTCCCCTTTTCACCTCATTTCCACAATCCCCATTACTCTGTTCTGTTGATCCCAAGTATTTAAACTCATCCACCTTCGCCAACTCTACTCCTTGCATCTTCACCATTCCACTGACCTCCCTCTCATTTACACACATGTATTCTGTCTTGTTCCTACTTAACTTTATTCCTCTCCTCTCTAGAGCATATCTCCACCTCTCCAGGGTCTCCTCAACCTGCTCCCTACTATCGCTTCAGATCACAATGTCATCAGCAAACAACATAGCCCATGGAGCCTCCTGTCTAATCTCGTCTGTCAACCTGTCTATCACCACTGCAAATAAGAAAGGGCTCAGTGCCGATCCCTGATGCAATCCCACCTCCAACATGAATGCATCCGTCACTCCTACCGCAGACCTCACCACGGTCACACTTCCCTCGTACATATCCTGTACAACTCTTACATACTTCTCTGCCACTCCAGACTTCCTCACACAATACCACTGCTCCTCTCGAGGCACCCTGTCATATGCTTTCTCCAGGTCCACAAAGATGCAATGCAACTCCTTCTGGCCTTCTCTATACTTCTCCATCAACACCCTCAGAGCAAACATCGCATCTGTGGTGCTCTTTCTTGGCATGAAACCATACTTCTGCTCACTAATCATCACCTCACTTCTTAACCTAGCTTCCATTATTCTTTCCCATCACTTTGTGCTGTGGTCCATCAGTTTTATCCCCTGTAGTTACTACAGTCCTGCACATCCCCCTTATTCTTAAATATCGGCAGCAGTACACTTCTTCACCACTCCTCAGGCATCCTCTCACTTTCCAAGATTCCATTAAACAATCTGATTAAAAACTCCACTGCCACCTCTCCTAAACATCTCCATGTTTCCACAGGTATTTCATCTGGACCAACGGCTTTTCCAGTTTCATCCTCTTCATAGCTGTCCTTACTTCCTCCTTGCTAATCCGTTGCACTTCCTGATTCACTATCTCCACATTATCCAACTTCTTCTCTCTCTCGTTCTCTACATTCATCAGCCTCTCAACGTACTCTTTTCATCTACTCAACACACTCTCCTCGCTTGTGAGTACGTTTCAATCTTTATCCTTTATTACCCTAACCTGCTGCACATCTTTCCCAACTCAGTCCCTCTGTCTAGCCAATTGGTACAGATCCTTTTCTCCCTCCTTACAATACAATACAATTTATTTTTGCATAGCACAAAATCACACAATAAGTGCCGCAATGGGCTTTAACAGGCCCTACCTCTTGACAGCCCCCCAGCCTTGACTCTCTAAGAAGACAAGGATAAACTCACAAAAAAACCCTTGTTGGGAAAAAATGAAAAAAACCTTGGGAAAGGCAGTTTAAAAAGAGACCCCTTTCCAGGTAGGTTGGGCATGCAGTGGGTGTCAAAAAGAAGGGGGTCAATACAATATAATAAACAGAACAGAACAAATCATCAATACAGTATAAATATAAAAAAATTTACAAGTACGGGGCAGAATTTAACAGTAGATGATATCACATAATATGATTTAAATTTGTTTAGAGTCCAGGGGCCTCATGCATAATGCCGTGTGTAGAATTCACACTATAACATGGCGTGCGGACAAAAGCGGAAATGTGCTTACGCACAAAAAAATTCCAGAAGCATAAATCTGTGCGAACACTGACTTCCACGTTCTTCCGCTCCATAAATTCCAGTCAGCGTGAAAAGTAACGCACCTGCACGTGCCTGCTGTCCCACCCCTACTCCTCCCAAAATTACGTCTCTTTGAATAAGCAAATCAATATAAATAGCCCTTAAGCTCAGCCTTCTGTGAAAAGACAATGGCAAAAGCACGAGGGAAAATAAAAGAATTTCAGCGAATAACAAGTAAAGGCAAGTAAAAACATACTATTTGTTGGTTTAAACAGTGGTATAAACCACAAAAGGAAGTTGATTGAGTGACATAGCATGTCAGAGAAACTCGAAAGCTCAAGTTCACAAAGTCGCACAGTGCCTGAAATAAAAAACCTGTCACAAAGTAGCCGTGAAAAGGCGAGTCGTAGCCAACTGTCTGAGTGTCATATGAAAGCTTATTATGGTACAGAGAAAAAAAAGGCACACAGTGGGGAAAAAAGCATGAAATGTCAACTTTAATATCTAAATTTCCACTTTAATCATGTAGTTTATTTTGTCATTAAAGTAGAACATCATAAACTTCATTTTAAAATCGTTTAATTTACTAGGTTCTCAATTCCCATCATAACTGAAGTAGCATGTTAAATGCTTTGTTTTGTATTTGATCTTCTATGTGCTCTATGTGTGTGAATCACTACGTGCTTCTGGGCTTTCTCTTCCTCTGACAGGACACAGAATCCATTACATTCTTTAGATTACAGCTCTCTGAATAATTAAAATACTGAGATATATACATTGTGGTGTATGACCGGCCGTTCATCCCGGCCAATACCCCCAAGCCGCCAGGTGGAGCTCTCCCTACAGCATGGAGGTGCCCCGAAGACCAGCAGGGCATCATAGACATAGGAGTCTGTGTCCACAGCTCTGCTGGATACCGTGGGGGCCACTAGATGACGCTGCAGGGAGGAACGATGGTTATTTACCCTACGCCCCGGAAGTACGTCCGAGTCACATGGACAAGGGGAATGACGTGCTTCCGGGGTGAAGAAAAGGACTTTTTATCTGACCCGGAAGTGATAGGAGATCACATGCACTGGGGATTGGAACACTTCCGGGTCAGGGAATATAAAAGGACTGTGGGAGCGCCCAGACGGCGAGCTGAGCTGGGTGGAAGGGTGGCAATGCGTCTGGGAGTGGTGGAGAGTTTATTGTAGAGTATTGTGTTTGATTTAATGAGTATTGTGGAGAGGAGGGTGCTTTGTGCACTGTGCAGAATTGATAAAGTCTACTTTTGGACTTTTATCTGCTGTCTGGCGTATTGGACAAGGGCTCAAGGGAGCGATAGCACCCCCTATCTGTCACAACATCATATCATTTTCATGATGATAGGAGTTAAAACATGTTATTAAACATGGGAACATGGTGGTGCAGTGATTGATCATGTCTCACGCAAGATGCTTGCTGCACCATGCGCGACCTTCGATGAAATACTTTATTGTAGCAGTACTGTCTCTTTCAAACGTACTAACCCCCAATTCCTATCCTTACTTTTCTTTCTTCAAATACCCAATCGCCACACAATCAGCTCTGTAATACAGTAGATGTTAAGCCATCTGTAAGCTTAGTATGCCGATTCTTCAAAACTTTTAAGGAACACTGAAATATCTTCATAGTACGTGTTTAATTATACTATCCATCTATCCTTCCAGTGTCGCGCCAGCACAAACAAGAATACAGTGCGAGGCAGGAGCAATCCGTGAATGGAGCGCCAGCGCCTCGCTAGCGCTGCGCCACTGTGTCCTCACATGTTTAATTATTAACAATTCAGATTATATAAATGAAGTTAAAGTTTTATCTGTATAATATAACATATTTTGCTACATTTCATCTTAAAAATGATATCATCATCATATGTAAATACGTGCTTTATAAAGTGGCTCAGGTTGTGCATTATTATAACTGTATCGCAAGTTTACAGTGAGGTAATTTTACTTATAAGTACAAAGCATTCTACAAGGAGCACTTGATGCACTGATGGAGTGCATTTAATAGTTCTTGGGAGGAAACTGTTTCTGAACTGCAAGGTCAGTACAGGAAAGGCTCTGAAGTGTTTGCCATTAAAGAGCAGTTCAATAGACAGCATGGCTGAGGCAGCGTGTGCTAAATGCTATATACCGATAATTCTCTGTCCGATCAGCTGCTGTACAGCTATGATTCCCACTCAGATACAGTGATATAAATACTCTGAGTGGTGCAATGAGAGTAATATGGGAAAAAGATGATCCGCTGTGGCAACCCCTAATGGGAGCAGCTGAAAGAAGAAGAAGGTGCAGTGACAGTAACAACGCTAAAGCAGCTATTGTATTTAGAATAGTTTGACCATTCTGTGGACCATTATATTGTTACAGGTTAATTACAATCAGCTGCGATTATTTATTTTAATACTGGCCTCTGGACGTGAGCTGTGGGCCCGCTATACCACACTGTCTTTGTTTTAAACTGTGAATGCGTTGGCAAGGGCAGGACTAATCAAAATGTAATTAAGTAGTGCTCGGAAATAGCTTCATTTAATGGACCAATATTTAAATTTAGAATTTCAACTTTGTAATTACCCCTCCTTGAACCGTCACCTTATCGTGGTGGAGGGGTTTGCGTGTCCAAATGATCCTAGGAGCTATGTTGTCCGGGGCTTTATGCCCCTGGTAGGGCCACCCAAGGCAAACTGGTCCTAGGTGAGGGATGAGACAAAGAGCGGTTCAACAAACCTCCAATGAAGAGCAAAAACATTGGACAACGTTTTCCCTTGCCCGGATGTGGGTCACCGGGGCCCCCCTCTGGAGCCAGGCCTGGAGGTGGGGCTCAATGGTGAGCGCCTGGTGGCCGGGCCTGCACCCATGGGGCTCGGCCGGGCACAGCCCGAAGAGGTAACGTGGGTCCTCCTCCCATGGGCTCACCACCTATGGGAGGGGCCAAGGAGGTTGGGTGCAGTGTGAGTTGGGTGGTGGCGAAGAGGGGACCTTGGCGGTCTGATCCTCGCTACAGAAACTGGCTCTTGGGACGTGGAATGTCACCTCTCTGAAGGGAAGGAGCCTGAGCTAGTGCGCGAGGTCGAGGGGTTCCGGCTAGATATAGTCGGACTCACCTCGATGCACAGCTTGGACTCTGGAACCAATCTCCTTGAGAGGGGCTGGACTCTCTACCACTCTGGAGTTGCCCGGTGAGAGGCACCGAGCAGGTGTGGGCATACTTATTGCCCCCCAACTTGGAGCCTGTGCGTTGGGGTTTACCCCGGTGGAAGAGAGGGTGGCCTCCCTCCGCCGGGTGGGGAAGGGTCCTGACTGTTGTTTGTGCGTATGCGCAACAGCAGTTTGGAGTATCCACCCTTTTGGAGTCTCTGGAGGGGTGCTAGAGGGCATACCTTCTGGGATTCCCTCGTTTTGCTGGGAGACTTCAATGCTCACGGAGCAATGACAGTGAGACCTGGAAGGGCGTGATTGGGAGGAATGGCCCCCCCGATCTGAACCCGAGCGGTGTTTTGTTATTGGACTTCTGTGCTCGTCACGGATTGTCCATAACGAACACCATGTTCAAGCATAAGGGTGTTCATATGTGCACTTGGCACCAGGACACCCTAGGCCTCAGTTCGATGATCGACTTTGTGGTCGTGTCATGGACTTGCGCCATATGTCTTGGACACTCGGGTGAAGAGAGGGATGGAGCTGTCAACTGATCACCACCTGGTGGTGAGTTGGCTTCGATGGTGGGGGAAGATGCCGGTCAGACCTGGTAGGCCCAAACGTGTTGTGAGGGTCTGCTGGGAACGGCTGGCAGAGTCCCCTGTCAGAAGTAGCTTCAACTCCCACCTCGGCAGAACTTCAACCACGTCCCGAGGGAGGTGGGGACATTGAGTCCGAATGGGCCATGTTCCGTGCCTCTATTGTTGAGGCAGCTGACCGGAGCTGTGGCCGCAAGGTGGTCGGTGCCTGTCATGGCGGCAATCCCTGAACCCGTTGGTGGACACCGCGTGAGGGATGCCGTCAAGCTGAAGAAGGAGTCCTATAGGACTTTTTTGTCCTGTGGGTCTCTGGAGGCAGCTGATAGGTACCAGCAGGCCAAGCAGAATGCGGCTTCGGTTGTTGCTGAGGCAAACACTCGGGCATGGGAGGAGTTTGGAGAGGCCATGGAGAATGACTTTCGGACGGCTTCGAGGAGATTCTGGTCCACCGTCCGGCGTCTCAGGAAGGGGAAGCAGTGCAGTGTCAACACCGTATATGGTGGGGATGATGCGCTGCTGACCTCACTCGGGCGTTGTGGGTCGGTGGGGGGAGTACTTGAAGACCTCCTCAATCCCACTAACATGCCTTCCAATGAGGAAGCAGAGCCTGGGGACTCTGAGGTGGGCTCTCCCATCTCTGGGACTGAAGTCACCGAGGTGGTCAAAAACTCCTTGGTGGCAGGGCCCGGGGTGGATGAGATACCGAGTTCCTTAAGGCTCTGGATGTTGTAGGACTGTCTTGGTTGACACGCCTCTGCAACATCGCATGGACATCGGGACAGTGCCTCTGGATTGGCAGACGGGGTGGTGGTCCCCTCTTTAAAAAGGGGGACCGGAGGGTGTGTTCCAACTATAGAGGGATCACACTCCTCAGCCTCCCTGGAAAAGTCTATTCGGGGTTCTGGAGAGGAGGGTCCGTGGATAGTGAACCTCGGATTCAGGAGGAACAGTGTGGTTTTCGTCCTGGTCGCGGAACAGTGGACCAACTCTACACCCTTAGCAGAATCCTGGAGGGTGCATGGGAGTTTGCCCAACCAGTCTACATGTGTTTTGTGGACTTGGAAAAGGCGTTTGACCGCGTCCCTAGGGAATCCTGTGGGGGGTGCTCCGGGAGTATGGGGTACTGGACCCCCTGATAAGAGCTATTCGGTCCCTGTACAACCGGTGTCAGAGCTCGGTCCGCATTGCCTGCAGTAAGTCAAGCCCGTTTCCAGTGAGAGTTGGACTCCACCAGGGCTGCCCTTTGTCACCGATTCTGTTCATAACTTTTATGGACAGAATTTCTAGGCGCAGCCAGGGTGTTGAAGGGGTCCGGTTAAGTGGACTCAGGATTGGGTCACTGCTTTTTGCAGATGATGTTGTCCTGTTTGCTTCATCAGGCCGTGAAGTGCCCTCTCAGGGTTGGGGGAGAGATCCTGCCCCAAGTGGAGGAGTTCAAGTATTTCAGGGTCTTGTTCAGGAGTGAGGGAAGAATGGACCGTGAGATCGACAGGCGGATCGGTGCGGCATCCGCAGTGATGCGGGCTCTGCATCGGTCTGTCATGGTGAAAAAAGAGCTGAGCTGTAAGGCAAAGCTCTCAATTTACCAGTCGATCTACGTTCCTACCCTCACCTATGGCCATGATCTATGGGTAGTGACCGAAAGAACGAGATCGCGAATACAAGCGACTGAAATGAGTTTCCAACACAGGGTGTCTGTGCTTTCCCTTAAAGATAGGGTGAGAAGCTCAGTCATCCGGGAGGGGCTCAGAGTAGAGCCGCTACTCCACCGCATCGAGAGGAGTCAGATGAGGTAGCTCGGGCATCTGATCAGGATGCCTCCTGGACGCCTCCCTGGTGAGGTGTTCCGGGCACGTCCAACTGGGATGAGGCCCCGGGGAAGACCCAGGATACGCTGGAGGGACTATGTCTCCCGGCTGGCCTGGGAACGCCTTGGGATTCTCCTGGAACAGCTGGAAGAAGTGGCTGGGGAGAGGGAAGTCTGTGCCTCTCTGCTTAAGCTGCTGCCCCCGCAACCCGACCCCGGATAAGCGGAAGAGAATGGATGGATGGATGGAAGTTATAGTTAAATCTAATGTGTGGTTATGATTATGAATTGGACCTTTGACAATATGACACAATCCTACTGAATTTAACAAATAAGTAAAACATTTGCTAAAAGTGTCAGTTTCCACATCAATGTGTACATTAAAATCCCCCATCAGTACTATGTGATCATAATTTATAGCCAAATCAGATAAAGGTTGCTAAATTCAGTCATGAACAATGAATATGGCCCTGGTGATCTCTAGACTAGCACTATAATTGTGTTTGAATCTGTTTTAATATTTAAAATGAATGCCTCAAAGGATGTAAAGTCGCCTAAATTTGTAGACGTGATTTGCATTTTGTTATAATGAATTATTCCAAGTCCTCCTCCTGGACCAGAATCTCTAGACTTATGAAGGAACAAGTATCCATCTGGTGACGCCTCAGCTAGGGGAACAGTGTCAAATTTACTAAGCCAGGTTTCAGTGAGAAGACACAGATCAGATTTTGTACTTAATATAATATCATTTACCAAAACAGCTTTAGTGCCAAGAGAGCGAATGTTCAATAAGCAGCATTTAAAACTGCATGCTTCTTTCTGAACTGGTGATATATTTTTTGTTTTAATTTGAAGTAAATTTCTATTACAGATGCCCCTGGTGGAAGGTCTGGTTTTATCCCTTGGTCTAATTATACATCTTATTTTTGGTTATCAAGTAATTTAAGGTTTGCATCAAGACTAAATTTACTGGAGGTCCCACAACAGGGATTATGGGTAACAGCTTCAGGATAGTAACAGGTGGGATAAACAACAGCCTGTGATTTAAGATCACATGACTGTGGCCTGGATGGTGCTCTAATCAGTCAACCAGGCAGTTTTGCTGCCATATTTTGGGATAATACCTAAGATCCTCTCCAGTTAGGATGAAGACCATCTCTTTTCAAAAATCCAGGCCTTTCCCAAAAATCATCCCAATTGTTCACAAACGCTATGCTTTTATTTGCACACCAGGTTTCTAGCCAGCAGTGAAGGGAATGCAATCTGCTATAAATCACATCCCCTCTATATCATCTTAGTAAGGGGCCAGATACAACTAAATTCCAACATTTTCTTTTAGCTTTGATGCATAGAGAGAAGTTCCTCTTTAATACCTCAGATTGCTGTAAATAAATATCATTAGTGCCGACATGCAGCAATAAGGTAGATACTTTGTCGTTGGTGACACAATCCAATGTGGCTTCTACTGTATGTCAGAAATCTTGGTCCCTGCGAGGCATTTAACATTAACTGCTGGCTTAACATAGTTTGGAATTCTAACATTCCGCAGTATGGAATCACCAGTTATGAGCACTTTCTTATTCTCTCTTTCCACAGGCGCGCTGAGGAGTGATGAGAATCTGTTCTGGGTCCGAATTGGTGATCAGATTGCCGAGGGACTAAATTTTGGCTTCTTAGACACCGTCTTACTATTAACCACTTGCCCTGTGGCTGAATTGGTGCTGCTGACTTCGACCTTGCACTGACTACAGTGGGACCTGGAGAGACTGAAGTTGAATCAGAAGTAGCAGAATTGTCTAAACAAACCCAGTCGATCCACTTTTCAGTTAGCCTAATTGCCATAAGGTTCCTAACGCTGTCCTCCAATTTGTGTATTTTCCCGACCAACTCTAAATTAACTAAACATTTTTGGCTGGTGAAGCTGTCTACACTGTTGGCCGGAAAAACCTGAACTGTACATGCTGCAGGACACACAACATATAAATGTGCCCTCAAAGGGCAGAGAGCAGATAGAACTTACGTTTAGCGATGATATCATCTTCTCGTTTTTGTAGTAACTTCGGTGCTTCGGCGTTTTCTGCGTTCAGCTGAATCACTAAGAGACCATCGGCTTTAAGTTTCCACCAGCCGCTGAGCGATCAACTTTGATTTCTCACTGCCAGTTATTTCTCCTGGTCAGCTGTCGGCTCTACTTCAGTTGAACTTACTCAGGTGTTTGTGAAGGGCTATATGCCTGTCCAATCTCTCATACAACTCATCATACGCCTTTTCTTTTGCCTTCGCCACCTCTCTCTTCACCTTGCACCTTATCTCTTTATACTCTTGTCTACTTTCTGCATCTTTCTGACTATCCCACTTCTTCTTTGCCATCCTCTTCCTCTGTATACTCTCCTGTACTTCCCCATTTCACTACCAGGTTTCCTTTTCCTCCTTCCTCTGTCCAGATGTCACCCCAAGCACTCTTCTTGCTGTCACCCTTACTACATCTACTGTAGTTTCCCAACTCAACCTTGCAGTCTTCCTTTTTCAACTTCCACCATTTGATCCTTGGTTCTGCCCTCACTCTCTTCCTCTTCTTGATCTCCAACCTCATTCTACAGACCACCATCTTATGCTGCTTAACTACACTTTCCCCTGCCACCACTTTGCAGTCTTCAATCTCCTTCAGATTGACTCTTCTGCATAGGATGTAATCTACCTGTGTGCATCTTCCTCCACTAACCTTATGTTCCTCCCTCTTCTTAAAATACGTATTCACCATAGCAATGTCCATCCTTTTGGCAAAATCCACTATCTTCTGACCTTCTTCATTCCTCTCTTTGACACCATACCTACCCATCACCTCATCGTCTCCTCTGTTCCCTTCACCAATATGTCCATTGAAATCCACTCCAATTACCACTTTCTGTCCCTTGGGTACACTGTTCATCATTTCATCTAACTAACTAGAAAAATCTTCTTTCTCATCCATTGCACACCCAACTTGAAGTGCATATGCACTAACAACATTCATTATCACACCTCCAATTTCCAGTTCATAATCATTACCCTGTCTGACACTCTTTTCACCTCCAAAACACTCCTGACATACTTTTCCTTCAATTATAACCCCTACTCCATTTCTCCTCCCATCCACGCCATGATAGAATAATTTGAATCCACCTCCGATCCACCTGGCCTTACTCCCCTTCCATTTAGTCTTTTGCATGCACAATATATCAACCTTCCTTCTCTCCATCATATCTGTTAATTCTCTCCTCTTACCAGTCATACTGCCAACATTCAAAGTTCCTACCCTCAGTTCCACTCTCTTTACCATCCTCCTCAAATACTGCCTCCGGACACCTCTCCCCTCTCTTCTTCTCCTTCTTATTCTTCTTCTTCAGCCAACAGTAGCCCAATTTCCTCCAGCACCCTGTTGGCTAACAGTACTGGTGGCGGTCGTTGTTAACCCGGGGCTCAACCGATCCAGTATGGAAATTTGTATTGTTGTCCGCATATTGCTTTGGCAAAATTTTATACCGGATGCCCTTCTTGACGTAACCCTCCCAAATTATCTGGGCTTGGGACCGGCATGAAGAAACACACTGGTTTGTGCATCCCCTGTGGCTGGGTTCTTTTTGAACTTAATGTACAATAAAAATATAGCATTTAAACGATTTGAAAATCATTGCCTTTTTTACACAGCATCCCATCTTTTTTGAAAAAGGGGATTATATATTTGCATCAGCTGATTAAGTTCCTTAAGTACAACCTTTCATTAAAACATTTTTTTCTGTTAAATTTAAGTTGGGAATTTCACAAAAATAAAAAAAAAACTTTACTAATCTTTAGCCTTCTTTTAGGCAGTCATATGAACAAAAATATATACTGTAAATAAACAAAATAAGCAAAAAAATAAACTGTTACTAAGCTAGGAAAGATTAGAGAGAGGTTGAAAGAAAGCAATAAGCCAAAGCATGTTAAAAAAGGTCTTGTTTGGTTGTAAAACACAATGTTATCAGTTTAATCTTCTGACTGTCTGACCATGTCCAAGATGCGGACAATAGCCAAGCTTTACAATAATCATGTACTATGCAATAGTGATTTGAAAGTTAGTAGATTTAATTATGTTCTCAATTTTATAAGAAAACTTAA
Source organism: Polypterus senegalus (assembly GCF_016835505.1). Lineage (NCBI taxonomy): Eukaryota > Metazoa > Chordata > Cladistia > Polypteriformes > Polypteridae > Polypterus > Polypterus senegalus. The sequence continues at coordinate 148,382,121 of NC_053158.1, forward strand.
CTATCTGCCTAACGTTTTGGATTATAGGGAAAGCTTTAGTAATATGGAGAAAATAATATAAACATATTCACATTCCGACACTCATTTATACAATGGTAATTTTGAGTCACACAAAGCATCTTTGCAGTGTTGGAGGAAGCAAGAGTACCTTGAGAAACTTATGGAAGGCATCCAGATTCCTTAGATCAAGCCAAGATTAAAGCCTGGGTTCCTGTTACTGAGAGGTAATAGCACTAACCCGTGGTCCACAATAACCAATTAATATAGTGTACTATATTTCAGATTTTACTGGTGGCTGTAAAACCATATTTGATCTGGAATTTAACAAAATATACATTTTCCTTAGCCAGCATTGTTATTTCACTTTCTTTGTCAGAATGGCTGACAATCTTTCACACAGGAAAGTTTTGCTGGTGAACTCATGTCTGATGCACAAATAGCCAAGAAAATAAACAAAATCAAAAGAAGGAAAGAGTTCAAAAAATAGAGGTAAGAACATTATTTATTTATTAATTATTGTATTTATTAATTAGAATTGCAGATGCACTTGGGTTTCTTCTGGCTTGTGGTCAAAGAAGGCACTGCAGGTTCCAAAAGGAGATGTTGGAGTACCAACCTGGTTGTCCCTGTTTAATTCAGTTGCAAACAAAAGGGCTGGTATGCATGCCACTATAAGCAACAAAGGAAAGTAACTGAAGCAAAAAAGCCATTTGACTGTGATAATATCTTCTAATATGTTTTAGAAAGGTTTGTTCTATGGTACATTTTGTTCAGAACTGACTTCCTCCTCCCAGCAGCAGCAGGCTTTAAAGGCAGGGGACCTAAAGGTGCAGAGTCAATTACTCTCACTGGTCTTCTCTGTGCTGTGGTGGGAAGAAAAGAGGAGAAGGTTAGCACAAGTGCCCCTTCTTGACCTGAGGTGGTGGTACCTGCTTTAGATGAGCCCGGATGATGATCCTCAGGTATGCATGTGTGATGGGCTGCTGTTTTTTTTTTCACTCTAGGGATAGAAATGGAGATTGCGTGAACAAACATTCAACTCTTTTGTTATGCCCTTAGGTTTCTGTGATAAAAGTCCATTTAAGAGACTTGTCTGCATGGGCAAAATTGTCTAATGTGTTTGGATAGTTAAGTTTTTGGAATGCAAAAATAATGTACCTGGTTATCTAAGTAATTTAATGGCGATGAGTAGCAAATATGATGAAAGCTGTTAGCAATCGCTTGAATGTGATCATGTTTGCATGTCTTTTAAATTTTTATTATTACTTAATCCAATATAGGACAAAATGTTTTTATACACACATAGCACCATCAAAACTCAAAATATGGAACAGTGATTTCTTTGTGTATCAGAAAAGGTTTTAAATATGTTTCCTGAGCAATGGTACTGTTGTACCCATTCCCTAGCTAAGCTCAACATCTTATAAAAAGAATGTAAATTAACACTACATTGCAAATAAACTGTTGCCAGAAATATCAGGCGAATAGACCCTCTCCTCTTTGTCCATCCAGTTTTGTGAAGTCACAAAAAATATTAAAAAAGAAAATGCATTGTATGATTGACATATTTTCCTGCTACTTTAAATGCAGTATCAAATAAAAAACTCTGTAAGACAATCAATTCTGAAGGAGAACCTGATATTGAGGAAAATGTTATTTTTAGTTCAGTAATCAGCCCATCTTAAATTAAGAAAACATTAGCACATTTAAGCTTTTATCTAAAGCAGCAATACCCAAATGTCTGACTGTTCTTCAGATTGCCTGCACTTTTCCTGTTACTGTGATGTCTTCAGGGAGGAGCACCAAGCTGACAATAATTAAGACTTGCATGAGGTCATATATGGGGCAGGATTATCTCAGTGGATTTTTCCATAATGAGCATTAACTAGGACATCAACAGGGAGGATATCATTTCAAACGATCATTGGTGACTTTGTTTTAAAAAAATATTAAAAATAATTATTGTTTGCCGAGAGGTTTCCTGAACTTTTAATTATTTTTCCATAGGTACTTAATGTCTCTTGGATAACACAGTTGTCACACTGCACCTATGCATTTTTTTAGATATCATTTTTAATTTAGTATCTTTAAGTCCCTGCAACAGTATAAAGTGGAACAAGATTTATGTTTTCCTAACTGAGAAAGTAAATGTAAAGGATAACTGCTTGCCTGATAAAAATGGACATCCTGACTTCATTTGTACCAGCGCATTTAAATTAGAAAATTAGATCATATATATAACATTTAACTTTGTGCTTTGTTCTTTAATAACATATTACATATAGGAAGTCTTATTCTGTAAACCAAATGTTTAGTCAAGACTTTTAATGATTGACTATTTTGTGACCATTGGATGTTGTTTAATGGCAGAGGGTGATTACTAGAATGTACCTTTCATCTGTGTGCCTATTGGTGGAATGGAAATGTTTACCAGCTGCTATATGTAAATGATCCTAAGTGATGACAGGAACAGTTCTCTCTAGAGTCATCAGACCAGTTATGGAGTACCTTGCTGCTGAAATAATGAACCTAAACCAGTAAATAAAGGACATTGTTAGATCTCATTTGTAGTGATGTCTCAATACTTTTTTTTTACTGCAACAGTAAACTACAATATAATCTAGACAACTATTTTAGGATGCACCTTCTGGATGGGTGTTCCAACTGGATAACTTGAAACTGTGCAATAAAATTATGAATATTTATTAAACCACCCAAGGCCTAGAAGACACCAGTAGAATTCAATTAGAGAAGAAATTCACACGTGTTGCAAAGGGTGGCTGATGCCTGGTCACAGCTTGTAGAAGATCAAATTCTGGGTGGGTTTTAAAGAGAAAACAAGAGATACAATGAGGCTATTACAAATAAACAGGATACATTAGGATTACAAGTCAAGATGGAGGTAAAAAGCTTAGGGGTAACTGTTGACTGTAATCTGAATTATAAATCGCATATTAATCAAATCACTAGGACAGCATTTTTTTCACTTAAGAAACACAGCAAATGTTAGACCTCTTTATATCACTGAAAGATGCTGAGAAATTAGTTCACGCGTTTGTTTTCAGTTGACTAGATTACTGTAACGCAATCCTCTAAGGAGTACCCAAAACAGACATAAAGTAAATTGTTTGCAACAAGTGCAGAATGCAGCTGCTAGAATCCTAACCAGGAAAAGAAAATCTAAGCAAATTTCTCCAGTTTTGATGTCACTACACTGGTTACGTGTGTCATTCAGGATTGACTTTAAAATTCTGCTTATGGTTTATAAAGCCTTAAATAATCTCGCCCCATCTTATATATCGGAATGTCTGACATCCTATATTCCAAATCGTAACCTCAGATCCTCAAATGAGTGTCTCCTTAGAATTCCAAGAGCAAAACTTAAAAGAAGTGGTGAAGCGGCCTTCTGCTGTTATGCACCTAAAATCTGGAATATCCTGCCAATAGGAATTCGCCAGGCTAATACAGTGGAGCACTTTAAAAAATTGCTGAAAACACATTACTTTAACATGGCTTTTTCCTAACTTCACTTTAACTTAATCCTGATACTCTGTATGTTCAATTCATCATAATAACTATTCATAGTGGGTCTAAAATCTGTACTGACCCCTACTTTTTCTTCTGTTTCTTTTTCCGGTTTCTTTGTGGTGGCGGTCTGCGCCACCACCACCTACTCAAAGCATCATGATGCTCCAACATTGATGGACTGAAAGCCAGAAGTCTACGTGACCATCATCATCAAGTCCTTCCATGAGAACCCTAATTATAAAGAGGACTGTTTCATTTATGTTAGGTAGATTGCTGCAGATTTTATTTTTTTTCTCCAGCCATCTGGAGTTTTTTTTTGTTTTTTCTGTCCACCCTGGCCATCGGACCTTACTTATTCTATGTTAATTAATGTTGACTTATTTTTATTTTTTACTGTGTCTTCTATTTTTCTATTCTTCATTTTGTAAAGTACTTTGTGCTACATTTTTTTTGTATGAAAATGTGCTATATAAAAAAATGTTGTTGTTGTTGTTGTTGTGGCTTGCGCCATCACCGTCTACTCATAGCACCGTGATGTTCCAACAGTGGTGGATTAAAAGGCAGAAGTCTGCATGACCATCATCATCAAGTCCGTCCGTGAGAACCCTAAATACAAAGAGGACTTTTCATGTATGTTAGGTAGAATGCCCAGAGGGGACTGGGCGGTCTCGTGGCCTGAAACCCCTGCAGATTTAATTTTTTTCTCCAGCCGTCTGAATTTTTTTTTGTTTTTTTCTGTCCTCCCTGGCCATCGGACCTTACTCTTTTTCTATGTTAACTAATATTGCCTTATTTTAATTTCTTATTTTGTTTTTTATTTTTCTTCATTATGTAAAGCACTTTGAGCTACTTTTTTGTATGAAAATGTCCTATATAAATAAATGTTGTTGTTGTTGTAAAAAGTCTGAGCTTAGATAGATGTTTCAATTGTAGAATTAAGTAATTTATGTCAAATATAACTTGAGGAGTAAATACATTCTTCATAGAATGATTTTTCCACTAATTCTGGTATCTTCCAGTTGCTGCACTGTAGCAGACCTCTCAGTGCATCTTTCCATGTTTTGAGTCTATTTTTCATTCATAAATCACGTAAAATTGTGATTTTTGTTTTCTATGACTAGTTTGTAAGTGCTTATTTAAATAAAATGCATTGTAAAATTTGCAAAAGTTTTTAAGCCAAGCTTCTGGTAAGCACTTGGTTGGCGGGGCCTGCTTTTACATTAACAAGAGGTGGTGCAATAACATACCGCATTTACACGTGTACCACGCGCACATTTTTTCCCGAAAATTAGCATTAGAAAATCAGGTGCATGTCATACATGGGGAAATGTAATTCTGTAATCTTTACTTCTTCCGCTTGGGCTCACTCGCTCGCTCGCTCTCTCTCGCTTGCTTGCACTCTCTCTCACTCGCTAGCTTGCTCTCTCTCTCTCTTGCTAGCTTGCTCATGCACTCATGCTCTCTCTCTCTCGCTTCCTTGCTCGCGTACTCGTGCTCTCTCCCTCGCTCGCTTGCTCACACACTTGTGCTCTCTCTCTCTCTCTCTCTAAACGCTTCCTATACAATCACAACGTGTGTTGTACACGGGGCAAAACGATTTTCCCGATTTTCTTTGTAAAAATTATGGTGCGCGTCTTACACGAGGGGGCGTGGTACATGAGTAATACAGTAACTGTAAAATAGGGCATCTGCACACTGAATATTGAACTACTGACTGTCAGACTTCACCCATACTATCTATCATGAGAGTTTAATCAAATATTTGTAACAGTAGTTTGTATGTGATGTGGGAGCTGCAGCTGAAACAATTCATGAAACTATTCATCATCTAGAAACCAAATCACCTGGGGCCTCATGTATAACGCCGTGCGTAGATCTCGCACTATAACATGGCGTAAGCACAAAAGCCGAAATGTGTTTACGCACAGAAAAATCCAGATGCAGGAATCTGTGCGTACTCCAACTTCCACGCTCTTCCGCTCCATAAATCCCGATCAGCGTGAAAAGTAACGCTCGTGCACACGCTTTATGTAAAGCCCCAACTCCTCCCAGAATTCTGTGAAAAGACAATGGGAAAAGCACGGGGGAAAACATAAGAATTTCAGCGAATACCAAGTGGAGGCAAAGGAAAAACATACTATTTGTTCAAATAAACCGTGGTATAATCAACAAAAGGAAGTTGATCGAGTGACATAGCGTGTTGGAGAAACTTGAAAGCTCACGTTCACAAAATCGCACAGTGCCGGAAATAAAAAAGAAGTCACATGTCAAAGTCGCCATGAAAAGGCGAGTTGTAGCCCACTGTCTGAGTGTCATATGAAAGCTTATTAGGGTACAGAGAAAAAAGGCACACAGTGGGGAAAAAGCATTAAATGTCAACTTCAATCTCGACATTTCCACTTTAATCACGTAGTTTATTTTGTCATTAAAGCAGAACATCATAAACGTCATCTTAAAATCATTTAATTAACCAGTTTATCAAATCACATCGTAATTAATGTAGCACGTTAAATGCTTTGTTTTGTATTTGATATTCTGTGTGCTCTATGTGTGTGAATTACTACTTCAATCAATCAATCAATCAACATTTATTTATATAGCACATTTTCATACAAAAAATGTAGCTCAAAGTGCTTTACAAAATGAATAGAAAAATAGAAGACACAATAAAAAATAAACATAAGTCAACATTAATTAACATAGAATAAGTAAGGTTCGATGGCCAGGGTGGACAGAAAAACAAACAAAAAAAAAAAAACTTCAAAAGCTGGAGAAAAAAAATAAAATGGGCAATCTACCTAACATAAAGCAAACAGTCCTCTTTGTATTTAGGGTTTTCATGGAAGGACCTGATGATGATGGTCACGTAGACTTTTGGCTTTCAGTCCATCAATGTTGGTGCATCATGATGCTTTGAGTAGGTGGTGGTGGCGCAGGCCGCCACCACAAAGAAACCGGAAAAAGAAACAGAAGAGAGAGTAGGGGTCAGTACGGATTTTGGGGCCACTGTGACTAGTTATTATGAAGAATTGAACATACAGAGTATCAGTATTAAGTTAAAGTGAAGTTATAAAAAGGCCATGTTAAAGTAATGTGTTTTCAGCAGTTTTTTAAAGTGCTCTACTGTATTTGCCTGGCGAATTCATATTGGCAGGCTATTCCAGACTTTAGGTGCATAACAGCAGAAGGCCGCCTCACCACTTCTTACTTGCTTCTTAAACCGGCTCTCTTCCTCCAACTGGACATAGAATCCATTACATTCGTGATATTACAGCTCTCTCAATAGCTAAAATACCGAGATGTATACGTGATATCATTTTTATGATGATAGGAGTTAAAGCAAGTTATTAAACATGGCTGTCACGGCGCAGTGATTGTGTACGACCTTCAATGAAATAATTTATTGCAGCAGTACTCAGGGGCGGCTCTAGGCTTGTTGTGGTACTGGGCAGAGGAAGAATCGGTGGCTCCTTCGCCCACCAATGTCAGTAAGGTAGGTTATGCACGGTGGATGGCCACGTCCGTTGCAGACACTGCATAGCCGCCTCGTGCTCATGACACAAGCATTTAACTTTTGCCGAAATTTGTCGCTGCGTTTTAACTGTGTTGTTATTTTCTCTTTCTGTTGTATATTCAATATATATTGGCGTAGCCGCCACTGCAGTCCTTGCTTTTCTTTCCCCAAATACTCAATCAGAATTGGAGATCGCAGATTCTTCATAACGTTAAGGAACATTGAAATATCTTCGTAGTACATATTTAATTATTCTATCATTCACAACACTCCCAGTGAAGAATATAGATTATTTAAATGAAGTTAAAGTTTTATCTGTATAATATAATAAACATATTTTGCTGCATTTCACCTTAAAAATGATATCGTCATCATATGTAAATACGCGCTTTATAAAGTGGCGCAGGTTGTGCAATATTATAACTATAGTGCAAGTTTACAGTGAGGTAATTGTACTTATAAGTACTAACAGTTCTACAAGGAGCAATTGATTGAGTGCGTTTATAGTTCTTGGGATGAAACTGTTTCTGAACCGCGAGGTCCGTACAAGAAAGGCTTTGAAACGTTTTGCCGTGGCTGAGACAGTGTGTCCTTGAAGCTGTATACCAATATTTCTCTTTCCGATCAGCTGCTGCTGTAATTTACACTCAGATACAGTGATATAAATACTCCGAGTGGTGCAGTGAGAATAATATGGAAAAAGATGATCCTCTGTGGCAACTCCTAACGGGAGCAGCTGAAAGAAGAAAGTGCAGTTAGAGTAACAACGCTAAAGCAGTTATGGTATTTGGAATACTATGGCTATTCCCTGGACCATTATATTGTTACAAGTTAATTACAATCAGATGCGTTACACTATTAAACAATATGCGGTTAGTTTCAGTGTATTCATAAAGCCACGTCAGGAAAATAAGGTGTAACCACACAGGAACTGTAGCATTGCTTTGACGCTGGGTGCCGCCAGTCTGCAAAACCGAGCGGAGAACTTGCGTACGACAAGGTATGAGGTACCGTGGAAAAGTGCATGGCTTTACGCCAAGTGTAGGTTTTATACATCGCGATTTGAACGTGGAAAAGTTCTTATGCAACATTTCTGAGCGTGCGCACCGCTTATACATGAGGCCCCTGGTTCTTTCAAACTTGTGATGGGAGATTTTAATTTATGTAATCTGGAATCAGTGCATGAATATTAATATTAAAGGGCACAAAATGCTAGAGTAGTGTTATGGAAACGTTCCTGGCACCTACATATTGCATAATAGAGCAGCCCTGGGTGTGTCCGACTATGTCATTATTCATCTACTTCCAAAATAAAAACAGAAACTGGAAACAAGAAAAAACAGAAATATGAAAAAGGCAAAACTGGGGCAAGGAGAGTGTAGATGAATTCCAGCAATACTTCTCCTGTACTGACTGGGATATGCTGACATCCTCCGAGTCACTGAATGAGGCCACTTCATCTGTAAGTGAATATATGAGATAAGACACAAATTTAACCGGACTGGGCTTGGAGCTTTCTGGAGATCGGCCGGACATGACTCATAGAACTATATCCCCTCCTACACACCCTCTCAAACCAAATGGCTAGGTATATCCTGTGAATAGCCCAGTCATTATTTACACTACAATTGCTACACATGTTGCTGCTATAATGTCAGGTGAAAAAAACAAACAGCAAATCAACATCAAATTTCTGGTGAAATTGAACAAACTGCCACAGAAACTTATGAAATGATAAAAACAGTGTACGGTGATAACAGTTTGTCTCACACAGTTTTTGATTGGCACAAACATTTCAAGGATGGACAAGAAAATGTGAAAGACGTTCAATGCCCAGGTCACCCAATATCAAAACATCAAAATGGTGAATGAGATTGTTTAAAATGATTGTACTGCTTTTTCCGTTAAGCAGTTTTTGACTGACAAAAACATTCCTGTCCTCGATCATCCTCCCTTTTCGCCCGATTTACCTCTCTGTGATTTTTACTTGTCCTCAAAAATCAAAAGTGACCTGAAGGGAACACATTTTTCTTCAATGGATGAAGTGATCGGCTACCCCCACCCAACCCTAACCTTAACAACCCAGGGGTGGGAGTCCCTGAGGTTAATACACTAACCTTGGGGATTTGGAAGGATGGGCTGACCCCACCATACCCTAATTTTAACAACTTGGGGGTGGGGGTCCCTGATGTCAAAGCCCCAGCCCTAAGAATAAACGATCGGCTGTCCTCACCCAACCCTAAACTTAACAACTCGGGGGTCGGGGAGCCTGAGGCTAATACCCTTACCCTGGGAGGCTGGAATGATGGGCTGACCCCACCCAAGCCTGATCTTAACGACTTAGGGGTGGGGGTCCTGGGGTTGAAATTCCAACCCTAGGGTAGTCTAGGAGCCACCTAACCCTATCAAACAATAACCCTAGGAATATGGGTGGGGGGCTCTGATATGATGGGGAGGGTAGGAACTCCGGATCGGATGGTGGGACTGTATCCTCTGCAAAATGGGATGCCAAGGGTGGAGCACGAAACCAATACCGATTCGAAACATAAAATTCTGGTCGTAGTCACTTTTTCATTTCATTCTAGGTCAGTCATGGGTGTTCTGCGTTCCCATTTTATGGGGGTGCTGAGAACCCATGTCCAACTTCAAAAATATAAATTAATAGCTGCATATAGGAGAAACAAAAATTTAAAAGATTTTCTGGTTCATACCAAGTGCCCTTCAAAAAAACAAAACAAAAAAAAACACCTTGGAAAATCCCCTTTGCCAGAAAAAAGAACATACATAATAAGCTGGCAAAGGTGGACAAACCCATATATCAAAATTTTCAATTAAATTCTAAAAACTGCATCTATGGAATACAGTGCTCTACTTGTGGTTTAACCTATGTGGGGGAGACCAAGAACACACTAAGGGATCGATTCGTGCAGCACCTCAGACTCATGGCCAACCAAAAAAAGAAAACAGCCTTATACCAGCATTTTTCAATAGATGGACACATAACTATTATGTTTGGTCTGGAGTAGCAGGCTCGATGGGACAAAACAAGAAGACTAAAGATGGAAAATAAGTGGATAACGACCTTGAATACCTTGCTCTCATTGGGATTAAATGAAATATAAAGGTTTTTTTTAATATTTATTTATATATAGTCTATTTATTTATCTATTTATTTATTTATTTATTTAACTATTTATTGGGGGGATTTAGGGTTTATGAAATTTTAGGGGGATTGCTTGTTTTTAAGAATAGAAGGAGTTTAGGGATGATTAATTTTATTAATATTATTAATTTTTCTATTTATTGTGATATTTCTATTTATTTATTATTTAGTTAAGATAAAGAATTTTTATTCTCCAGTTGAACCCCTTTTTTTAGTAGGGGGTGGAGGAAAAACAAAATTGAATTAAACTTTTAAATTGGGAATAAGGTGTACCAGTGCATGCCAGTAATGGCCATATCCCCTACCCTAACGCCTAACTCTGTTGTAGCGCCTCAAGCAAGAAGACTTCCAGCACTGTTTCAAACAATGGAAGATACATATGAATCAGTGTAGAGATTGGGGGTATAGGTGACAATGCTTAGAATGCTGTAATTCATCAATAAATATATATTTTTTTACCAATCCGGTTATTTGTGTGTCTCACCTCGTATGAAGTTCTGTGAGTCTACAATGATTAAGGAAAAAACTGTCAAGGTGTACCCCAACAGTAAGTCATGGATCACTAAAGAGGTTAAAACATTACTATTGAAAAAAACAACATTCTCATCAAGAAAATAAAATAGAAGAAAAACTAACTTTATAACAAAGACTTAACAGGTTAATTAAACAAAATAAAAACATGTATGGGGGAAAAATCAAGAGGTGGTTTAATGATAACCATCCAAAGCAGGTTTGGAAAGGCCTAAATATAATCACAGGAGTTTGTTCTAAAAAGAGTGTGAACTTTCAAGTAGACAATGACCACATTTTTTCTAGATGTGAAACAAGTGATATCAGCACTCAAAATGCAGAAGTAGAGAGGATGCTTTAAGAAAACACCAGGAATTCTGCTGTGATGGAGGTCAGTTTAACTAAACTGGAGAAAGGCTTGCAGCAGGTTAAAACAAAGAGGGCAATGGGGCCAGATGACATATCAGGTCGACTTTTAAAAAATAGTTAAGGTTTAATATGTATCCTGCAACCATTTTTGTGTAAATATGCACTATCAAACTGCCTTACATTAACCTGTCTTGTCTGTATTTATTTGTTTTAATTTTTTCGTCTGTTATTGGATGAAACTGAGAATGTAAATGTCATGTTTTATTGTGTAAACATGACTAAATAAAGAAACCTTAAAACTACTTCTGGTTGTGAATATACATAATTTTCTTGTAATGTTGTTTTAAAGGTTCTAAGAGTGAGTTGTTTGCTAAAAATCAGGTTGTTGTTGCAAGCTGATCTTCCCACTAAGCAGCTGAAATTATGTAAAATATCTTCTGTAAGACTCTAAAGGCATCTTCACACTCCTGCTCTGTATTCTTTGTTCCAAATCAGGATATGTTTCACTACTTTGTTTTAACTTCAAGTTAGCTTGCTGCACTGCAATTTTTCAAGTGAATGAAACATCTCAATAAATGACCAGTTGGTTTATCTTGGACATCTTTTATTAGCCAGAAACTTTTTTTTGAGGAAAAAATATCATAGTGGTTCGACAACAGTTATGTTCAGACACTGCTGTATTTTACATAATTATTTGGTTTATTTACTGAAAACAGTTCTGTGAGCAAAATACCGATTATTGAATAACTAGAAAATACTTGATAAAGTATGTGCTACTGATATTAAAAGGACATGCTTTTAATATGCGAGTAAACAAAAGAAGGCAAGCTCTGCTGCGGGCATGCACTTTTTTATGGAAGTAGAAGTCTCAGAAACCATATGAATGTCAATTATATTTTCTCTTTAAAAATAATGTTTCTGTCCAATTATTTCTTAGTGTAAGGGGCAAATGGTTTGTATTGTGATTATTGCCTTGAATGGTTACTGATGACATTGCGCTGTATAATACCAGAACAGAGGACATGCAGATTTATCTGGAAGAAAGGAGAATGGTTTTGGAATATAGAGGATTGAAGATAAATAGGAAGAAGACAGAAGATATGAGGTTTAATGATGATCCGGATTTAGATGTTAGCCTGCAATGCAACGGATGTTCTATACCGTTATTGCTGCAGGGGACAAGGATCTCAAATTATACTAGGTGTATTACATTAGACAATGTGTGAGCTTTAGCACAAGGAATGAATATGCTTGGGAATGGTTTCACCTAAACTACAAATGAAAGAAACATCTGCAAAAACTTGCATAGATGTTTTATCCCATAGGAGGTAAATTTGCAAAAGTGGTTAAATTGCAGGAAATACTTGCAACACCCATCCATCCATCCATTATCCAACCCGCTATATCCTAACAACAGGGTCACGGGGATCTGCTGGAGCCAATCTCAGCCAACACAGGGCGCAAGGCAGGAAACAAACTCCAATACTTGCAACATTTATGCTCAAAAGAAGAGATGTATGAAGTAAGCATGGAACTAGTGCAGTCAAAAGAGATGAGCTGTGGGAGAAAACAGAGAGCCTTTCTATATAACCCATTTATTTGAATTCTGCTTGATTGGATGTCATTTATCTACTTGAAACTTAAATTTAAAGGAACAAGGTTATGTGTGATGGCCTGTGCATGTGTGGATTGGCTTTCTTTCCTATATATCCTGCAGGCTTGAACAAAACATAACTTTGTAATAGATTTTTCAGAAAATGGAAAAATGAATACACTTACAGTATGTTGACAAAATGGTATGATTTGTAACAATGACAAAAATGTGTAAACATTTTCAAACAAAAAGAATACATTTATTTGTTATAATTTTGTATATAGATACTGTGTGGCTGGATTTATAGGTGGAACTACTGTGGGATTTTTTCTATGCACTTGATATATGTTCACTGGGTGTAACCAAATTGACTAAGCTATTTTAACAGTGATAAATAACCCCACTGTTCTGCTCCAACTCAGAAAATAATGTTAGGTTGACTGCTGTTAACAGGAAGGAAAATGCTCTTTCTATACTCAGTAGACATTCTTACACTTTCTTTCTTGTTACAGAGTTTTATTAGTGTAAACTCTGTGTAATCAAACTATGTCCTGTTTTAATGGCAATCAAAAAAGGCAGTCTTAATGACTAAGACTTAATGTCCATCTCCATTTTAACAATTGCTTCCCTGTCAAATATGTTCAGTATTCTAGCTCATTCAATGGTCATAGGAAAATTGCTCTCAATATTTACTATCCATTGTTCATACTACTTTATATGTCTCTGGAAACATGTAACATCTAGTCCTCCTTTGACCTTTTTGGGCTGGGCTGGTTGAATGAAATATCTCCTTATTACATCAATAACACACTTCCTGTCTTTTCCAGGAAAGAAAGCAAAATTAACTCAAAGGCATTCATAATACTCAGTTTCCTCTTTTAGGGGTTTCCCCTGTACTCCTACTTAATTTTTCATAAGAAAGCGTCACTCCAGTTTTCTACTCCTTTTCCCAAGACATTTGGTGCTTAGGTTTCCTGAAGATTCTAAATTGTCCCCATGTGAGTATTGTAAGTGTGGTTGCATGCGCAAGTAAGCTCTGAGATAAATTGACACCAGGTCTAGGGTTTGTTCCTGACTTGCTATTGTTATTGACTCTGTTCCCCAAAATTGTGAGCTGGATTAAGATGATTTCAAAATGAATTGGTTGTCATAAGAAAGACACAAAGACATCATAAAGATTGGGGCAGCCACCCGTATAAAATACTTTCTCAGCAAAAAGGGTTTGAAATAGTTGTGTGATATTCACAAGACTGTCCAAAATGGAACTGATGATTTGAAGGCAAGATGGTGGCTTTAAAGGCCAGGGCAGAAAATAATGTAATCAGGACTGGAAAGTGATATCACCAATAGGCCCGGGACCGGAAGTGACATCTTTGGGACTGGAAGTGCTGTCATCGGAGCTCCTGAAACTGTACAGGATTTCTCAAGAATGGTCTGCAAGGGATTGAGAAAGACAATTAGTGCACCTTGCCACCTCTGGTTTGGCATAGAATTACTATTATTTAGGCCCATTAACTGCCTCCTACTCATACATGTATGACATGGTATATGCATATTAATTCAGTTTTATAGTAAAACCATTTCCTTATCACATAAATATACTGCTTTGCAACACAACATGCCTTCTGTTGTGCAATACAATGACCCTGTATGACTGTTACTGCACTGCAATCTGTCTTAAATTGGAGCAGCATTCACATAAAAGTAGAATAATGTCAGCTTACCCATTGCCAAGGGCATTCAATTATTATTTATCATGTTGCCAGTTTATTAGGTGAATCTACTTACTTTCACACAAATTCTACAGTCAAACATGTCATATGTCACATGATAGTGGTGTGAAATATGACTCAGGCAGACTAGCTTTTGTAGTATTTGTTAATGTACAAATGAGCATTGGAATGGGCAAAATTTATTAACTTAGTGCAGTTGAGTATAGCATGATAATTGGCACAAGAGGTGTTGTTCTACACTCTCCCAAACAGATGCAATAATAAGCTTTTCACACTCATTTTTTTCAGGGATTCACCAAAAATGGGCCAAAATGGATGAAAATGGCTTGTGGATGAGACAGATCAAATGATGAAAATGTAACAGGCAAACAGACAAACCACAACCAGGAAAATCCCATTTGAATTCAACATTTATGTACAAAATGTAATCACAAAATATACCACTTACCACATTTTATCTTGATTGAGCTACAACAACCAAAGACATGTCATCTGTCAATGTTAATCAGTGAAAAACAAGAAAATGGGGCATCAGTAGGCACAAAAACATCATAATAATAATGGACCATCAAGGAGTGCAAAAACGTTGCTTGGTAAGATGAATCTAGATTCTATTTGGATCATGCAAATGGAAGGATCAGAAATTGGAAGTACAAATGTAAATCCATGGAGCTGTCCAGCTTAGTATCAATAGTACAGGACAGTGGTTGCTGGATGATAGTGTGATGATTGCTTCTCTTCCACACATTAGGGCCACTCAACAATATCTGAATGGCAAAGTGTACCTTGAACATTATTACTGATCAGTTTATCTTACTGATCAACTTCTAGCATGATAATGTATTATGCTCAATACAGGTTTTCATTGCTTCAGTGGCCTCAACCTAATCAAACATATTTGGGATGGGCTGAAAAGGTCTGCTCACAGCTAGTCCAATTATCAACAAATGCACAGTGCAATAATTTCTGGATCATCTTGTGCACTCTATGCATAAAGGAATTCATTCTGTTCTGAAAGCCAAAGGTGGGCAACACTCTATTAGGTAAGAGTACTTAATAGTGTTTTTTTTATATAAAAGTGAAAAATAGTGTGTTATGGCCCATTAACCTAGAATAATGATGCATAATAGTTTCTAATAATAAGACATACTGTATGTGTGTTCAGGAAAGGTAAAACTGACTGTCTTAAAACAATGTCTTGTCATTTGATGACTTTCAATTTTGGAAAAACTACTAATCTTTTAGTGTTTCTTATCACCATTGAAAATAATTCCTTTTGAAACAATTATCGTTTAATCAGGCTGTGAAGTTCAGTAGTTTATTATAATTTAAGATGCCACAGGTCATGCCATTATAAAGGTTGTTAAATCTTGTTAAAGACCATGTAACGTATGTTTTAAATAATCATACAGCAATCACCTTTCTATCATAATCAATTGCTTTCCTCTTTAAGAACCACCATTGAATTTTTTAGCTTCTCAACCACGAATAATAATTATGAGAAGAAATTCCAATATGTTTATATTAAAATAGTGTACATTTATTGGAATAACAGTAAAAAATGCCATATTTTTGTCAGTTTTCTTCACACATGAAGTAGTGGAATAATTTTATGGGAATAGAACTATAATTTGTTGGGTGAAGCATTTTGTGATGGGTGCTAAAGTCAGTTTAACAACATATTTAATCAAGGGCTCCAAAACATTGATCTTGATCAAGCATGTCTTTTAACTTTTCCATTTTCAAAACCCACAGGATTCAAATACACTGTACCTACACCCATCACTGAAATTTTATTTATGATAGAATGCACAACATTACATCTTTTTTCTAAGCCAGATTTTTTTTTTATTATAACCTCAGAGAGAATTGAAGTCTGTCTTGGATGTACAATGTGCAAAACAGCAACCAATTCTGGATCAGACATCACACCTGTTGAGAAACACAACAGAGCACCTACAGAAAACCAGTGTAAACAACTGGGGAAATTTATAAGCTACAAACTTGACAATAAGCCAGCCAGAAAAGCAGTGAGATTTGCATTTGTTGTCTGAGGAATAATGTAAACTTCAAAGAAAATGATCAATGATTAATATATTTTACTTAACCTGCATTAATCCAGCTGTATATTTTTATATTAAATTTACTTTAATTTTGGGTAGCACAGCTGGATGGGATTGACTCCAGCAGACCACCGTGACCCTGTGTTAGGATATAGCGGGTTGGATAATGACTGAATGATAGATGGACATACCTACGCACATCACTACTCCCACTCATACCAAGCCAAATAAAAAAGTCAGTAATCCAAAAAAGTGCAATACATATGTGATGGACAGCCAGCAGTCTATCCCGGCCGACTCTTCCAAGACGCTAGATGGCGTCCTCCCTGCAGTATGAAGGTGCCCAGGATTCCCACAGGGCACCGTGGAAGATGGAATTCGGCTTCACAGTCCTGCTGGGTGCCGTGGGTGCCATCATGGGACACTGCAGGGAAACGTGGGGATTTTTATTTTCCAGGTACAAGTCTTCATCTGACCCGGAAGTGCTATGGAGTCACATGGACAGAATAATAGAAACACTTCCGGGCCAAGAACTACTTAAAGGACTGGTTGAAACCCAGCAAGCTGAGCCAGAGTTGGGAGGGAGTGTGACAGAGCTGCTGGGAGTGGGGGATTGCATTTGTGTTTCTTGTATTATTGATTATTGTTTATGGTACTGAATGTGCTTTTTGGCACTTTAAGCACTTTATTGAAGAATCTATATATATAATTCACTAAGGACATGCAAGACAGTGAGCGCAAACAAGACACTGAGGGCATGCAAGACAGTGAGCGCAAGCAAGACAAAGCCCCACCTACCAACTCTAAGACCATTGGATACGCTCGACAGAGCCCCGCCCGCCAACTCTAACTAAGGGCAAGCAAGACAGAGAGCCACACCCGCCAACTCACAGAGCCCCGCCCACCAACTCTAAGACCATGGGATACGCACGCATTTAGTATATAAATGGATATAAATAATTGCATGTAAACGATTCACCAAAATCTGTTGTATGTAAACTATACTGTTTAAAACTTTATTGTTTTTTCATCAGAAGACCCGGTTTCCACATCTACCTGTATTAGTTTAATTGTCACTTTTACCACTCGCAATAGGGCGGACGTGCTGACTTTATCGTGTCGACTTGGCAACACAGTGAATGTGGCTTCTATCTATATATGTCTATGTTTTCCGTAGCCTGCTACAAGAAGGTACTCTCTCAACCATTGGCATTGGTTTTGCTCCTTGCTATTTTCGTTATACTGCAACGGTGGTTTCCTAAGCCTTTGTTATATTGAATTCCTTTCTCACCGTTTTCCGTTCCTATTCTTACACCGCCGCATGCTACGGTGGGCTACGGCTAGTATTAAAATAAATCTGGGTGCTTTTAAACCTGTTTTTGCATCTGTCTATTGGGTTTCACGGGGCAATAGCGCCACCAAGTGTCCATTAACTTACACATAATATAATATAACATCTCACTATATATATAAAATGCAACACCTGTCTCTCTGTCTGTCTGTATGTCTGTCCGCTTTTCACGAGAGAACTATTTAATGGATTCAGATTGGGATTTTTTCTGTAATTTGCTTTAACATTCCAGTTGATTTTGCGACCTCTCTCGTCGCTTTAAGTATCATAGTTAGCTTTTGGTACCGATTTATTTGCACTAATCTGAGAGAGACGCAGCGGGCCGACAAGAGGGGGGGGGGGGGGGGTGGGGCCCTCCTCACTCCCGCGCCAGCCTTGGGGGATATCTTACATCCACTTAGCTAGCGAACGAGAGAACAACATAAAGGATTTAGATCAGATTTTTTTTCTAGAATTTGTTTGAACATTCTGGTTGATTTTGAGACTGCTCTTATCGTGCTAAGAATCATAGTTTGTTTGCATGAGCAATCTATTCATGCTTATCCAAGACAGAGGCTGTGGGACAAGGGGAGGGGGAAGCGTGACGTCAGGAGTGGAGAGTCGGTCTGTCTCTGTGTTTTGGAGTGTACCTTGCGTCCACTTAGTTAGCGATACCTTTTTGTTTATTGATTTTTAATGTTTGTTCTATTTCACTAGTACTATCTACTAGTACTATCTAACTGCACTAGTTTGATCTTAAAGGAACACTCCACCCAAAAATGTTTTTTTTTTTTAAATGTTATTTACCACATTTACTTTCACATTTTGAGCAGAATGGAGTGAAAAAAAGTTCGACATAATAAAAGATAATAGTGAACAATGTCATACAATCTGAAGAACAACCATGGAAAAAAGACAAACCTCATGTTATTCCTGTCACATAATCCACGTTAGTTATATATGGAAAATGTATACCGTTTGCTCAAATATAGTTAAATAGTTATCATTGCACATCCTAAACAGTAAACCTAAAGATTCATAGAAAGTAAGAGGAGAGCTGGGTCTTCATATTTTTCTCAGCCTTCATTGCACACTATGTGGGTTAAGTAACATAAGAAAACAAATCATTTTTGGATGCAGTGTTCCAATGATGAATAGCTATCAAAGTGTCCATGCTGTTTAGGGCATGCACTGTTATATTAGGGGTTAAAAATAAATCATCCCATGACAATCAAAAAAAAATTTAAAAGTACTGCCACACTGAGATCCTTGCAGCATTTATAAGATCAGAAGTTCTTATTATTGCTTTTCTTCATTTCTTTGTTAAGTGGTAGGTTGCCACTAAGTGTTTGAATCTGGAACCTGTGACCAGGGATGAACAGGGATAAAAAAAATAACACTGACAATTTTTAAGAGTGACCCACCACAATTCGCCAGGCACCAGCCATCCTTACATACTTGTTCAGTGAATGTAAACATTATATTGCCTATTGATGTGTAAATAAAGGACCATAGTATATTTACTGACATGTATACTGAGCTGTGTAGGTGCTGCACTGTTCCCTTAATCCTTTGATACCCCTGCAGCTCCACTGTCTTCTGGCCACTAGCTGTGCTCTGCTGATACTGCACTACAACAACAACAACACTATTTATTTATATAGCACATTTTCATACAAATGATGTATCTCAAAGTGCTTTACAGCATGAAGAAAGAGAAAAAAGACAAAATATATCTCTCTATTATAAAAAAAAATCCTGGGAGAGAAAGACGGGAGACAAGATGTGATCTTCACGTGAAGATCATGGAAGACACTTAAAAGACCCGCAAAACAAAAGAGAATGGCCATGGAGCATCTCACGGGGACCTTAAACATGAGACTTTGTGCCAAGAGATTGACCCAGGACCATCTCGCAATGACGCAGAACATGAGATTCTTGCAAGACACGCCCTACTTACAACAAATATTAAATAAGACCACGGGCAGCAAAATACTCAGTCGTGTGAGTGTAAGGATTTGAGCACGCACAGATCCAGGGCTCTCAGCGCATATAAAGCATATAAGGACAATATGTTATAAATGAAAAGTTGATGACTAAGCAAAGAAGAAAGCAGCGCGGAGAAGAGAGACTCAAAAGCGTTGAAGAGAAAAAAGAGCAAAAAAGAAAAAGAATAATCTAGGTGCTAATTCAGAAAATAAGCAAAGTAATTATCAGCCCGGAACAAGTGGAATTGAAAAAAAGCACGTCCAATTGGGCCCAGAATTAAAAGATAGAGTAAAAGACCAAGTAGAACTTCATAAAGACGTTCACAAACATTGGCGCTATACACATGTAGAACAGGTTAGAGATTATGAAAGCAGTGGAATTCGAAAGGCTCAAAGACGTTGGCGCGATACACATATGGAGAAAGTTAAAGAATATGAAAGTAGGAAAACTATAAAGTATAAAAAAAAGAAAGTAAAGATCGCAGTAGCACAAACTAATGGAAATTATTACTCGAAAAAAGGAAAATAATCTTCATGGACCAGGTGTCATTGGAAAAAAAAGCAGGACAAAGCGAAGTCAGAAATAAAAGACAGAATAGAAAACAAAGTAAAACGTCATAAAGAGGTTAAAAAACAAGGGGGCCAAATACATGCACAGCAGGTTAGAGATAATGAAAACTGGAATTCAAAAGACTAAAAAAAAACATAGGCATGAAACACATGCAGAGCAAGATACAGAATATGAAAGAAGAAAAAAACGACAGTGTAAAAACAAAGAAAATAAACATCGCATTAGTGCAAAAAAGAGAAATTATTACTCGGAGAAATAATGAAAAGGTGAATAGAGATCGAATATATGGACAAATATAATATGTCAGAAGTATATAAATATTGTAAGGCTTTGAAGTTTAAGTCAAAGAATTTCAAAAATGTGGTTTACCTCACATGCATTTATTGGTTACTTTGCAAAAAAAAATTATTAACTGCTGATGATATAGATTGTTTTGTCTGTGCTAAAATTCCAAACAGAGAAACCTATCCTGAATTATGGTACAAAGTCATTAAACACAAGTCTCACTGACCTCATTTAAAAGATTCAGCATATTGTTTTACAGAAGTTCTGAAATAAAAGTGAAACAAATGAAAAAGAAACAATTCAAAGAAAAATTATGCAATATTAATAAATATAGAATAAAAGTAAGGTCTCTCACCTAACAGGTCTAAATGCTAAGATAGTATTTTTACAGGAAACCCACTTACTAAGCAAGGATCAGTTCCGGCTGCAAAAAGACTGGACTGGTCAAATGTTCCATTCTAGTTTTACGAAGAAAACTAGAGGTGTGGGAATTCTCATACATAGAACAGCACCATTTGTAGCATCAGATGTAGTATTGGATCCTGAAGGGAGATATGTAATGGTCATGGGAGACTTATCTAACTGTAAAATGATTTTGATAAATGTTTATGCACCTAATGTTGACGATAAGGAATTTATACAAAATTTATTTGCATCCATTCCCAATCTAAACACTCATAAAGTTATAATGGCTGGGGACTTTAATTGTGTTTTAAATCCATTTCTAGATAGGACTTCCTCCACAGGGGGAACGGCAACTAACACTGCAAAGATAATTACAAAGTTTATAACTGATCACAACTTATCAGATCCCTGGAGGTTTTTAAACCCAAATTCAAGAACATATTCTTTCTACTCACCAGTACATCATTGCTACTCAAGGATTGATTACTTCTTTATAGACAATAACTTCTTGCCTAAGATTAAATCTTGTAAATACGATGCTATTGTTATTTCGGACCATGCACCTATGATCTTGAGCTTAAATTACTAAGCCCCATACACTCACCCCGCAGATGGCGCCTCAATCCGCTTCTATTAGCTGACAAGAATTGTACTGAATTTATATCCAAACAAATCAAATTCTTTCTAGAAACAAATACATCCCCCGAGACCTCTGCAGGAATACTCTGGGAAACTCTTAAGGCCTTCTTAAGAGGACAGATTATCTCATATCTTTCCCACAGAAATAAATCCGAAGCGAAGAAAGTAGCAGGGATAAAAGCGAAATTACTAAAATAGATGAAGAACACGCCAGACTACCAAGCGAGACTCTACATAGGAGGAGGCAGGCTCTACATTCAGAATTAAACCTCTTGACAACTAAAGAAACTGAACAACTAATTTACAAATCCAGACACCATTACTATGAACATGGAGAGAAGGCTAATACGAACTGAGATAAAATCATCGAACACAAAAATATAATGCACACTTTCAGAGACTACTATAAATCCCTATATACTACTGAGTTTAAAGAAGACAATATACAATCTAATGCATTTCTGGATACATTACAGATACCACAAGTAGACTCTCTTAGTGTGGAGGAACTTGATAAACCTCTGGCATTATCAGAATTACTAGATGCTATAAACTCACTCCAAGGTGGAGAAGCAGCAGGCCCTGACGGCTACCCTGCAGAGTTTTAAAAGAAATTCTCCGCTCAGCTAGCTCCCCTTCTATTAGCAACATTTACAGAAGCCAAAACAAAATAAGGACTTATTACAATGTGCATCATACAGACCAATTTCACTTCTGAATAACGACGTTAAAATACTCTCTAAAATCATAGCCAGAAGGATGGAGAAAGTGCTCCCTCAGTAATATCACAAGACCAAACTGGATTTATTAGGGGCCGACACTTATCTTCAAATCTTCGACGCCTGTTTAATGTAATATACTCACCAACTAAATCAAACACCCCAGAAATATTATTATCATTGGATGCAGAAAAAGCATTCGACATGATTGAATGGAAATACCTTTTTACTATATTGGAGAAGTTTGGGTTTGGCCCGAACATTTGTGCATGGATTAAATTACTGTATACTAACCCAGAAGCTTCAGTTTGCATCAATAACATTTGTTCAGACTACTTTAAACTAGAACGGGGCACTAGACAAGGATGCCCCTTGTCACCGCTGCTGTTTGCGATTGCCATTGAACCACTGGCAATACATTGTCGAAATACTGATCAGATAAAGGGGATTAGCAGAGAAGGACTGGAACAGAAAATCTCATTATATGCAGATGATATGGTACTGTATATTTCGGACCCAGCACTCACAGAATTTCAAAAGATCTCTGGTCTCAGAATTAATCTGAATAAAAGTGTACTCTTTCCAGTGAATTCTCAAGCATATAATATTAGATTAGATACCCTACCTTTTATCATTGCAGAACAGTTTAAATACCTAGGGTTAAACATCACAAGTAAACATAAAGCTCTATATCAGCAAAATTTCGCGTCTGCATGGAAAAAATTAAACAAGACTTGCATAGATGGTCAACCCTTCATCTCACACTAGCTGGAAGAATTAACACTGTTAAGATGAATATTCTTCCTAAGCTCCTTTTTTTATTTCAAAACATCCCAATATACATTAATAAATCATTCTTTAAGCAATTAGATTCAACAATAACCTCATTTATTTGGAATTCAAAACATCCACGCATCAAAAGAGCAACCCTACAAAGACAAAAGGCAGAAGGCGGCATGGCTCTACCTAACTTCCAGTTTTATTACTGGGCAGCAAATATACAGGCGATAAGAACCTGGACACAAATAGAAGAACATACACAGGCTTGGACCACAATAGAAGTAAAATCCTGCAGTACTTCTTTGTATTCCTTGCTCTGTGCTCCAATAAACACACGTTATCGGCAATATACAAATAACCCAATTGTGCTCCACTCACTTAGAATCTGGAACCAATGTAGAAAGCATTTTAAGACGGAGAAGCTTCTATCTGTGGCACCTCTGCAAGAGAACCACCTCTTTCAACCTTCACAAACATATGCAGTTTTAATATCTGGAAAAATTTGGAATTAACTTGCTTAGAGATCTTTATATAGACAACGTCTTTGCATCCTATGAACAATTACATTCCAAATTTAACATTCCAGCTACACATTTTTTCACTATCTTCAAATCAGGAACTTTGTTAAACAGAACCTTCCAGATTTTCCTCATCTTGCACCCTCATCCACGCTGGAAAAATATTGCTCAATCTCAAGGACTTAGACTCCATCTCTACAATATATAAAATCATTTTACAATCCCTTCCTTTCAAAGATCCAAGAGGACACTGGGAAAAAGATCTTTCAATTAATATATCAGAAAAGGAGTGGAAAGTAGCAATGCAGAGAATTCACTCGAGCTCCATATGCGCAAAGCATACAATTATACAACTCAAAATTATATATCGAGCACATCTGTCTCGACTAAAACTCTCTAAAATGTTTCCAGGGCATGATCCAACCTGTGAACGTTGCAACCAAGTCCCAGCCTCACTAGGTCACATGTTCTGGGCCTGCACCAAATTAACATTATTCTGGACAAAAATTTTTAATTACCTTCAGATAGCCTTGGACTCAGAATCTCTCCTAACCCATTAACAGCTGTGTTTGGGGTTCTTCCAGAGGGCTTAAAGTGGAGAAGACAAACAAATTGTGATTGCATTCACTACACTTTGGCACGCAGACTTATTCTGATAAACTGGAAGAACCCAAACTCTCCTCTTTAAGTCAGTGGGAAACTGATGTGTTATATTATTTGAAATTGGAAAAATCAAATACTCAGTTAGAGGATCCGTACAGACCTTTTTCAAAACATGGCAGGATCTAATCAGTAATATTTTAAAATAAGTTTATAAAGCACAGAGAATTTATTAATTTAGGTATGTTTACAAGCCTTAAATTTTACGCCGTTTGGTTTGCTCTTTCTCTTGGAGTGGGGATCGATCTGTTCTTAACTCAATTCTTCTTTTTGTAAAAACTTGATTGCTTTGTATGGATTGTAATAAAATTAATAAAAGAAAATAAAAAAAAAAGAATAAAAGTAAGGTCTAATGGCTAGGGAGGACAGAAAAGACAAAATAAAAAACTGCAGATGACTGGAAAAAAAATAAAATCTGCAGGGATTCGAGGCCACGAGACCACCCAGCCCCCTCTAGGCATTCTACCTAACATAAATGACCTCAATTCAACCACTAGGGTGAACCTTCACAAAAAAAATTAAGAATTTATGGGAGTCGAACACATAAAAATGAATTTCTTTTCACTGGTAAATTGCTAATGTTAACACCAGTCCACATGTATTTGAACATTGGCATGTTTACAAAATAAAGACAGTAATCCCTCCTTAATCACGGGGGTTGCGTTCCAGAACCCCCCGCGATAGGTGAAAATCCGCGAAGTAGAAAACATATGTTTGTATGGTTATTTTTACATATTTTAAGCCCTTATAAACTCTCCCACACTGTTTTTAAATATTCCCCGCACAGTTATACAGCATAAACCCTTTGTATTCTCTTAGATATTAGGTAAGATTCATTGAAATTATATGTAATTATTACTCGAAATTATATGTAAACACACTGTTTATATACAGTAAAACCTAAATATTATTTTAAAGATATTGAGTGTCTCCGATATCACATATGTTACAGCCATTACGATAGACAGGCCACCAGCAACAAATATGTACAATGCAAGAAAAATTGTATATGGTAAATGTGTGTACAATGACACTAAACGTACGTACATGTACTAAGTACTGTAAGTAGAAAATTAATTATGGTTACTCACCAACAATGACATGATTAATTGTCCGATAACGATGAGTTTAGTTTTACTGCACAACAAAGGAGAGCGTTACAGCCCTTCTAAAGGAGCTTCTTCAGGCGACTGTGTAGCACCGCCGTTGTTCTTCTTCCAGCAGTCTTCAATCCAAATCCCTAAAGCAGATTCCATCCAGACTACTGCCTTATTCCATCCACTTACAACTTGTTTTGCACCCTGGTTAAAAGGACACTGCGGCCGTAGATCTTATATTTCTTTCCTACTTTTTAAATAAAAAGAATCATAGCCTCATTGATGCTGTAATGGCGTCCTACAGTGGTGTAGCTTTTAACTACCTTCAACATATCCAAAACTTTTACCTTTTCGGAAATTGTTAACATCTTCTGTTGGCGCTTGGGCACGGCCCCTGAAGCAGTAGCAGGAGCAGATTGATTTGGAGCCATAATGAAGGGCTTGACTACTCACAAAGATAAACACAAAAGAGCACAAAAGTTAACTCTTTACACAGTGAAACACCTTGATGCTGAATGAGCGAGACGAGACTTCCTGGTTAATGCCGCAGATTTGAATTTGGCGCTCTGTTGCTGAGCCATTCAGCACACAGGAATTTAACTGCGTGCTCTGATTGGTTAGCTTCTCAGCCATCTGCCAATAGCGTCCCTTGTATGAAATCAACTGGGCAAACCAACTGAGCAAGCATGTACAGGAAGTAAAAAGACCGATTGTCCTCAGAACCCACAAAGCAGCAAAAAATCCGCGTTATATATTTAGATATGCTTACATATAAAATCCATGATAGAGTGAAGCCGTGAAAGTCGAAGCGCGATATAGCGAGGGATTACTGTATAATCTGTTCAGAGCTCCAACTTCATTCAGCTATGAAAAATAAAATCATATAGAAATTAACTGTGAAGTCTGCTTGTTTAATCTCAGATGTTAAACTAATGTTCCTTTCAACTTACCCCTACTGCATTTGCTGTTTAATAAATTTAACACCAATCTTTTTTCAAGCTCTGATAAACTGTCTTGGCTTACACAGCATCTCAGTAGTCATAGTAAAGAGGCTGCCACTTGTAGACTCCACCTGCTGAACTCCCTCGCTTATAAACCATTATAAACCAACATATTGTTGGACAGATTTTATTTCTTTTAAGCCTAAATTCTCAACCCGGTCACCTTCTCTGCTTTTTTGTTTTGCTTATGTTTTTATTCATTTTATTAGAAGAAAATAACATTGCAAATAATCAAGTCAAACTTATACAACAAATGACTTCATAGTGAAACTAAACTAGAATTTTCTTCAATATCATGTCTCATCTGTATCTCGCAATTAGACTTCTAATTGTTAGTCACCTCTCACATCTCACATGCTGGGCTTTACAGTAACATTTACAAAGAAAGTGGCCCACTGGAAATTGCCCCAATGGCTAGTCCAACACTGTCTTCAACTGTTGTCTATCCAAAAGAGTATGTTTTCGCATTGATTTTTAACTAAACATGTGCAGATAATGACTGTCTACTGCCAAAATTCAAAGACCTTCATATAATATGTAATTAAGCAAGCAATGGACAGCTTTACCCTTTCCCATACAGCTTATTCTACCCTCTTAAGATCCTAAAGTAAATTCAACTTCCTTAACAAGAATCCATGAAAAGATATGCTTCACACAGCTTCTAGCATGGTTTGTTATATAATATTTAACTTGTTATTTCCAGTGTCAAGCAGAGTTCTAAAAATATTTTTTGGCAGTAGAAGTAAACTGGCACTAGATTGTTGTAAAGTTCAGTATCTTGAAGAGCGGTGCATTTCATTTACAGTAACTGCAACCATTTCCCACTTTGAACTGTTAGGTTACCTTGGAAACATCCAACAGTCTAGCAGCTTTTGCCTTGCATATCAAAAAAATGAATATGTCTGCACAGGGTAATAATTCAAAAGCAAACCATAACCATATACTGTGTTTGGGAAGCATTTAGAAACTTATTAATATAAATTAGTCTGAGGCTAGCTAATTAAAATAGGTAACATACATGACAACAGTGGTAACATTTAAACAATATTAAACGATAATTTAACAACGACCTATGCTCCATAAATAACATAACAAAACTCATTTTACAAATGTTTACAAAAAGAAATTAATTTTATTCAAGGCAGTACACACATTGATGCATATAACATAAGTGCTTGGGAATTATTTACACTTTACAATGCAATTAATTTTCTATTTAGATTTTTTTACACATTTTATACCTTATATGCTCTGTCCCTCATCTTTTACTGTAAAAAATGAAAATGCAGCATACTGTGTTTTGGGGATATCTTCTTATATAATAAGCTACCATGGCTGTTCGTTTGTCCAGGATTTTAAATCACCTGTAGCTCGCAAACCGTTTGAACTATTGACCTGAAGTTTGGTACACATATACTACGTGATGTCTACTGTCCACTTTCGGGGTGATGATTGACCTCTAAGGTTTCCTTCTCTTTTTATTTTTATTTTATTTTATTGTAGAATCAACTCTCAGCAGCAGGCAGCAGGGTCAACATGTGGCGCATGCATACGGGCGCCGTTCGCATCCCTACCACCATCACCGTCACTTCCCCTACTTCTTCATATCTTAAATCATTCTTGAGGAAGATTGAAGATGTAAGTGCCAGCTTAAGTGAAAAATTAAAGAAAACGTACTAAGTAGTTGCAACACAAACACTGACTTAATCAGTTTTAACACGAAAAGATGCCGACGAAAGAAGAGAAAAAGCGGGCTACTAGAGTGGAGAAAAGAAGACATCCTCAGCATGCGCATGAACCTCTGAGCAAACGAATGCTAAACATACAGAGAAAGAGTGTGAAAACTATGAATGCTCAAGTTATCGTACAGTTTGCTGTTACTGGTTTCTAATAACTGCATTTGGTTTGCTCCAGGCTACTAATTTTATTAGTTAACAGGGGCAGATCTTGAAAAAAAATTTGGGAAGGGTCACAGTTTTTGACGGGACAACCTGAAGCAGTACTTACCTATTATATATTGCCTTTCACATAAAATTTCTCTATCTATCTATTGTCAATGACAGACAAAAGGAGCCAAAAAACGTTAGCAGCCACCCGTTATTGTCCTGGCTGCAAAATGGATATAATTGTTGTACAGATGCATACAGGTTAGAGTCCAAAATTGAGCTGAACTGCTGAAGTAAAGATGGTCAGTTTTAAGGGCAAGCAGAGGAAGTGACATTAGTGTGGCTGGAACCGGAAGTGGCATTGTTAGTCCCGAAAACCAGAAGTGACATCATCATGGACAAGTGGAATTTCCCATAAGTGGTCTGCAGTGGAAAGAGAGAAAGGATTAGTACACTTCGCCACCCCCTGGTATGGTGTGGAATTGCCCTCATTCAGGCCCTTCAGCTGCCTCACATGTGCACGTGTGTGACACTATCTATCTATCTATCTATCTATCTATCTATCTATCTATCTATCTATCTATCTATCTATCTATCTATCTATCTATCTATCTATCTGTCTGTTGTCTCACACGTGCGCATAGGAGACGGTTTACAGGCTCAAATAGTGCTATTTCTCGGTTGAACCAGGGGTTGGCG
Organism: Polypterus senegalus; assembly: GCF_016835505.1. Taxonomy (NCBI): domain Eukaryota; kingdom Metazoa; phylum Chordata; class Cladistia; order Polypteriformes; family Polypteridae; genus Polypterus; species Polypterus senegalus. The sequence goes on from NC_053158.1 coordinate 148,411,173, forward strand.
CTGTCACCTGATCCTTTCTCCTTTTATCCCCCTGCAGACCACCCAAAGTAACTGCCTCCCAATGACATTACCACCAGTCTGGGCTCTGTTGACATCACTTCCGGCACCCTCTGATGACATCATATCCAGTGCCCAGACGTTTCCCTGCCAAGTCAGTTCCTGTTCCGGCCTTCCTGGCTCCACCTCTTCCTCCATTCAGCCATATTTGTAGAACAGCTTTTCAACCTGTTAGTCAATTCTGTTTTGGTCTCCAGTCTATAAAGACGTGTTTATTTTTTCTCTGCCAGTTTCTTCAAGTATACGGGGTGGCCATCCCCAAACCTTTTTATGACTCAATTCGTCCTTATTACACTATCTATCTATCTATCTATCTATCTATCTATCTATCTATCTATCTATCTATCTATCTATCATCTATCTATCTATAGTGCCTTTCATATCCATCTGTCTATCTATCTGGTAGTTCCACATGCTCTTGTGGTCCTCATCATAGTGTCAATGCACATCTTGGCCTGACCAGTACCAAACCCATATGACCAATCCAAGCTAAGATGTATTATAATATTTCCAGCATACTGACTAATCTCATGCCAGCTTTCCCATTTCTACTGTGCTCCAAAACTTCAGTCCATGACATCTGCAATTCCTTTATTTTTCCCATAACTTGCCCTATAGATATGGAAAGGAACAGGTACACCTGCAACCCACATTTTATACTACACCTGTGTCTAAATTGCCCAGTCCAGAATAAACATTTTCCAATTTTGATCATTTTTACTTACACTTCATTTTAAAATATTCTAATTACTAAACTTACTTCACTGGTAAAACAAATTTAACATCACTATGTCAATTCCTTATAAATGAGAACACTACAGACTTTTAAAATGAACTGCAATAAATTAGAACAGATGCATTGGAATGGAACAAATTCAAATTTTGTTATATAGTCAACAGCAACAGATAAGATCAATGTTTCAAAAGAACAACTGTGTTTCAGTCCTCTGGGCCTTCCGTATCACTATAATATTTTCAGAGAATTTATTTTCAGAGTACTATTTACAACTAAACAGCATAACATTCCCTGGTGGATGCTTTCTTCTCACAAAAGCATGGCCTCCACTTTTATCCTGTGTGTTTCCAGTGCAATTATTTCACTTGGAAACACCTTGCCAGCCAGGTGATCTCTTAAACCATCTTTTATATTAGGGTGTCAAAAGAATCCAGAGATTTTTCCAACAGCATGATATGTAAGGCATACAGAAAGGCCACTGTATTCGAAGACACATCCATACATACATTCTGTCTATTTCTCTCTGTGTCATCAAGGTTTAATTTAGAGTCACCAATTATGCTAACCAGCATATATTTAGATTGTGGAAGGAAATTTTAATACCTGATGAAAACTCACTTCTTCTTGTACTTATTTCGGTTGCTCCCATTAGGGGTTTCCACATCGGATCATCATTTTCCATATTTTCCTGTCCTCTGCTTCTTGCTCTGTTACATCCATCACCTGCATGTCCTTTCTTACCACATCCATAAACTTCCTCTTAGTTCCTTCCTCTTTCCCTCTTACCTGGCAGCTATATCCTTAACATCCTTCTCCCAATATACTCAGCATCTCTCCTTTGCACATGTCCAAACCAACCTGATGAAAACGCACAAGGAGTATAAAAAAATCATACCTGTTGACATCAATCAAACTTGGCTCTCTGAAGCTGTGAGATAGTAATGCTAACTACTGTCACACTATGCTGCCCACTTATATTTATGCAGTGCCTATAAAAATATTTACTTCCTTGGAAGCTTTCATATTTAATAATTTTACAAACATTGAATCACTGTGGTTGATTTCATTTGGTTGTTTTGACACTGATCAACAGAAAAAAAGCCATTAATGTGAAAGTAAAAAAACAGGTCTATACAAAGTGATCTGAATTTATTACAAACATAAAACAAAAAATATTTAATTGTATAAGTTTATGCTCTCTTCAAGACAGAATTCAGGAGGCACGCCATTGGCAACCGTGACAGCCATGAGTCTGTGTGGACAGATCTGTTTCAACTTTGTACACCAGGAAAATGCAAATCTGCTTAAGCTCTGTCAGTCCAGCCACTAATTCTCAGCTGGATTGAGATCTGGACTCTGACTTGGACATTTCAGGACATTAACATTGTTGTTTTCAAGCCATTCCATGGAACACTGGCCAAAAAGAAATAAACATTTGAAATACATCAGTCTGTGTGTAATGAATGAATCTAATATGCAAGTTTCACTTTTTGAATGGAATTACTGAAATAAATCAACTTTGTCATGATATTCTAATTTTATGACCAGCACCTGTATATATACATATCTACATATATACACACACATATATATATATATATACATATCCACATATATATATACACATATATATGCATATCTACATATATATATACACATACATACATACATATATATACTGTATATAGCAAAATCCCCGCGCTTCGCAGCGACGAAGAACTGCTTTTAAATTTTTATTAAGAAGAAAAGAAAACCTTTTTAAACTGATGGAAAATATACCAATAGCTATCTGTTAAGGATCTCTTTGTATACCACTTTGTCAGTTCAGCACTCCGGTTGTAATATGACCAAGCTGTGCACTGAGATTACTTTTGAGAATGCAATGTATAGTTTTGTCCAGGAGAAAAGCAATGTTGCCTCAAATTAACGGCAACCTTTTGTAGGGTCTGTCCCTGAGACTTATTAATTGTCATCGCGAAGCAGAGCCTTACTGGAAATTTGAGGCATTTGAATTGAAATGGGTGATCAGAGGGTATAACGGTGATGCGAGGAATACATTCAGAGTGTGGCACTCTGCTGTTTTTTTGTGTAGCTGCCTTCACACAGCTTTTCTGCTGCTTTATAAATGAATGCCATATAAGGCCGTCGTTTCTCCTTGCTTCGCGGTTCTGTACTGTTTTATTGTTCGTTTATTCCGATTGTTATAGTTATTGTGTAGCTATTCGAGACTTACTTTACTGTTCAGGTACCCATTTCCTTTATTTAATCCGCAGCTTGTACGCTATTTTTTGTTTGTTTATAGATATTTATTGATTCCCTTCTTTAGCTGACTGCCTGCTCATATAAGGCATTCCACTGGTTTTTTGTGAAGCAGCCTTTACACAGCTTTTCCGCTGTTTTATAAACGAACGACATATAAAGTCATCCTTTTTCCTTGCTTTGCCAAGGAAGCTGCCTTTTTATTTAATGCACGGGTTCTCCACTGTTTTATTGTTCATTTATTACGATTATCATAGTTCTCTTTATATATCACATTGTCAGTTCAGCACTCTGGTTGTAATATGACGAAGCTGCGCGAGCTCACTCTTGAGAATGCAACGTATAAGTTGTCCAGGAGAAAAGCAATCTTGCCTGAAATCAATGGTAACATTTTGTAGGGTCTATCCCTTAGACTTATTACTTGTCATCGCGCAGCAGAGCCTTACTGGAAATTGGAGGCATCTGAATTGAAATGGGAAATCAGAGGGTGTAATGGGGATGCAAGGAATACATTAAGTGTGGAGAAACTCTACAGACAGCATGTGTATTAACTTGTGGATTTTTCTGTGAGTATTTGGTGGCAGCGTGACGAAGTTGCTTCCACAAGATTGCGTTAGCTGTGGAGCTCAGCTTGGAGCATATTCTTTTCTTACCTTGTCAATTGTGTAATTCGTTTTTTGAACGGGTTTGATGCATGGAAGTGATCACTCGTACTGCATTTAGTCAGTTCACGTGAGCTGCTCTCTTGTGTGATGTTGCGATGTCCACGGCACTTAAAAGTTTCTCGCTACAGCAATTTTAACTCCGTTACAAAGTGATCCAAAGTCTCATTTATACCTCGTGTCTTCTCATTAAACTTGTATCTCGCAAATAAAGTATTCGGCATTTTTCTTCAGCGCTCTTTGGGAGCTCTTCCTTCTTTTCTACGTACTGCGTTCACAGTCAGTTCACGTGATTACATGGGAGGTGTAATCCCACGCCCCCCACAGCCATCGAGCTAAAGTCCATTACAGTATATGGAGAAAAATAGGTTCCAGTTCGAAATTAAACCTGCCCAACTTTTGTAAGTAAGCTGTAAGGAATAAGCTGCCAAATTTCAGCCTTCTACCTACACGGGAAGTTGGAGAATTAGTGATGAGTGAGTCAGTGAGGGCTTTGCTTTTTATTAGTATAGATTAATTGCAAAGTATTAGCAGTTCTTACTATTGCTACAACTGGTGTTTCAGTAAAAGTGTTTTAACATTACTTAACTCTCCTTTAGGTTTGGAACACTATGGTTCAGTACAGAATAAGTTCAATGAATCGGGATTTACAAAGAGAACACAAGCCGAAACTATTTAAAGCTAGATGTATAGATTTTAAAAACTTTACTAGTTTTAAGCTATTTTCTTTAAACTTTGTTGCTGATTGTTAGATGTCTTGGAAGGTTGCCTGCAGTCAGATCCAGTGTTCATATGCTACAGCTGTCCTATTGATACAGGTTGCTGCTACTTTGTCCCTAATTTGTTCGAATGGCTATACAGATTTTCAGAGAAATCTGGCTACTGACTGAGAAATGCAATCAAATGCACTCCATGCTCATTTTCCAAGGCTTGCAATTACTGGTGTTCAGCCATCTATCCAAGCCCTTTTCTGTTTACTGCCCTGGGGACGTTCAGTGTAGTTATAAATGAAAGCATTTATTTTGATTATTGCATCGGAATAAGATGTGGCTAAGAGCCTTGCTAATATTCTTTAGCAGTCTAAATCAAAAAGATAGAAAAGTAAGTAAACATGAACATTTTTTTTTTTGTTTTCTTTTTCAAATACTAACCACCATTTCATTTCATGCTGGGTGTGCTGTCTATAAATACAGAGTCTTAGTTTAGTGCATTAATGTTTCTTGTTTGTCAAATGTGTGAATCAACTAAATTAGTGGCTTATAACAGAATATTGTGTTTACTTTCAAGGTAATTTTAATTTAATCTTTATGCATTTTTTCATAAATGGCTACTTTACCAGCTTTCAAATCTGGTTTGCCACTCATCTAAATAATTAAACGACATTTTCCATTGCTTAATAAAAATAAATATACAAATAGTATGTAATCTCTTATTTGTAAAATCCTGCACTTAAGGATTAAAAAAATAAACACACATTTATTTTTTGAGCAAACTTGTGTTAAAGACTACAGTATGAAAAGCATTTACTGGCAAATTATTTTACCCTTCTTAATTGGCTTCCTTACAGCTTGGTCTGTTTCTTAATGTAGGCTCTGTTATGTTTGATCTCTAATGTGTTTGCCTGATTCATTTTCTAATTCTGTCTCCTCAAGCTCAAAATAAAGTTTTAGCTAATTATTATTTTGGAAATAATTAGTATGGTTTAAGTAAAAGTATAATGATGATAACTCCTAGTGATCCAAAATTAGATTAATCAGGTTATGAAAATGGATAGACAAATGGATAATGAGAACTTCAAAATGGGTTTAGACTTTAATTAGTCCTGCCTATCAGGATAACTAGGATACTGTAAAATGTCATAATAATTATGTCTTATCAGTGTTAAATTTTGAATTTACAATTGTTTAGTAACTACCGGACTGAACTAATATAACCTGTTATCAGTACACTATGAATGCCGTTAACACATTAAGAATGCACATTTCAAAATAAGACAATCTAATTTTGCTCTGTACTGCTGTGGCAGCTTTCATAACAACCAGTCTCTTAATCAGAAGTCACTTATAGGGTAATAGAGTGCAAGTTCTGGACAGTTTATTTTATTTTCTTTTTTGTCAAAATAAGTCAATCAAAACTAATATTACATTGTGATGCAGTATTTTTATTACTTTTGATATAAGAATTAAACTCACCAGTAACTGGGCATGAATGCTATCCGCTGTAGGTGTCAACTGCTAAATACTGCACTACACTGCATAATGTTAATAGAGTATTTATGAAATATTCTTTTGAGATATCACAAGAGCAATGAATGTTAAGAAATTAGATAAGCTCTGCAAAATATGCAATTGTCAGAAGCCAACTCTTCATTAAACGTTGCTCAGAGTAATGGCATGCATGCATCCAATATTGGGTTAATAAACGCCATGCACGCATGCTTCTCTTTCTAGCCATCTGAATGCCAGGAAAATGTCATTAAAATTCTTAAATTGGATGAAAAAGATACCAAAACAATAAATAATTTACACCAAGATATTCTGACAGAAATGTTATCTTTTAGGGTTAAGTGTTATGGCATATATCTGTCTCATCATTCAGTGTTTTTTCATGAAAACTTCATTACACTGATAATTGAAAGAAGCCTCTCAAAATGAAAAAAGAAACTTGGTATGTATGTGTCTAAAACAGAGACCCTTATATATTCATTCTACATTTACATGGAAATTATTGCACATGTCACTGCATATCACACATATTATTCCTATGAAAGTAGTATTTTAGGTTGAAAATATACAATTATCCTCTTTTGTAACACCTCAATTTCTTGCAGTATTGCAATCTATGCACTGCATTTCACAAGCTGCATTTCATACAAGCAAAGCTACTTTCACCTTTTTAGTAGATTTTTTTTTTTTTGCCTCGGACAGTTTGTTTCATCTGTACCATTCACAGTTGCCATTTATTGTACAGCAAGTTAAAGAACTGATTAGTCTAACTAGTCAGAGAGGACCTGGAGATGAATCTTGAGTCAGAAACACTGCTGAGGTCAATACCAGAAAAGACTATAATACTGTCGTCAAAATCCAAATAATAACCAAACTCAAAATTAAATTGCCATGTTTGTTTTCCCTAACCCACACCAAAAATCACACACAAAATATCTTTGCTCTGTCCAATATCATACTCCATACACAGCACCAGCTTATAAAGCATTCCACTGGTGACTACATACCCAACAACTACATACAGTAAGGTGTTGCAGCAATAGAACCACAAAAGAGTGTAACCCAAGTCCAAAGAAAATGATGGCAGGACAAAATGAAAACATAACAAAAATATTAAGGTTGAAAGACTATGAATTACCAAAATAAAGTTTGCAAAATAAATCCCTGATGCTGCAAACTTCCAAAAATACTAAATAAGTTCAGAGAAAAACATGTTTTGGCAAAGAATTATTTTTGTTACGGCAGAATCATAACATTTATATAATGCAACAGGACAGCTTTTGTGTAATGCTGTTGTTCGTATTGGCTGTTGTCAAGAATGCATTAATAATTACTGTACTGTATGTTACTTTATTTACTTTATTTCTAAATTAATTTTTTTGTTAGTCCAGAGAGGGACAGAAGTTAGGAAGAAGTTAGGGGATCCTCACAATTTGGAGCTTTAAGACCTGTTGGAAGAGCTGCTATATATATATCTTCCAAAACGCTTCTCAATTATTCTTCGTTTCTGGTGCTACACAACACAATGTCATCAGCAAAAAGCATTCACCAGGTTGATTGATATTCAACACATCCATAACCAGATCAAAGGAGGAAGGACTTAAAGAAGATCCCAGGTGCAGACCCACTCTAACTGAGATATTGTATGTTATCCCAACACTGCTTTTAACCTGAATTCTCACTTCTTCTTACATATCCAAGACAATCCTCACATACTTCTCTGGTACTCTTTTCTCTCTCCATTATAAGCCTTCTCTATATCAATAAAGACCATTCTTTTCTTCTCAATGCTTCTTTATGAGCTGTCTCAGTACAATGACTACATCAGTTCTTCCTTTCCCTAGCATAAAACCAAACCACTTCTCACCTATGGTGGTCTCTTTCCTAAACTTCCTTTCTATAACACTTTCACAAATTTTCATTGTGTGTAACATTAGCTTTATCCTTGTATAGTTTCCACAGTCCAGAATATTGCGCTTCTCCTTATAAATGGATACAGTCTCACTGTTCCTTCATTCCACTGGTATTTTCTCCTGTTTATAGATCGTCTGCATTAGATCCCACAACACCTCTACTCCATCTCCTACTGAACTCTTACACACTGCCGCTGGTATTTCATTGTGTTCTGGTGCCTTTCCATTGTTCACTCGTTTTGAGTGTTTCCTTTACATCCTCCCTCCTTATTCTTGATACTATCCCTTCATTTGGGACTCTATCCCCTACCCTTGTATTTTCTTCATTCAACAGCTTTTTTAAAGTACCCCTTTCATCAATTCTTGCTCGTATCATGCTTATTCAAGAAAACACCCAGCTCATATTTCATGTGCTTGATCTGGCTAAAATAGCCTTCGCTATTCTAAAAAAATCATTCCCTCTTTTGTCTCCAATTTTTAATTTACATCCTCCAAAACTTGTGCACTTGGTTCTTGCTACTGCCCTTTATGCCTCCTTGTTTGTCTGTTTGGTATCATTAATATACAGCAGTTATGAGGAATCTAATTATTTCACAGTGGAACATTTTTTAAATCAGCTACCTTAATGGATTTTGTGGCACCACTGTCAACCAGTACTAGAACAGGTTTTTCATCCACCATTGATATTACTTAGGTTTAATTTGTATTGCATTAAATAGGTATTAGGTTCCTAAGTAGAATTTAGATTCAAGTTCCAATGCCTGACCCCTCAGATATTGCATGACACATAACTATGAGAATTAGGACCACTATTTCTAACTTCTTACATCTGAATGATTTTGTACATACTTAGGACATTCACCTCTCCAATGACCACTCTCTTTCTCCACAGATAAAACCAAGCCCTTTCAATATGTATATTACCATTGCCTTTGCCTTGACTGTATTCTAACAGATTAATGCTGACTGATAGATGGTTGTTTTGGGACGTTGGGTGACAGAATGATGACTTTAATTATAAAGAGGTGGTGAACAGGTTACAGTTTCATCACCCTTATGGTTACATTTTGAAGGAAAGTGTAATGTCAGGACTGAAGGAGCATTAGGTATTTGAGAACAAAGGGAATCTGCTTGGAGAACTGCCACTGTGAGAGACGGCCAGCAGCTTATCACGGCCAACACATCCTGGCCGCTAAATGGAGTTCTCCCTGCAGCATGGAGGTGCCCCGGATTCCCGCAGGGCATCATGGGAGATGGAGTTCGACTTCACAGCCCTGCTGGGTGCCGTGGGTGCCATTGGGTGACGCTGCAGGGAGACGCAGGGATTTTTATCTTCCCTATAGCCAAGAAGTACTCCCAAGTCATGGGGACGGAAGAACAGGAGTGCTTCCGGGCTGAAGAAAAATATAAATCTTCAACTGACCCGGAAGTGCTAGTGAATCACATGGACTGAAATACAGGAGCACTTCCAGGTCAAGGACTATATAAAGGACAATGTGAGACGCAGCAAGCTGAGCTGGAGTTGGGAGGTAGAGTGACGGAGTTGCTGGGAGGAGAGGAGGATTGTATTATTGTGATTTATTATTTGTATTGAATTATTGATTATTGTGTCATGTGTGGTGTGTGGTACTGCGGCACAATATCAAAAGGAAAAGAAATTAAAATTATTTCTAATACTTCTACTTGGTGTCCTGGACGTTTGTCTGTGGGGTTTGAGGAGCGACAGCGCCCTCTAGTGTCACACCACATATTTTAGATTGTGGAGCCACCCTTTCTTTTGATTTTTCAATCTTCTAGGCATAATTTATTTTTCGTGTATGTCATCTAATTGACTTTTCTTTTTTTCTTTTGTCCAGTCATTTTTGGACACTGTATCTTTTAAATTAATCCATTTCTCCCAGTTAAAACTACCTTCCACTGCCAAGCTGTCATTTTGTGAAATTCCTTATTAAATTTATTAACCTCTTGTCTATAGGTATTATCTTTTGTTTCACAGGACTCAGCAGTGTCTGAGACACTATTTTTAGCAACATTTTCATTTTGATCAATATTTACTTTAATGATAGTATGTTCATCAGTAACTGCCCTGTTTGATATTTATATGTGTAGAAAAAAAAAAAAAAACAAAAACTACTAAACCTCCTACCAATTTAGTTTCAGAGCTCTGTGATAATTTCCAACATAAAGAATTGAGCCGTGTGTGAAGGAACACATTTTAAATGGCACGCACACCTTATTAATTGCAGGCTATTCCTTCTCACAGTGCAGTCCCAAATCCTTCAAAAGAATAGTCTGTTCCCTCTTCTGGTACCAAAAAATGTGAGAAACTGTAAGTCAGGTTGGTTTGGTCCATCACTTTTTGGAAGAAAGCAAACTATTCTTTGTCTGGTCATCAAGGGAACATAGTGTTACTCTGTAGCTATTTTATTGTACTTACCAAGTTTACTTCTTAGTGCAGGACTGCACTATATTTTGGTCAAAACCATACCGTACGTGAAAGTATTATCCATGCACATGAGAATCTTTTGGTCACCCTAATGCAAAATGCTGAAGCTGTTTGTGTTTTCTTTTCATTTTTAGTATTATCTGTGATCAGTGCAGCTTACAAAAGCAAGAGCAGTAAACAGAGATTAAAACTGTACTGGGAAAGAACTTTATTTAACCTTAGACAATAGTATTCAGTAGATAGCATATTTTAATTCATTTCAAACTGTGACAGGTTCTTCTGTGTAAAATCAGATAAATGTGCCCTGTGGGCACTGGCCTAAAAAATAAAATGCCAGGGGTAGTCCAGGAAAATCAAGGGCTTACAAAAACAAATTATTCATCAAGTCTGCTTTCTGAAGCTCCTGTAATGTAACAAGGCATCTTTTAGTCTCATCAACCAGCACTTTATGTGAAAAGTTATTCAGTCCTTCTGGACAAATTTATCATATTATAAAAGAAATGCAGAATAACAGCCATTCAAAAGTATTATTTAACTTGCTCTTAACAGCATATTTGTGAAAGAGAAACAGAATAGCAAGCTTGCAACAACAACATCCTTTATTTATATAGCACATTTTCATCAAGAAAAGACAAAGTAAGAATTAAAATAAAAGAACACTAATTAACACAGAATAAAAGTAAGGTCCGATGGCCAGGGAGGACAGAAAAACAAAAAACTCCAGATGGCTGGAGAAAAAAGAAAATTTGCAGGGGTTCCAGGCCATGAGATCACCCAGCCCCCTCTAGGCATTCTACCTAACATAAAAGATCAGTCCTCATTGTATTCAGAGTTCTCATGGAAGGACTTGATGATGACGGTCACGTGGAGTTCTGGCCTTTAATCCATCAATGTAGGGACATCATGGTGCTTTGATTAGGTGGTGGTGGTGCAAATCGCCACCACAGAAAACTGGAAAAAGAATAGAAGAGAGAGTAGGGGTTAGTACGGATTTTGGAGCCACCATGAATAGTAATGATAATTAATTGAATATACAGAGCATCAGGATTAAACTAAAATGAAGTAATGGGAAAGCCATGTTAAAGTAATGTGTTTTTAGCATTTTTTTAAAGTGCTCCACTGTATTAGCCTGGTGAATTTCTATTGGCAGGCTATTCCAGATTTTAGGTGCATAACAGCAGAAGGCCGCCTCACCACTTCTTTTAAGTTTAGCTCTTGGAATTCTAAGCAAACACTCATTTGAAGATCTAAGGTTACGATTTGGAATGTAAGGTGTCAGACATTCTAAAATATAAGATGGAGTGAGATTATTTAAGACTTTGTAAACCATAAGCAGTATTTTAAAGTCAATTCTGAATGACACAGGTAGCCAGTGTAGTGACATCAAAACTGGAGAAATGTGCTTGAATTTTCTTTTCCTAGTTAGGATTCTAACAGCTGCATTCTGCCCTAGCTGCAATCGATTGATGTCTTTTTTGTGTAGTCCTGAGAGGAGTGCGTTACAGTAATCTAGCCGACTGAAAACAAAAGTGTGAACTAATTTTTCAGCATCTTGCAATGTTATAAGAGGTCTAACTTTTGCTATGTTTCTTAAGTAAAAAAAAAAATTCTGTCCTATTGATCTGATATAATATGTGATTTAAAATTCAGGTCAGAGTCAATAATTACCCCTAAATTCTTTACCACTGTCTTGACTTTTAATCCTAATGCATCAAGTTTATTTCTAATAATCTCATTGTCTTCATTATTGCCAATCACTAAAATTTCAGTTTTCTCTTTATTTAGCTTGAGAAAATTACTACTCATCCATTCAGAAACACAAGTAAGACATTGTGTTAGTTAAACAACAGAGTCGGGGTCATCAGGTGCTATTGATAAATACAGCTGTGTGTCATCAGCATAGCTGTGGTAGCTCACGTTATGCCTAGAGATAATCTGACCTAATGGAAGCATATACTGTAGATCGAAAAGAGCAGCGGACCCAGGACCGAGCCTTGTGGAACACCATATAGAATATCATGTGTCTTTGAAGTATAATTACCACGACTAACAAAGAATTTTCTTCCTGCCAGGTAGGATTCAAACCAATTTAAGACACTGCCAGAGAGGCCCACCCATTGACTAAGGTGATTTCTAAGAATATTGTGATCAATGGTATCAAATGCGGCACTCAGATCTAAGAGGATGAGAACAGATAAATGACCTCTGTCTGCATTTACCCACAAGTCATTTACTACTTTAACGAGTGAAGTTTCTGTGCTGTGATTTGTTCTGAAACCCGACTGAAACTTATCAAGAATAGCATGTTTATTGAGGTTGTCATTTAGCTGCATAATGACTGCCTTCTCTAGAATTTTACTTAAAAAAGGCAGGTTAAATAAATAAGTCTAAAATTTTCAAAAGCAGGGGAGTCAAGATTATTTTTCTTGAGTAGGGGTTAAACTACAGCAGTCTTAAGACAGTCTGGAAAGACCCCAGTATTTAATGACGAGTTTACTATGTCAAGAATACTATCAATTAGCATGCCCGATACTTCTTTGAAAAAACTTGTTGGTATTGGGTCAAGGACGCAAGTGGTGGGTCTCAGTTGAGAAATTATTTTATATAAATCAGGTAAATCTATTCTAGTGAAAGAATTTAATTTGTTTATAACAGAGTACTGGGCCTTAAGAGGATCAGTGTTGGGGAGATATACTATATTTCTAATATCATTAATTTTTTGATTGAAAAATACAGGATAATGGCTGCTGATTCTCAATCACAAACTCACCATTTTGAATTAGTAAATAAATACAATAAACATCACAATTTATATTACATATATTGAAACATATTAGGAGGTGATTATTATTAAAAAATGAATCAAAGAAAAGTAAGGGTGGACAAACTGACAGAAACATCTAACTAGTGTCACACACGTGCGCATGGGAGGCAGCTAAAGGGCTTGAGGAAGGGCAGTTCTGAATCATACTGGGATGTGGCAAAGTGCACTGACTCTTTTTCTCCTTTGCCTGCAGACCATTCACGGGAAAATCCACCTGGCCCTCTTGATGTCACTTCCGGGACCGAGCCTATGGAAGAAGCATTTTCAGCTCTGGCCCATGTGATGTGACGTCCGAGCCCGAACCTATGGCTGAAGACCTTTCTGAGCTCGACCCCTTTGATCTCACTTCCTGTCTTCCCCTTTAAAAGCCTCCACCTTTTCCCTATTCCCTCAGTTCTGTTTTGGACTCGGTTTTGTGCACAGCAGTGCTATCATTTCAAATGACAATTTGCAGCCAGGAAACCAAATATACGTGTGGCTGCCGCAAACCTAGCTATGGCTCTTTGTGGCTTTTGTGACACAATATATTAGTATTGAGGACCTAGTTAGAAACAGAGCTGCTTTTTGCCATCAGAAGAGCTTCTGTTCTTCTTGAAATGGGTATGTAAACAGTAAACGGAAAGACTCATGGGAGTGACATTTTGACCTGAAGACCCACCTCTCCCTGAAATTCAATTTATTTTCCATTCAAAAAAACTGTGGCTTTACTGTTTACAAACCCACTGATAATTCAGGAGTTAACTATTTAATAATGCTTCAGCAGAAACGCATTCATTTTACAGAGTTTGAGTTGGTAACAGTAAAAAAGATATTTAAATTTTGTGATGTTTTTCATAGCATTTGCAACTGCCCAGCCTTGTTCACCTATCAATTCCATTCTATGAGAATCTCTTATGTACATTCTCATGAAAATGTGAGAGTAATAATTTTTCTCAGCCACCACTGCAAAGTGCATGCAGTATAAAAAATATTAAATCCCTTTAAGAATGTTAGAAAGTTGTAATGGATAAAACAAATTAAATACTAGTCTAATTGCTTTCTTATGTGAAGATTTTTTTTATAAATTAAAAAAAATATCATGCCTGATCATGTGGTTAAAAATAGGGTCTATGGGATGCAGGAAACAGGAAAAAAGCCATAAAACGTATCAAAAAGTTTGATGTGGCAATGGTTTAAATTTCAGAACACATTATTTCCGCATTTCTAAGGAATGGTTATACCAAGAACAGGAATGTGAAAGCAATAGTCTTATTATAGGTTCTAGGAACTACGTTTCCTGAACTAATGGTACCTTTGTGTTATTTGTCAACAGTAGCCATTATGGGTGGGGTTTTTTATGTCAAAAAGGAAGTAAAATAGCATGTATCTAAAACTGTGTAGCAATGTGAAGAACTTATTAAACTTAATACTGCTTAAACAAGCAGCACTTACACAGGGCAGTAGGGTAGCAGGGTAGCACTGCCTCCTTATACATCTAGTATCCTGTGTTTGAATCTTGTGTCTGAAGTTTGTCTGTTTGGATTTTGCCTGTTCTACCCAATGGGTTTATTCCCATATCCCCAAATATATGCAGGTTAGATGAATTAGCAATTTCAAATTAATGTGACTTATGTGGCAACAACATAGGAACTGTCAACAGAAAACTTGTAAAATGGCAGCTCCCACAAGATAAGAAACATGGCCCTGGAGGAGAATGCATTTAGTTTTACACATTGTTAAAAAGGCATTGAAATAAAAAATATTTTTTGGCTTCCAAACAACACAAAGCAATGTTTAAAAATACCGTATACATTAGTGTTTAAGTTCTCCTGCGGATAAGTCGGGGCTTGATTTTACGGTATAATTTCCGGTATTTTATAATGTTGGTCATATAAGTCGAATGCGGAAAACTCATGCTATTTTTCCAAGAGATTATGATAAGCTAACGCCCACCTGAGAGAGTAACCACGGAGCACACTGCCTTTTTTTTTTTCTATGTATTGTGCCTATGTGACCACACGGTAATACCCAAAACATGCCAAAGCGATGTTTGCACTGTTTTGTGTTTTTTTGTATCTCACACCCTCATACACCTTTATCCTTTATCCTTATCTACGATGGAGCGTTCCATAAGAAGAAAATATGAAGCTGGTTTTAAATTAAACGTCGTTGAAATAGCAAAAGAAATTGGTAACTGCGCTGCTGCAACAAAATTCGATGTGTCTGAAAAACTGGTGCAAGATTGGAGGAAGCAAGAAGATGTAAAAAAAAAAAGGTGTCGTATTTTTGAACAGGCGTATAAGTCAGGGTCTGATTTTATGCGTTTTAAAACTTATACACAAGTATATACGGTAGTTTTAGAGATCAAGAATAGTTGCAAATAAAATCAAAAGCAAAAAAATCTGTTTAACGGCCATTTTTCAGTTAACCTAGATTAGCCAGTTTCCTTCCAAATTGTCTGGGCTTTTGGGTATCCTTTGATGTAAAGACTAATTTGTTTGACACCACCTCCGGCCAAGCAAATAACTGTTGTATACAATAACGTATAAATATTGCAATGCAAAATGTGCATATGTTGTTTGTAATTTACTATAATGTTAAACAGTAACTGACTTATTTCTGGCAATATAAATTAATTTCATTATATGATTCATGACAACAGAAGCTATTACTCTTAAATCTGCTGATACTGCAGTAATCTCATGTGCTTAAAATAAACATATCTATTATTGAGCATTAGAACTGAAGTATAAACAATTATGATTTTAGTCAGTAGAACTCAATTCAGTCTTTCTCACACAAAGGACTAAATATATATCCTCCTGCCAAAAATGATTAACTAAAACTAAAAAATATTTTCTGTATACCTGTCAAATATTATATATTCAATACTCTAAATGTGATGAACAGTTGTACAAATATGTCTAGATAGATAGATAGATAGATATTTTATTATTCTCCAAGGGGAAATTCACATACTCCAGCAGCAGCATACTGATAAAAACAATATTAATTAAAGAACAATAAAAGCACAATGCAAGTTAAAAAATGCAAGGTGGAGAGTGTGAGGCAGGTATAACAGTTTCTAATCGTGTGTAGTGTTAACATTACCCCCTGGGTCGAATTGAAGAGTCGCATAGTGTGGGGGAGGAACAATTTCCTCAGTCTGTCAGTGGAGCAGGACAGTGACAGCAATCTGTTGCAGAAGTTGCTCCTCTGTCTGGTGATGATACTGTTCAGTGAATGCATTGGATTCTTTATGATTGACAGGAGCCTGCTCAGCGCCAGTTGCTCTGCCACAGATGTCAAACTGTCCAGTTCCGTGCTTAAAATAGAGCCTGCCTTCCTCACCAGTTTGTCCAGGCATGAGGTGTCCCTCTTCTTTATGCTGCCTCCCCAGCACACCACCGCGTAGACGAGAGTGCTCGCCACAATCGTCTGATTGAACATCTGTAGCATCTTATTGCAGATGTTGAGGGATGCCAGCCTTCTAAGGAAATATAGTCGGCTCTGTCCTCTCTTGCACAGAGCATCAGTATTGGCAGTCTAGTCCAATTTATCATCCAGCTGCACTCCTGGGTATTTATAGGTCTGTACCCTCTGCACATAGTCACATCTGATAATCACAGGGTCCAGGTGGGGCCTGGGCCCCCTAACATCCACCACCAGCTCCTTGGTTTTGCTGGTGTTCTGGTGTAAGTGGTTTGAGTCCCACCATTTAACAAAGTCCTTGATTAGGTTCCTATACTTCTCATCCTGTCCACTCCTGATGCAGCCCACGATAACAGTGTCATCAACAAACTTTTGCACATGGCAAGATTCCGAGTTGTATTGGAAGTCCGATGTATATAGGCTGAACCGGACTGGAGAAAGCACAGTCCCCTGCGGTGCTCCTCTGCTGCTGACCACAATGTCAGACCTGCAGTTCCTGAGACGCACATACTGAGGTCTGTCTGTAAGATAGTCCACGATCCATGCCACAAGGTGTAAATCTACTCCCATCTCTGTCAGCTTGTCCCTAAGGAGCAGAGGTTGGATGGTGTTGAAGGTGCTGCAGAAGTCCAGAAACATAATTCTTATAGCACAACTGCCTCTGTCCAAGTGGGAGAGGGATCGATGCAGCATATAGATGATAGCATCCTCCGCTCCCACCTTCTCCTGGCATGTGAACTGCAGAGGGTTGAGGGCGTGGTGTACCTTTTGCCTCAGGTGATGAAGCAGCAGCCGCTTAATGGTCTTCATCACATGTGATGTCAGAGCGACAGGCCGGAATTAATAAGTCTGTTAATACTTCTGGATACATCTTCAGTGATATACCTGGAATCATCGGGGGACCCAACTTGAGCTGATCAGACCCAAGCCAGTGTTCATATGACAGACTAGCTATCTGCCTGTGGCTCTCCTCTGTTGAACCACAGCCACCTTGAGGCTCTTTCTTCCACAATGGTGGTGCTGTGGATAGCTCTTCTCCTTCTCTTTTCCTCAATGTCCAGCAAGCTAAGGTCTAGGAATAAGGAATTGGGCTGTAAACCCCCTCTGCACTCAACTTTTGTTTGTAAGCGTGTTCCTCTACAGCCACTTTTCTGACATTCTCTGAGCAGACCACCATACTTTGTGAACCTCCTCACAAATGCCTCATCTAGGCTGTCTTCTCATGGTGTTTTCAAATCCAGGAGCATGACTTACTTTGTGGAATCGAAAACCGGAACCATGTTAGGTTGTAAAGTAGTGGTCGCAATGTGCTATTGTTCTCACAGGAGATCTTGGCTGTTCCCTGGGTCTGACAAAGTCAATTGCTTGTTTTGAGGGGGGGAATCTCTTTGAACTACTGGTTTCCAGTGTTGATGAATTCTGAGATTGTCTTCAGGACCTTGTCATGCCTCAATCTGTACCACCCTTTTCTCAGTGCCTCAGTCCAAAAACTTTGCATGTGCTCCAGGGTTCTGTGCGTGGCACAAAGTTAACAGGCCAGTGTCTCTGCCTTGCCCCATTTTGGGAGGTTTCATGGACTGGGAAGCACAGAACTTGACTCTGCCTTCCACAGCTCTGCCCAGGTCACTTTCCTCTCCATGGCATTGTCTCATTTGGTCTAAACTCCCTGCTGGCTCATCACCCCCATTCTGCAGGTCCTTTCCTCCTTCTCCACCACTACTCTCACCTCCTTCTTGATTGTTGCTTCTCCATTTCTTTGGGGATGTATGAGAGGTTGGAAGAAAAACAGTCTATTTCTACCTTAAATCATCAGCCATTTGTGATGAAGCTGTGACTCAGCCTGCATAACAGGTTCCTCTGCTCCCCACTTCCTCCCAGTAATTGCCTCAATTCCAGCTTTGGCCACCTTTGGATCTCTTTATGTTCAGTACAGCAGTACTTCCCTGGCCCTTGTCACCTTGAATTCTTCCATGGATCAGATGGGCAGTTGCAACTTGTTGCTGTACCCATAGAGTCCCTGGTAGCCCCACCCATCTTCTGAGGTGACTTCTAACCTTATTCTCCAATGTCTCTATCGTCTGTATCAGCACCTCATACACCAGGAGTGGCCACAAAATTCTAGTAAACATCCCGTGCTGATAAAACCATGCTTTAAATTTCCTGGTAGTCCAGAAAAGTCTACAGATTTCAGTCAGCCATCCAACTCAGTGTAGGTAGTTTGGATGAATGCTACATCCATCAAGGAGATGTCAAAAATTTTTCCAAGGATTATAATTGGCTTTTCCGTGATGGGTGGGTTAGTTGTACCTGCAATATTAAACAGAAACCTGTTGTCTGCCTTACCTCTTATCAGCACCATGGCTTTTGACTTTGATGATTTGAAATTCATCTAGGCCCACTCCATCAACTTCTCAAGCCCTTGGAGCTTCCACCTGCAGCCTGGAACTGTCTCTGTCATAACTGTCACATCATCCATAAATGCTGTTGGGAGGTTCATTGGAGATCAGAATCACATAGATGGTGCACCCTATGTTTATCTTGTGATGCATGAGTCACTGTATTGCACCAGAAAGATAAGGCTGAGTCCAAGGGGCTTCAGGAAATCCAGCATTATTCCAATCAGAACAGAAACAGCAAGGGTATTTATTGAAATGGGACCTACTGTACCACTTCAGTACACACAGACACAGCAAACAAGCAGTGACGTTATTAGTCATCCTGCCTTAGCACCCTTCTTCAGTTCAAGAACAGATAGTCCTCCTCATCAGGTTTGTCCAGCGGCTGGGATCAGTTCATCTTCAAGGGAAGGAGACAGAAAAGAAAAGAGCAGGCCAGGTCAGTGGCTGGATTACAGTGCTCCCTGGATCAACCCTTGGCTGACGAATGCATTATGTGGTAACGTTGCAAAGTCGTAGTTTTTTTGGTAGTGCAGTGAACCTGTTGTGTCTTTGCGGGCGGACAAACAACCCTCCATAAAAACATCATCCATGTTTCGGTACTGGAGTCTCACAATCTCAATCTTTATTTTGTACTTGTCCAACGTCACTGCTGCAGAGGAGACTCATACCAAAATCCTGTATTATTCTTTTAGACATTTAAAATCTTCCATGCTTTTCTAGTGCATTGAAAATGTTGTATGAAGTTAGTGTAAATATTCACTTTTCAGAAAAGAATGCATCCTTGATGCAGTGAAAATAAGCAGTAAGTGTAGGTCACCATGAAATAACAACAAATGTACCACAGTATTTATTTCAGTATTTAGATATTCTTTATTAATGCAACTTCTACAGTTAACTAAAAAAGTTTGCCTCAAAAATAAATAAAACAGCATTTACATTTGCAGTAACTTTCATTTGCGGTTGATTAGTGATTCATATGTCATAAATAATGTTAAATGCGTTCCTTACTTCTCTGAATTCTTGATTAAGTGACTTTTACACAATGAAAAAATAGGTGGCATTTGTTTGATCCTTAGTTCTATTTATAATGAGACCTGCATGTCTTGTTTAATGGTTACAGAGATAAAAATAAAATGTCAAGAAGTTAGGTATTTGCTGAATCTCATTACATTCAACACTCCCTGTGGATATTCTTTATCAAAATAAATAAGCAGAATAGTGGAAAAATACCCTGTCTCTGTATTGCTCTTTTTTACATAAATATTTTATTTTCTGTTCTTAAATAAACTCTTACCCATTTATATGGTGTAAGACAAAACAAAGATAAAGTGTTAAGGCACCTCAAAGGCAAAACCCATATAACTGATGGAAAAACAACAAAATATCAATAAGGTCTTTTCAGAATGGAGTCAAACAAAAGACTGACTGAAAATGGCAGCTGAACTCCTTAAGAATAATCAGGATCAAGGACTATTTGCCTTATACCCCGGAAGTATGTCCGAGTCACATGGACAAGTGGAATGACATGCTTCCAGGTTAAAGTAAAGGACTTTTTATCTGACCCGGAAGTGTTCCTACTCACATTGACAGAGAAAGCGAAACACTTCCGGGTCAAGGACTATAAAGGATTGTGGAAAACCCAGAGGGTTGAGCTGAGCTGGGTGAAAGGGTGGCAACGCGTCTGGGAGGGGTGGATTGTTTATTATTGAGAATTATTGTGTATTTATATGAGTACTGTGGAGAGGAGGGTGCTTTGTGCACTGTTATTAATAAAAAAGTCAAATTATTGTGTGTCTGATGTATTGTCTGAGGGTTCAAGAGGACAATAGCGCCCTCTATCTGTCACAGTGGCATAGTCGGCAGGATTCTTTGGCCGTCCTTTTGCCAGAGGACCTATATAAAAATTTTCTGTGGGCAGAGAACCCTAAGAACGCAGCGTCAGGACGCACAGAAACATCGCCAGAACCCACGTTTACCAAGTCCGGTATGGGGAAAAAGAGGGGTAAGCAGAGCGACAGCATCGGTGGAGGTTCCACGCTCGTCATGGAAGATGCTCGGGATGAGCTGAAGAGCGGCTGCACAAGTCGTGAAAGGCCTCCGGAGAAGGACGACTACCGTGAGGTATGTGCCGGGGATTTAATTAACAACATCTTTAAATTAACCCATTTTATTCCGTGCACATACCTCAAGACAGACCATCCGGGGGTCCTGCAGTATGCACATGGAAAACCTGATGAGGGTACTACGCTTTCTATCCAGCAGATGAGCCTGCAAGACTTCCACATGTCGGCTGCCAGCGAGGGATACGTGACCCAACCCGAAGCATTGGGGGAAGAAGGAGGTCCTACTGTTTACGGCTGTACCCTAAAGTAACGGACTTAGACTTTCCGAAAGGGAAGGGGGAGGCAAACGAAGCGCCGTTCACACCACAAAAAAGTAAAGAGAGCCGGGAAATGGCTGATTGATCCGCCGACAAATTAATACAGGCGGATCACAGTCAGCCAAAGATGGCGGCCCGGTCCTCCGATGCAAACTACAATTCCCAGAAACCCTTGCAAAGCCCGTCAGAGCATGTGCCTGGAATAGACATGCTCATTGGCTCCCGGCCGGATGGTAAGGCGAATGAGTGTTTAAGCCTGCCTCTGGCCACATTAAATAACTGCTTAGACGTGCGGGAACTCGAGAACCAGCCATTCATCCCGGCCAATACCCCCAGGCCGCCAGATGGAGCCCTCCCTGTAGCATGGAGGGACCCCAAATTCTAGCAGGGCATCATGGACATTGGAGTGTTTATTTACAGCCCTGCTGGATACCATGGGGGCCGCCAGAGGATGCTGCAGGGAGGATCAAGGACATTTTTGCCTTACACCCCGGAAGTACATCCGAGTCACATGGACATGAGGAATGACGTGCTTCCGGGTTGAAGAAAAGGACTTTTTATCTGTTCCTAGTCACATGGACAGAGAGAGCAAAGCCCTTCCAGGTCGAGGACTACAAAGGATTGTGGGAAACCCAGAGGGTTGAGCAGAGCTGGGTGGAAGGGTGGCAACGTGTCTGGGAGTGATGGATTGTTTATTATTGAGAATTATTGTGTATTTATATGAGTATTGTGGAGAGGAAGGTGCTTTGTGCACTGTTATTAATAAAAAAGTCGAATTATTGGACTTTTATCTGGGGTCTGACATATTGTCTGAGGGTTCAAGAGAACGATAGCGCCCTCTATCTGTCACAACGTATAATTTGTATGTGACAAATAAAATAAAAAATTTGATATGATTAAGCGTAAGTAAAAAAGTTAAATCAATAAAATGAGTTCATCTTTATGTAAAGTGTAACTAAAACCTAACATCCATAAAGAAGACCACACATGCAATCAATATACTTTAATGCACAAAAATGTATCCATCCAACTCTAGAATGTTAGCGTCCTTTTCAGAATGAAAGAGAATACATAAGAAAATATATGCTGCCATTTTCACTTAGCAACAATATGATTGCCTGTGCTTATCATAAACTTGAAAAGAAATCAATTTTATATTTTTATTATAATTATACTGGTCATAACTTTAAGAAGCATCAGCTTAAAAATGCAGTTGCTGTCTTTAGAAATAGAAAGAAAATTGACTCTTAAGTAGCATCATTGCCATGTTAAAAGTCTGTCAGTTAACTACAGGGAGGCAGCCAAGATCTCATCCATCTGTAATAGTTAGGTAAAGACTATAGTCTATTTTACCAGTTTCTACTCTAGTTTATAATACTTCAGATGATGAAAGCTGCAGTAATATTGTAGCCTCTCAAGGAAGAGGAGTTCTATTTTATTTACTTGAAAGTGGTTTAAAAATGATCTTATATCTGCATGATTCTATTGCTTATTAGCAATGTTTATTCACAGCTTTAGGCATGTTGAATCAATCCTACCTTCCATCTGCATGTTCTACTTGTCTCTGTGGGCTTTCCCTTGGTTCTATAGTTTAGCTCTGCATTCCAAATATATACAAATGAAATTGTATGAAAAATTTGATTCCATAGGTATGACCTTGCATAGTGATGGATTAGTGTTATAAAGTGGTTTCAGAAAGTATTCAGACCCCTTCATTTTCTGATCACTCTTATGTGTTGTATGTTTATTTTTAAATTTGTCATTCTGCTTATCAATCTACATTCAATAGCCTATAATGATGAAAGCAAAAACATATTTTCAGAAAAGCTTCCATATTTATTAAAAATAAAAATATTATTATTCAGACCCTTTATTACATAGACACCCCTTTGGTAGAAATTACAGCTTTCAGTATTCTTGGGTCTGTGCAAGCTTTGCACCATTCATTTTATTCTTCCTGGCAGAACCTCACACTCCTGTTAGATTTGGATATGAAGCATCCGTATACTGCCATGTGCAGGTCTCTCCACAGATGCTTAATAGGGTCTCACCTTTGACTGGGACATACAAGGACAGTCAGAGACCTGTCCTAAAGTCACTCCAGCATTGTTTTGGTATTATAATTCAGGTCATTCATGTTAAAAGGTGAAACATCACCCCAGTATGGACCAGGTTTTCTTCAAGCACCTCTCCATTTTTGGCTGCATTCATTTTTCCCTCAATTCTGACCAGTCTCCCTGTCCCTGCTGCCTGAGAAGTCCCACAATAGCATGTGGCATATCTTTGGTATATCATGGTATATTTTTGTTTTTGTTGATTACTCTGTGGAAAGCTCCTTGAGTTGCATGTAAATGTATGATAAGGTTCTATATTAATAAAGTTATTATTATTATTATTATTATGCTGTCACCACCATACTTCACTGCAGGGATGTTTTTAGGCAGGTGATGATCAGTGCCTGTTCTTTGCCAGACATAGTCTTTGAAGTTCTCCTCAAAGAGTTCAATTCTTGTCTCATCAACAACAACAACATTTATTTATATAGCACATTTTCATATAAACAGTAGCTCAAAGTGCTTTACATAATAAAGAATAGAAAAATAAAAGACACAATAAGAAAACAAAATAAATCAACATTAATTAACATCAAATAAGAGTAAGGTTCAATGGCCAGGGGGGACAGAAAAAACAAAAAAACTCCAGACGGCTGGAGAAAAAATAAAATCTGTAGGGATTCCACACCATGAGACCGCCCAGTCCCCTCTGGGCATTCTACCTAACATAAATGAAACAGTCCTCTTTGGATTTAGGGTTTTCACGGAAGGGCTTGATGAAGATGGTCACGTAGAGTTCTGCCTTTTAATCCATCCATCATTGTTGGAGCATCATGAAGCTTTGAGTAGGTGGAGGTGGTGCAGGCCACCACCACAAAGAAACCGGAAAAAGAAACAGAAAAGAGAGTAGGGGTCAGTACGGATTTTAGAGCCACCATGAATAGTTATTATGATGAATTGAACATATAGAGTATCAGGATTAAGTTAAATTAAGTTAAATTGAAGATATAGAAAGACCATGTTAAAGTAATATGTTTTCAGCAGTGTTTTAAATTGCTCTACTGTATCAGCCTGGCGAATTCCTATTGGCAGGCTATTCCAGATTTTAGGTGCATAGCAGCAGAAGGCCGCCTCACCACTTCTTTTAAGTTTTGTTCTTGGAATTCTAAGGAGACACTCATTTGAGGATCTGAGGTTACGATTTGGAATATAAGGTGTCAGACATTCCGATATATACGATGGGGCGAGATTATTTAAGGCTTGATAAACCATAAGCAGAATTTTAAAGTCAATCCTGAATGACACAGGTAACCAGTGTAGTGACATTAAAACTGGAGAAATGTGTTCGGATTTTCTTTTCCTAGTTAGGAATCTAGCAGCTGCATTCTGCACTCGTTGCAAACGATTTATGTCTTTTTTGGGTAGTCCTGAGAGGAGTCCGTTACAGTAATCTAGTCGACTGAAAACAAACGCGTGAACTAATTTCTCAGCATCTTTCAGTGATATAAGCGGTCTAACTTTACTTATGTTTCTTAAGTGAAAAAATGCTGTCCTAATGATCTGATTAATATGCGATTTAAAATTCAGATTACAGTCAACAATTACCCCTAAGCTTTTTACCTCCGTCTTGACTTTTAATCCTAATGTATCCAGTTTATTTCTAATAGCCTCATTGTATCCATTATTGCTAATCACTAAGATTTCAGTTTTCTCTTTATTTAACTTGAGAATCACCAAAGAATCTTTTTTCCACATGATCTCAGAGACCAAGAGGACTGTTATTTGCCATTTACTCATGAATAGCTTCGATCTAGGTACTCTACATATCATACCTAAATAAAATCACTGCCGAGATGGTCATCCTCCAGGCAGGTTCTGCCATCTGGGCTGATGGACATCTGAAGTTCTATAAGAATAACCATTAGGTTCTTAGTTACTTCACTGATCAAGACTTTTCTTTGCCAGTTACTCAGTTTGGCCAATTTGACAGCCAATTCTAAGAAGAGTCCTTGTGGTTCCAAACTTCTTCCATTTCACAATTATTGAGGCCACTGTGTTCCTAGGAACACTCAAAGCTTTAGAAGTGCCTGCCCTTCCCTTGACCTATGCCTCATCACAATTTGATCATGGAGATTTACAGAGAATTCCTTGGACTTCATGACCTGGTTGTTGTCCTGAGAAGCAATGTGAATTGAGGGACCTTATATAAACATGTGTGTGCCTTTCTAAATGATGGCCTAACAATTAAATTTACCACTGGTGGAATGAAGTTCTATACACATTTCCATCATTAAAGGAAACAGGATGTCCCTGACCACAATGTTGGGTGCCACAGCAAAGGGTCTGATTACTTTTTGAAATTAAAGAATTCAACTTGTGGTGTTTGCACTTTCACTTTGTCATTATGAGTTATTGAGTGTAAAATGATGGGCAACAAAGTCAAATGTATCCACTTTAAATTAAGTCTACATCAGTGGTTCTTAAAATTTATTTTATCGCAAACCAATTTTGCCTTTTTTGTGTCTTTGCTTCCTACAGTGGCAGCAGAGTGTCATCCAAAGGGTCCGTCCTCATTGTAAAATTGCTGCCGATAGTCCTCTCGGGAGGACGTGGGGATGCAAGGATGAGTCCAAAGAAAAGCATTCTGCAAAATGACCCTTTCCCTTTCAGTACTTTCGTGATTCATGACTTAGTGTGACCCAAGATCTGACATTAGGCAACCCAAAATGTGTTGTGACCCATAGTTTAAGAAACACTGGTCTGCAACACAATAAAGTGTAAAGAAAGTGAAAGGATCAGAAAATTTTCTAAATCCACTGTATATAGCACTGTTTCCTGATTTTCACACAGTGCTGCTAGTACAGGCTGTGCATTTACTTGAAGAGCAGGTTCAGGAAATGGATGAATGAAAAGAAGCTACAGCTGAAGGGCTATAACCTAGTAGTCTTGTATTCTTGAGATACAGAATATCAGAAACTACAATTTTAATCAAAGTGATGAATGAATCAGTTGAATACATAAAATCCACTTACTGCTTGTCTTGTGCTCACAGAAATCAAAGGTGCCCAAGAAACTGGAATATTCATACGATGGCTCTTATTGAAGAAGGGTTTTTGAGAAAGATAGAAATTTTTTACATCAATTCCTTATTAAAATCAAAATAAATGTTATATGACATATTTAGCTGCGGTGGGCTGGCACCCTGCCTGGGTTTTTTTCCTGCCTTGTGTCCTGTGTTGGCTGGGATTGGCTCCAGCAGAACCCCGTGACTCTGTAGTTAGGATATAGCGGGTTGGATAATGGATGGATGACATATTTAGAGGCTAAATCATCTTAATATTCAATTATTGCCTTTACTTAAGTGTTTTTCAATTAACAGGATGGCATAAAAATATGTGGCCATATGATTTAAAGTCCTTATTTTTATTTATTTTTTAAATTGGAAAGTAGGTGAAACCAAAGGATGTTTTCTAAGTGGTATGATGACAGTGCACATTGTAAAAGGCGCTATATAGCGCCCGACCCGGCACAGACCACGCAGAGGCAACGTGTACAAAAACACACAGGTTTTATTTTCTTCAGCCGTGGGCACACGCCTTCCCCGTGTCCCACAGGCCCAACACAGTCCCAAACACAGTCCCAAAACACAACCTTACAATTCTCCACCACTCCTCCCAGGCAAGCTTCGTCTCCTTCTTCCTCCCAACTCTGGCTCGCCGAGTGGTGGTGGCTGGGCCCTTTTATAGCCCACCCGGAAGCATTCCAGGTGATTAACCACCTGGTCCCGATTGCACCTCCGGGTGGGGCTGAAAGCTCGTCCAGCCGGGCTGTGGGAAGCAGGCAGCTCCCCCTAGCGGCCACGCCGGGCCCCAACCAAGCTGTGGAGGACTCCATCTCCCATGGAGCCCTGCGGGTGGTTGGGGAGTCATCGACGGCCAGGGAGGCTGCCACCAAGCGTCCCGGGGGAGGTATTGGACTTCCCATGGCGGCTCCCCCGGAACATAAGCAGCAGAGGCGTCCCTACCGGGCATGGGACCCGGCTGTCCTTCACAGTTCCCCTCCCTCAGATGAGGCTTGTGGGGATCATCGGCCTGCCCCGCGAGGGCCGGTCCTCTCCAGGACAGGGAGTCGGCATCCTTGGCTCCACGGCTGCGCCCTGTAAAAACATAATGAACAGGTCTGGGGGTGCTGCCCCGACGTCCCTGCCACTCGGACGTCCTCCTTGGACAAACCCTCCAGACATGACCAGCGTGACCACAAGAAAAGCACAACCGACCCCCTCCAGCTCGACCCTTGCGGGAACGGAAGCAGGCAGGAAACTCCTGCCCCCTCGCCCACTCCGGGGAGGGCTGGTGACGTGTTCGCCCCTCCGCAGCGTAGCCCTCCTGCAGTGCCACACGAACGGGCTTACGCTGCACCTTGTCAGGAGTCCCCGACCTCTTTGTCCGGGTCCTCCTCTTCTTCTGGGGTGCACGGACGGTCTGGGTCCCCTTATGGGAAGAAGAGAGACCCTGTGCCGCCTGCACCCCTTTAGACGACCGCGAGACCGGTGCAGGCAGAGGGGACGGGGTTGTTTGGCAGCCAACATCCACCAGCTGCCTCTCCACACGTTCCTCTGCCACCGTGATCGGTCCACACGGCGGCGTCTTGTGTAGTGGGCGGGGCGACCTGGCAAGCAGCACTGATCATATCCGCAGCCGTTGTGCTCCGCCCCCTTTCCTCTACGGCCCAGGCTTCACCTACCTGAACCGCTGTGTCCTGCAGGCAGGAGGTTGACGCCCCCCCTCTCTCCAGCCATTTAACAACGGCCGCCATCGGGGCGCCGATCTTCCAGTCCAAGTCCTCCTTCGTCTCCTGCAGGACCTGAAAAACCTTAACTAAGGACTGCAGAGGAAGGAGAACATGTTTCAACTCCTCTACAGCCCAAGAAAAGTTAATGCGTTCGGTCGGCGCTGGACTTGAAGTCCCCTTGTTTCCTCCCACCGACCGCGAGCCAACAAGACCCTGCGGGCCCTCCGCAGGTCCGTTTGGGAGTCCGAGAGGCTCGGGGAGAAGGTCCGTCACCCCCGCCTGCGAACTGTCCTCGGCGGGCGGCTGACACACTCCCCTTTACCTGTTTCGAGAGGAGCTCCTGCTCCTCTAGCTGAGCCACCGCGATCGGGAAACTCCTCCGGGTTCTCCTCCTCCGGCTCACTGGCCGGCCCAAAGGAAGACACAGCCCAGCCTCGCTCTCCCGTGCTCTCTGCGCCGTCACGCCACGAACAAAGGCCATCTGCCCACCAACAGGTGGTTCGTCCCTCGGGGTCCAGGAGGTAGGCTGGCGCAAACGCTGAAAACCCTTCCCGTGGCCCTTCCCTCTTGAGCCCGTCACCTACCTCCGGTTGTGACCCGTGGAGCGGGCCGGCATGCCGGCGTCTGGAGGCTGGCTTCTGTGTCCGCCCGGCTTTCTTTTTCCCCATGGCGCGGTGCCTGTAGGTGGTTTTTTTGCGGCCTCAGTTGTGCTGTGCTGGCTGGCTTGCTTGCAGCTGCGAGCGCGTTCTCTCAGCGCTGTGCTGCGCGTGTCCGCCGGCAAGTCGTGCAGGCGCGTGCCTCGCGCTTCGGCCTCGGTGGCGCGCTCTCGTCGGGAGCGTGCCCTGCTGCAGTCAAAGGCGCTCTCAGCGCTGTACTCACAATAGAGCACGCTCTCTGCCTCGGGAGCGCGCTCGGCACTGCGGTGCGGTGTGCGCTCCTGCGCTGAGCTACGTGCCCCCAGGTGTTGTGCCGGGCCGTTACACACAATTTTATGCAGGTCCCGGTCCAAATGGACGGCCCGGAATCCTGCCAACTACGCCAGATGTAAAAGGCGCTATATAGCGCCCGACCCGGCACAGACCACGCAGAGGCAACGTGTACAAAAACACACAGGTTTTATTTTCTTCAGCCGTGGGCACACGCCTTCCCCGTGTCCCACAGGCCCAACACAGTCCCAAACACAGTCCCAAAACACAACCTTACAATTCTCCACCACTCCTCCCAGGCAAGCTTCGTCTCCTTCTTCCTCCCAACTCTGGCTCGCCGAGTGGTGGTGGCTGGGCCTTTTATAGCCCACCCGGAAGCATTCCAGGTGATTAACCACCTGGTCCCGATTGCACCTCCGGGTGGGGCTGAAAGCTCGTCCAGCCGGGCTGTGGGAAGCAGGCAGCTCCCCCTAGCGGCCACGCCGGGCCCCAACCAAGCTGTGGAGGACTCCATCTCCCATGGAGCCCTGCGGGTGGTTGGGGAGTCATCGACGGCCAGGGAGGCTGCCACCAAGCGTCCCGGGGGAGGTATTGGACTTCCCATGGCGGCTCCCCCGGAACATAAGCAGCAGAGGCGTCCCTACCGGGCATGGGACCCGGCTGTCCTTCACAACATATAAGCCTGTTTGATTGATGGTGGCAGTGCCTTTCATGTGCAGTTTTTATTTTCTCTTTGTGCTTGGATGACTTTCTTCCTCATGCTGCAGTTTCTCCCTCAGTCTAAATATATGCTATTAGTTAGTTTGTCCTGTGATGTGCTGTAGGCTCTAGTCCCCTGTGACCCTGCCAAAGAAAGAAAAATCTAGAAAATGGAAGACTTGATTAAATGTGCTTAGTTCTCTTTCAATTGAAATGCCATTCAGGTTTGGTTTCTGATTTGCACAGGATGCTGCTGGCATAAGCTCTAGCATGCTGCTCTGAACTGGTCAGCACCAGTACTGAAATCGGACAGACAGATGGATTTGTGGATAGTTGACGTCCACTACAAAATCATCAAAAATGAATAGTGTTATAAATCTTTACAAAACCAAAGCAGGCATCGTACTTCATGACTTGACATGATTTCTAATTTGAGAACATGTCAGATTTGGTAAATACAGGACACGTAAAAAGTATTTGTCCATTGGAAGTGTTCACATTTTTGTTAAACAATATTGGAAAACACTGGATTTAATTGTACTTTTTGGGCACTGATTAGCAGAAATATATTTTTTTAATATCAAAGTGAAAACTACATTGCCCCTAAAGAAACACAAGCAAAAAAGAAAAATATTTCTTGTGCACATGATGAGGTTTCTCATGTTCACAGGATAGTTTTGTGTGCACATGAGAAATGTGTAAAAAAACAGATATCTCCAAATGATCTATTACAAATATAAAACACAAAATAATTGATTGCATAAGTATTCAGGTCAGTATTTAGTAGATGCACCTTTGGCAGCCATAACTTGACTCTGTCTGCATGGGTCTCTATCAGCTTTGCTGCAATTTTTTGCCCATTCCTCCTTGCAAAACTGCTCATGCTCTGTCAGATTGCATGGGGGTCATGAGTGAAGAGTCTTTTCCAAATACAGCCATAAATTCTCAATTGAACTGAGATTTGGACTCCTGACTTGGCTACTCCAGTGCTTTAATGTTGTAAACTATTCCTGTGTATGCTTGTGGTCGTTCTCTTGCCAGAAAACAAATCTTCTCCCAAAGCTCAGATTTCTTGCAGACTGCATCAGGTTTTTACCCTAATAAGCCTTCCAAGGCCTGGTGCAGAGAAGCATCCCTACAGTAAGATGCTTTATCACTCTGCCTCATGGTGGGGACAGTGTGTTTGTGATAATGGGCAATGTTTGGCGTACTCCAAACATACCATTTAGTTTAATAGCAAAACAGCTGAATTTTAGTCTCATCAGTCCAAATAATCTTCTTCTAGGTGACATCAGAGTTCTTTAATGTACATTTTGATAAACTCTAGCTGAGATGTTGTGCTTTTTTTTACAGTTTTTACCCATTGCTTGAACACTATAGACACATTCTTAAACCAAAGTAACATAACTTGAAGTTGTTGTTACTATACTTTAAACAAAGTGTAACCATACCTTAAACAAAAGTGCTACTTTGCACTTTAGTTGCAATTCTGCAACACACTCGCTCCTTTCTACAACACACTTGCTCCTGCACACTACATACTATTTCATACATAAGACACTTCCTTCAAAAATGAAATCTCAGGGTACCATTGGGAAAACACATCTATTCAAAATACAAAACACACTGGGTAATTGAAAATACTTAGACACACACCTGAAAATACTTACTTACAAAACGGAACACCAATCAACCAGCTAAAAAAAGACCTCACTTACTGTAAGCCATTTTGAGAACTTTGCAAGCACGGAAGCAGGGAGAGCTAGAGGCAGAAGTAGAGGAAGAGGAAGACAGAAAGAGAGAGGAGGACGTGGTCGAAGAGGCCATGCAAGGACCATTATTTCTGATGACATAAGAGCAACTTTGGTGGACCATGCCATAAACCAAGGCCTAACTATGAGGGAAGCTGGGCAGAGAGTCCACCCTAATCTAAGCCGTTTCACAGCTTCATCCATAATAAGGACATTCCGACTGGAAAACAGGTATGTCTTCAACTCTCTTCTCTACTCAGACTGTATCTAGAGTATTTACAGTACTGTACCATATCACATTGCCATATCACATGTACTGTATTTCAGGGTGGCTAATGCTCCTTTTCGAACTAAAGTGGTAGTTTTGTGAAACATACAATGATAACGTGTTGAGATGTTTCAGTACTGTGTATGGTATACACAGTAAAGTACAGTATATACAGTACTGTAAAAAAGAAGCAAACCAATAACAATGTGTGCTTACATTTTTCTACAGAATGGCTAGACGACTTACTGGGGTGGACGCCAATGCTTGTTCACCCAACAGCAGGAACTTGCCATTGTGAACCTAGTCAGAGCAAACAATGCAATCCGTCTCCACCAGCTACAGCATCAAATACCTGAAGATAGACAGGTATTCAACAACATAAATCGAGTAAGCATTACCACTATCAGACGCATCTTGGTAAAGCACAACATGACCATGAAGCAACTGTACAAGGTCCCATTTGAGAAGAACAGTGTCTGGGTCAAAGGACTTCGACATGAATATGTACAGGTAAGTGTTACAGTCTTTTACATTTACAATACAGAATGGGTGAGTAATGCCATCCACAATATGTATTTTTTGTTGCAGAGAATCTTGGACATGGATGGAGCAGCTCAGCCTCATGAATTTATTTACATTGACGAGGCTGGATTCAACCTTTGCAAAAAGTAGATGACGGGGATGTAATATACTTGGCCAAAGGGCGATTGTGCACGTCCCGGGGCAGCGCAGGGGAAATATCACATTGTGTGACGCCATAAGCCTCCAAGGGCTACTGCACCATCATTCCAAACTGGGTCCCTATAATGCGCAACACATAATCACATTTCTAGATGCACTTCATGATGCAATTGTACAGGACAGACCAGAGCAGCCCAGGTTTGTTGTTGTCTGGGATAATGTCAGTTTCCATTGGGCTGCTATCGTCTGGAACTGGTTCAACAACCATGATCAATTTGAAAATGTGTATTTGCACCCTTACTCGACATTTCTCAACCCTATAGAAGAGTTTTTTTCCACTTGAAGATGGCGCGTATATGACCGCCAACCACATGCCCGCATGCCTCTTCTGTAGGCAATGGAACAGGCCTGCGGAGACATTGAGGTAAGGTCAATCCATGGATGATATTTTCCCCGATGCTTAGAGAGAGAAGACATTGCTTGTGATGTTGATGAGATCCTGTGGCCAGACCCCAACAGACGGCAGGATCCATAAGCCCACTTACGCACAATTATGTTTTTCTGTGTTTACAGTAGTGTATTGTAAAGAACATGACTGTAATGTACAGTATTTAGTATTTCATTTTTTGGGTGTTGTGAAAACGTACCTTCTGTGGAACTGAATAAAAACAGTGCAAACAAAAGCCTGCAGTGTTTTACAGTGGAACCTCGGTTCACGAACGTCCCAGTTCACGTACAACTCGGTTCACGACCAAAAAGCTTGCCAAACTTTTGCCTCGGTTCACAACCACACACTCGGTATATGAACAAGCCAGTTTCCCTTGCCTGCCTGAGCTGAGCTGAGAGAGAGAGCAAGAGCGAGTGAGCACATGCCTGCTGGGGAGGGGGAGGAGGAGATTGCTGCACGTGTTTGCCTGCCTATCTGCAGGCTGTACGTGCTAGCGCACCATCTCCCCCACCACAGGCAGCCTGAGAGAGAAAGAAAGAGAGAGAGAAAGCAAGCGAGCCGCTGCTGCAAGAGCTCTGTTCATTGTTCTCCTTCCATTGGCTTCTAAGCAAGTGAAGAGTGGTGAGAAGAAAATTTTGAAGAAAATTGAAATCAAAGTAAAGAAAGAAATTACAAGAGGTAGAAAAACTGTTTACCAGTTTACTCATTTACCAATTTGAGAACCCTCGTGCTTTCAAACAGCATAATGTAAACAAAGCCAGACTGCCAGCAAACATGAAGGGTTGGGTCACAAGAACTTTGTTTTTGGAATGGCTGCATGAGGCTTTCACTCCCACCAGCTAAACAGCTAAAAGCACCAGAAACCAAAGAAATCACAAGAGAGAAAACACCTGAAGGAAAGCACTTCATGCCAGAACTTGACTCATGCAAGGTTTTCTTGATGGTTTTTGTATTACGGATTTTTCAAAAGTAAATTTTTCAGTTCATAACGCGATTTGTTGCAAATGTTCGCTTTTTTCCTTGTGCTTAAAACTCATGAAAGTGTTTGCAGATGGAGTTTTTCATAGCGCGATTAGGTGCAATGTTACCTTTCTCTTTTTTTCAAATGTTACTTTTTTCCGCTGTGCTTAAAACTCATTTTATAAAAAGTGTTTACAGCGATCAGGCTTTAAGTTTAATAGTGTGATCTCCTGCAATCTTACTTTTTTGGTTGCTTGTGAGTTGGTTTTTAAATGCACTTCGGATTTGGTCGATGTTCCTTTTTTTCTGCTGTGCTTAAAACTCATTTTAAAAAAAAATGCTGCACGAGCTCCTGCTACAGAGAGATTAGAGAGCACGAGCGAGCAAGCGCAGAGAGAGAGCGCGCAGCTGAGAGGGAAGGGATGGGGGGTAGGTGTGTGTGTGTGTGCGCGCTCGTGCTACAGAGAGAGAGAGAGAGCGCGTGAGCCAGGCTGCTCCTGTAGCTGAGGGAGGGAGGGAGGGGCTTTGTTGGTGTGTGTGCTACAGAGAGAGAGCGCGAGCGAGCCAGCTCGTGTAGCTGAGCAGGGAGCCTGGGTGTTTTGTGTCAGTGTTATTCAATGTTTTTACATTAGTTTACTATTACACTGTGCATTCTATGGTGTAATTAACTATATTTGTGCTTAATCTTTACATATTTTTACATATTTACATACAGTTTGTACGGTCTGGAACGGATTAATTGTATTTACAAACAATCCTATGGGGGGAAACTGCTTTGGTTCATGACCAACTCGGTTTATGACCAAAGTTCTGGAACGAATTATGGTCGTGAACTGAGGTTCCACTGTATATAAAGTAGACTAGTGTGTTGCTGCTGATTTGAAAGTGTATTTATATGATGCAAGTGGGAATCATTATGTCATTAGAATGACATTTTGACAAAGGATTGTTAGGTTTTGATAGCAGAGTTTCAATTTGACATAGATGTGAATAGTTTATTTCCCAGTGTTGTTTCTTATTTATTTGTGTGTAGAGTTTTGACATGATGAGCCAAAAACTGTAACAGTCATTTTCTCTTTACCACCATCCTGTAAGCTGATGCTGGTGAAGTCCCATAGCAAATATTGTTGCCTGCATAGTCTCTCTTCTATCACTGTAGCTTTTAACTCGTTCAGAGTCATTGTAAGTCTCTTGGTGGCCTCCCTCACTAGTCTTCTTCTTACACTTTTAATTTTTTAATGACTGATTTAACTGCACCATGTGGGATAATCAGTAATTTGAATATTTTCTTGTACCCAATAAACAATGTGAAAATCTGAAAAGGAAAAAAAGGCCCAGGTATTTGTTACTCAGTCTTCTAAGCAGGTCCGAACATGTCATGCTGAGTGTTTTTCTTAGATGCTCTTTTTCTGTAATCTGGGCATAATGTTACAAGAAAAGGAAAAATAGATATAATAGATATAATAAAAACACAACTTTGGGATATATGTGACAATTAATTGGAATATTTATGCAGCCCCTGAGGGGACATTGTGTAAATGTTTTCGCTGGAGATTTTTTTGGTGCACACCAGATAGTAACATGTGCGCACCAGATAGTTTGAAGTGCGCACCAGATAGTTTCAAGTGTGCACCAGATATTAACAAGTGCGCACCAGATAGTAACAAGTGCACACCAGATACTATCAACCGCACAGTAGCTGAAAAAGGGGTTCCATACCTATACAGTAGACCCCTGCGAAGTCGCAGTTCAGAGCTCGTGGCCTCAGTCATTTGCAGATTTTTCCTTTGAACCTAATAATTGTTAGTGGAAACTGCAAATATCCTCCACAATTTTTATTTTTATGGCTTTTTTCGTGGCAATACTGTACTGTAGAGAGAACAGGAAGCAACTGCAGCTTGGGATGGTGAAAGTAGCAAACTGAATTTGAAGCTGCAACTCCCAGCAGTCCCTGCAGTGGCTCTGATTGGTCTTCTGCTGAGGGTGCTGGGGCTGTTTAGGTCAAATGTCAGCACGGCTTTTAATAAAGGGGCCGGTGAACATAAGCAAAAAAAATGTTTTTCTAATTTATGTTTCAAGTTCCTGTCTGTCTCCCTTTTATTGGGTTACCTGTACTTATTCATTTTGTCCTGGATCGTTTCATGTGTCTGGCTTGTCTGCCTGTGTACATGAGGACTGTAAGTGAATTCATAGCCATCCTGCAAAGAAAGGAGCGCTCCTGAACCCATCTTTACTATTTCTGGAACTAGGACTATCTGTACATTTAACGTGCGGATCTCTGGACTATCTATTTTCATCATTACATTTCATCCGTTGACATTTTTCATGATCTTTTTCATGATTTACTGTGTGTGTTTTGTTTGTGCTTTGTTGTATTTAATGTGTAATCACTGTAAGGGGAACAGGGGTGGTATCGTTGAGGAGGTATAATTTTTTTCTTATTTCATTTGTTTTCATTACATTCTTTATTTGCTGTTTGATTACCGGTTTGCTTTGTTTTTGTCTCTGCTTGTGAGTGTGTGCAGGTTGGGTCAAGGCTGGGTGCATTCCTGGAATCTCCACCATAAAAATAAATAAATCACCGCCTTCTCAACGGTGTGAACCTTAGCGGCAGCCCCATGTGAGCAGGGGGGCTGAACGCACCCCTAGAAGACACAGATGCTCCTCAAAAACCCCCTCTTAATAAACGCTGACAGATTACCTTCACATTGCTCCCTTACTTGCTGGGCTTATTTCTCGTGCAACACTATGCTTGCCTAAAAGCCTGAACAGTACCTGTCTTTTTTTTGCTGATTGCTTTGTTTCTCTCTCCTCCCCAAGACATTCTCTGCTCCTGTTGGGGATTGTGCTCCCCTATGATGTTTGCCTATTCTTTAATCAATAACAAACTGCATACTGAGCACATTTTACTTCTGAAAGAAACATGTTTGTTTGAAGTGTTTAAATAAAGTTCCTGTCTCTACAATCTCCTGTGTTTCTGTGCAATTCTGTGACCCAAGCATGACACCCTGCAGCACTGCAGCCTCACTGTCCCTGGGATTGAGCCGCTGCACTAGACTAACCAGGAAGCATCAGCGCTTACCTCTGTGTGCTTGTGCGCAGCCAGTTCAAGCACAGTTGGCCCAGTGATTTACTGAGTTTCACCTATGGCATCAGTTGCACTTTGTACATATTGTTCCAGCAGTTTTTTAAATCATTTTTACAGTTCATTAGCATTGTGTAAAATGATCAGTGTTGCAGTGATTGTGATGCTCTTAGCATGGAAAAAATGTTTTCCATTAAAATTTCACTTTTTCTTTGTTAATTGTGATGTTTACTTAAAGTGCAGCAAAAAAGTATTTGGTGTCCAGGGATGCATTAACCCCCAAGTATGTGGCAGTTTAAGAGTTAAAGCCTCAAGATGCAGCCGAAATGAGCTGCACTGTCTAAGGCTTCTGGCAATGAAAACGCATTTGCATGAATTACAGTAGATATAGCGGTAACATCGGTATGTTACATTCTAACACTGCAGGAGACATAGCAGTACAGTATACAGGTTTACCTTTATATTCTTTATTTTTAGGTAATGTATTAAGCTGAGTTTGAAATTAAATGAAAGTGTTTTGGTGGCATATTTAGGGTTTAAACTATGAAAATAAGCATCTTTTTTAACCACATCCAAAATTCACAGTTTTTCACAATTTGTGGGTGCTCTAGGAAAGTAAACCCCTGTGAATTTTGCGGGTGTACTGTACATAATTTCAAATGCAAAACAGTTCTGTTTCATAGTTGCACTTATGAAAAATGGAAATTGAAGACATTATAGGAGAATACTTTCAGCTTGGTCTTAAACACAAAGACATAGTGCTTGTTCTTGCAGTTCACCATGGATACATTATCATTGAAA
Source organism: Polypterus senegalus (assembly GCF_016835505.1). Classification (NCBI taxonomy): domain Eukaryota; kingdom Metazoa; phylum Chordata; class Cladistia; order Polypteriformes; family Polypteridae; genus Polypterus; species Polypterus senegalus. The sequence goes on from NC_053158.1 coordinate 148,448,949, forward strand.
GGCATTTAAAACATATATTGAAGTCTAAAGGTCTATTTCGTCATAAGTTCTATAGCAACATTAAAAGAATTACTGTGTTTATACAGCAACAATTTCAAAGCTCAGGTCAGCTTCATATCTACCAATGGATGCACACAAAATGTCAAAAAAATGCTTTGCACGTGAAGAAGGAACGCACTAGATTCAAGACGAGTTTGTCTTAGAAAAGCCAGAAGACTCCATCAGTGTAACTATTTTGCAAGAGGACAAAACACTTGAAAGTTATGTAGGAATATTTCGGACAAAATGAAATAAATAAATAAATGCGTAAATAAATAAAAGTACTGTGAAATGTGAGCATAAATAAATAAATGTGTCATGAAATGAGAGCCTTAATAAATAAATAGGTCATGAAATGAGAGCATAAATAAATAAATGTGTCACGAAATAGGTTTTTCGTTGCTTATTTATTTATTTCATTTTGTCCGTAACATTCCTGCAAACCGTCATGAAATACGGCTTGAAATAAAACTGTCACTTTCACTCGTCAAAGTTGAGAGCGTGAGCTCTAACACGCCCTCTAGTTACTGATTGGTGAATCGATAGCACAAGAATTCATTAGAAAAATGGTTACTACTACCGATGAAATGGATTCTGGCGAAGATATTACGTATTTCAGAGAGAGAATTGAAGATTTATCGGAAGAAATTACAATGTTGGCGGCCCTTTTAGAACTGAGTATTTGACCCTTGTTTTACGAGTATAAAGTCAGTTGCATATTCGCAGCTACTTTTTCAAACAACTGTACAGCTCTGATCAGTGGCAAAGTTGTTCATCCATCCATCCATCCATTTTCTAACCCGCTTGTTCAGTTCAAAATATTAGTTGGAGCTGCTTTGGGCATTCCATGTCAAAGTACCTAAACTAATACAGCCGTTGCAGCTTACCGTATGTCAAACTGGCTCATTCGCCTTGTGATCGTTTTCTCCGATACACCATATAGATCTGCAATCTGTTGTACTTTTAAACCGCATAACAGAAGGTGTTCTATTGACTCAGCTGGAATTTCAAAGGATGGACGTCCAGAGCAGGGAACTGCGTCACCAGAACTGGAGTGTAGTAGAGTCCGTTCCACCTGTTCTTGATAATTTCAAAATCAGTTTCATCTATATCGAGTCTAAAGGGCCGCCAACATTGTAATTTCTTCCGATAAATCTTCAATTCTCTCTCTGAAATACGTAATATCTTCGCCAGAATCCATTTCATCGGCAGTAGTAAGCATTTTTCTAATTAATCCGTGTGCTATCGATTCACCAATCAGTAACTAGAGGGCGTGTTAGAGCCCACCCTCTCAACTTTGACGAGTGAAAGTGACAGTTTTATTTCAAGCCGTATTTCATGACGGTTTGCAGGAATATTACGGACAAAATGAAATAAATAAATAAGCAACGGAAAACATATTTCGTGACACATTTATTTATTTATGCTCTCATTTCATGACACATTTATTTATTTATGCTCACATTTCACAGTACTTTTATTTATTTACGCATTTATTTATTTATTTCATTTTGTCCGAAATATTCCTCCATAGAAAGTATCTGGTGCTCACTTAATATAATATCTGGTGCGCACCAGAAAAATCCCCAGAAAAAAAAATTGCACAATGTCGTCTCAGGTGCTCCGTAGAATATAACTCAAAATTACTATGCAATATTTAGGGTATATTCATACGTAATGCTCTTTAACTGTATCATTTTGTTAATTAATACCTTAAAATGTACAATTGGCTTTTTGAACATATTCAGAACTAATATTATTCAACCAAGAATGTTTCTAAAGGATTGTCCAAAAAAGAAAAAATTTAATTTAGTATTTGTAACAGCATTATTACTAAGTAAAACTTACTTTTTTCTCAGCTGTTGCAGTTAGAGATTTCTCAACTTAAAAACACTGTAGTGCCTTATTTTAACCTTGGGTTAAGAGTTCAATTGACTCCTAATACAATGAAATGCAACTACTATCATTGTAGTTTAACAACTGGAGGTTAATCTAGACATATATGCTTCTAAAAGTCATTTTACTTATGCTTATTTTTGAGAAAAAGTGTGAGCCACAGTGGTTGTCAAATGCAGCTTCAAACTGCTAGAGATTGAAATGTCAAGGGCAAAAAAGAAAGCAATTTCACTAAAAGATGTCTTATTAAATGTCAGACTGCTGAAGTGAGTGTTATGCCTAGCAATTTTAAATGATTTCAAGTACTTTCATGCATATGATGTCATTATTCAAATAAATCTGTTGAAACATTAAAATTATACTTTTAAGTATTTGTGTTATTTTCTGTATATTTTGATGATGTCCTGCCATTCTCCGATAAATACATACAAATGACAGCTTTACAGCAGAAAAAATATTAATAGGAAAGAAATGTTCAAGAAGATTGAGTAGTTAGCCCAAAAACATGTTATTACTGTTGGACATCTCTCCAGCTAATGTTTTCTTCTACTAGTCTCCATTACTTACCACATTAGGTTTTTTTAGGTATAGTAGGCCTCCTTTGTGAAAACTTAAACAAGCCATTTTATAAGGAGACAAAACTCTCCCAAATACAGTTATGTTAATACTCACTGTACACATTTTTCAGTTATGTCTCACATGACTGATTCCAATTATAAATTATTAATAAAATTTTAAAACATCATCTAAAAGCCAGTGGTAGAATGTTGTAATAAACTTTTTATTTCTCAAACATTACCAAAACATATCTAAATCTTACACATTAACATCTTTTTGAAACTATTAGCCTTATTTAAATACAAAAATATAGTTAATATTTTCCTGATGATATAAGGTATATGTTGCTATTTCTGTACCAGAACCAAGATTTAGATTTCAGCCTGGTTACATTCTGCTTGGAGTTTGCATTGTTGGTACCTCTCCAACATCCCAAAACCATGCAAGTTATGTTGACTGTGTGATAATGAAAAGGTATGTGCATATGGAGGAATATTTCGGACAAAATGAAATAAATAAATAAATGCGTAAATAAATAAAAGTACTGTGAAATGTGAGACATAAATAAATAAATGTGTCATGAAATGAGAGCCTTAATAAATAAATATGTCATGAAATGAGAGCATAAATAAATAAATGTGTCACGAAATATGTTTTTCGTTGCTTATTTATTTATTTCATTTTGTCCGTAACATTCCTGCAAACCGTCATGAAATACGGCTTGAAATAAAACTGTCACTTTCACTCGTCAAAGTTGAGAGGGTGGGCTCTAACACGCCCTCTAGTTACTGATTGGTGAATCGATAGCACACGGATTAATTAGAAAAATGCTTACTACTGCCGATGAAATGGATTCTGGCGAAGATATTACGTATTTCAGAGAGAGAATTGAAGATTTATCGGAAGAAATTACAATGTTGGCGGCCCTTTCAGACTCCGATATAGATGAAACTGATTTTGAAATTATCGAAGAACAGGTGGAACGGACTCTACTACACTCCAGTTCTGGTGACGCAGTTCCCTGCTCTGGACGTCCATCCTTTGAAATTCCAGCTGAGTCAATAGAACACCTTCTGTTATGCGGTTTAAAAGTACAACAGATTGCAGATCTATATGGTGTATCGGAGAAAACGATCACAAGGCGAATGAGCCAGTTTGACATACGGTAAGCTGCAACGGCTGTATTAGTTTAGGTACTTTGACATGGAATGCCCAAAGCAGCTCCAACTAATATTTTGAACTGAACAAGCGGGTTAGAAAATGGATGGATGGATGGATGAACAACTTTGCCACTGATCAGAGCTGTACAGTTGTTTGAAAAAGTAGCTGCGAATATGCAACTGACTTTATACTCGTAAAACAAGGGTCAAATACTCAGTTCTAAAAGGGCCGCCAACATTGTAATTTCTTCCGATAAATCTTCAATTCTCTCTCTGAAATATGTAATATCTTCGCCAGAATCCATTTCATCGGTAGTAGTAACCATTTTTCTAATGAATTCTTGTGCTATCGATTCACCAATCAGTAACTAGAGGGCGTGTTAGAGCCCACGCTCTCAACTTTGACGAGTGAAAGTAACAGTTTTATTTCAAGCCGTATTTCATGACGGTTTGCAGGAATGTTACGGACAAAATGAAATAAATAAATAAGCAACGAAAAACCTATTTCGTGACACATTTATTTATTTATGCTCTCATTTCATGACATATTTATTTATTAAGGCTCTCATTTCATGACACATTTATTTATTTATGCTCACATTTCACAGTACTTTTATTTATTTACGCATTTATTTATTTATTTCATTTTGTCCGAAATATTCCTCCATATGTGCAATGGTCAAGACAGCGAGAAGAAAAATACACTGAAAGGGAAATATGCATTCAATAGTTTTTGGGAAAAAGTGTATATGGAAAGATGTTAACATAAGAAGGGTCAAAGCCTGTATCCTTTAGTACTGGTCTGTTCGTCCATTAATCTGTTTGCATGAAACAACACCATTCCCACTGGACCAATTTTGTTGAAACTTTGCACACTTATTGTTTAAGGAAAATTTTTGGTGTCAGTCCCATTTTGATTGAGATTCCCTAAACAATGCATGCTACACCCAGTTTTTAAATTTTAAAATCTCCCATTGAGAAGCACTGGTGAATTTATGAATTTATATTAAAACATTGAAATCTTCTATGCAACTTCAATCAGAAATTTTGGCACTGTTTTAATTTTACGTTGAGAATGGTCACTTCAACTTGTGTGTGTGTGTATATATATATATATATATATATATATATATATATATATATATATATATATATATATATATATATATATATATATATATATATATATATATATATAAGCTGTGTATTGCGAGGACATGACAAAACCTTTAACTGCTGGAATCCAGGCACTTCCAGGGAGGTGGCGCAAGTGCACTGAGAAGGGAGGAGACTACATAGAAAAATTACATTATCAGTTTTATTAAAGTGCGTTCCATTTTCTCATAAATCCCATTTTACAACTTTAGCTTGACTCCCCCTTGTAAAATATATGCATATAAGGTCCAGCTTGTGCTGAGTCAGTATCATGGCCAAACCTACACAATAATGACAAATCTATACTCAGCGAACCTAAGTGAACAGGTGATTAATAAGCACAAGTCAGGGTATCGATACAAGAAAATATCCAAGTCACTGAATACCCTTGTAGTCTACATAAACCAATCATAAAAAAATGGAGAGTATGACAGAGATGTAAATCTGACTACAGCGCACCGTCTACAAAAACTGAGAGATTGTGCATGTAGAGGACAGTTAAGGGAGACCGCCAAGAGACCTATCAGAACTCTGATTTAGTTATATTCTACAATGGTGAGATTCGAGACAGTGTGCCAACATCAATTGGGTGCTTCACCAGTTGTAGCTTTATAGGAGAGTATCAATGAGAAGACCCTAGAATTTAACAGAAGGCATATGGGAAACTCAAACGTCACCTGGAAGATGGTTATATGGTCTGATGATACCCAAATAAGGTATTTCTGCCAGCAGGATAAATGCCTGAACATCAAACACAGAACATTTACAAAAAAATAACATCAGCCCTTGTGGCAGCATCATGCTGTGGGGATGCTTCTCTACAAAAGCCCCCGGAAGGTTTGTGAGGGCAGAGATGCAGCAAAATGCATGGAAAATAATGGAGGAAAACATGATGAAATCAGCCTCTGCACCTTTGAAGAAGATTTATTTTCCAGCATGACCACAACCATAAGCTTAAAGCCAAAGCTACATAGGAATGTCTTAAAAACAACAATGTTAATATCCTGGAGTAGCTGAGTCAGAGTTCAGATTCAATATGATTGAGAATCTGTGGCTGGACTTGAAAAAGACTGTTCACTCACAATTTCCATACAACCTGACAGAGCTTGAATAGTTTTTCAAAGAAGAATGTGAAAATAAAGCTCAGAGACAGAGAGAAAGAGAGAGAGAGAGAGAGAGACCTGTCCACACAGACTCAAGGCTTTCATGGTTGCCAAAGGTGCAGCTAGTAAATGCTGGTCTGAAGGGGTTGAAAACTTTTGCATCAAATATTTTGTGTTTTGTTTCTGTAAATAACTATAATCTGTTTTTACTTTAACATTAAAAGGTATTTTGCTGTTGATCAATGTTAAAAAATCCAAATTAAATCCACTGTGATCCTCTGTTCCATAATAATAAAATGTACATTTTTTCAAGATGTTTTAGGCTCTATACAGTATAATAATAATTATTATTAATAATACATTTTTACATAGCACCTTTACCATGCTATAAATTTAGCTGATTATAATCCATTATTCGAACGCTTCCTAGAATATACAGTATGCCTACAGCTGTAAAATTAAAAGTAAGAATCAGCACTAAATGGAGTTTCCTCAAAACTAATCTGTTTTTTTCAGCCCCTATAGGTATACAGTATTCTAACATATTAACCACAGCTGTTCCAGAGCGTAGCAATATTTTCATTTTTTTATAATTTCACTAGGTGTTAAAGGTTTGGTCTTAAAATGATCGTGTATTTAATTGTTTTAATTATTTCCTCACCATCAATTTTTTAAACTTTGAATCCTCTTGCTAATTATTCCTTTTACAATTAGTTTACAATATTTTTCTGATAGTCACTTTGAAACCGGATACCAGAAAAACAATTACCACGAGACAAAAGACACACAATAGTCAATAACTGCACAACATGATGAAGAGAGCAAAGAGCATGGCTAGCACAAAGTTCACAGTAGAGACGATAATTCATCTGGAACAGAAGCACATTTGAATGATTACATTATATCTGAGAAGTATTATAAAACTTGAGCAGCACCAAAAGACTACATTAAAATTATAATCTCACAATGCCTGTCTCAAGCTCAAAGCAGCGGACTAGCACTGCTGCACCCAAGCCTCTAACAAATATGTTTATGTACAAATCTTCTTAGGGTCCTATCTTTTATAAAAGCTGCATGTCTTTGAATTTCCAACAGAACAAAACATACACCTTGATCATAACAAATCTTTGTTTTTAGTGTCTGAAATGACCAGTATTTACAAAAATGTATCTTTGTCTGTTTACAACAATCCACTATGTATAAGACATCTTTTATATCTGTATTAACCAGCACTGTACCTGATTGTAAGACCATTAAGGAAAAAAAAACACTTAGATGCAAACATTGTTAGGAATTAACAATTGTTCAATTTGAAATATACCTTTTCATTGTTAGATCAGAGAAAAAACTGAGAAAACCATGCATTTAGAATGTTACTTTAGAAACACTTTTTGAAAAATTGCAGTCTGACATTTACCCAGGTCACAGTACAAAAACAACCTTATTATATATAGTAAATTATTTTTTATTTCCTCCATTCCTGGTAATACTACCATGGCTTTGCTTTTAGATGTAAGTGTGGCTTTTAATACTATTGACCATAACATTCTACTAGACATACTTGAGATATTTAAGTGAACTATCAGGCACTGCTCTTAGTTTATTTCTTATATACTTTTCAAATTATTTTTGATATGTCTGAAGACAGCACTTACCAGATTCGCCCATTACTGTCTGCAGTTAGACCATGGTGTCACTCAGGTTCTTTTTTCTCCTTATATGTTGGCATTAGGCAATGTGCAATGATTTTTTTCTGTCAGTATTATAGGCGCCCCATTGGTCTTAGCATTTAAATCAAGGCTGAAGACTCATTACTTTAGCATAGTTTGTGCTTGCTAGAGCTGCTACTGTGGCTGTTTCATATGGTGTTATTTTTTGTGATCATTTTTTATTGCAGATTTAATACCAAATAGAAATAATAAAAAAGAAAACAGTATACAAAATATAATAATCAAGATATAAAAATAATCCCCTCACCCAACCACACAATAATTCAAATAATTATAGTAATTTGTTTTCTGTTTTGCAGTCAGTCTTCTTTCAGTCAATTTTCTTTCTCTTCTTGGCATCCTGTGGTGGCACTTTGTATACACTGGAGCAGTGTATCATTGCCAAAGATAAATATATATTGTTTCAATTAGCAAAATTTAGTATTTACTAAAATGAATGTTTTGACAAAAGGTTGTATTTGATGCATAGTTGCTTAAATGATACAAATCAAACATAGTATATTGTCAATATACAATCTCTCGAGATGAAATACAGTACAAAAAATGCAATCTCGACTCTGTGACTTTGTCTCCAAATCGTTCAACCTGAGTTAACTCTCTAATGTACTTGTTCCTAATACTATCCATCCTCGTCACACCCAATGCAAATCTTAGCATCTTTAACTCCAGCTCTGTCTCCTTTTTTTGGTCAGTGCCACTGTCTCCAACCCATATAACATGTCTGGTCTCACTACCATCTTGAACACCTTCCCTTTCACCATCTGTCACAAATTACTCCCGACACTCTTCTCCACCCATTCCACCCTGCCTGCACTCTCTTTCTCATCTCTCTTCCACAGTCCCCGTTACTCTGTACTGTTGATCCCAACTCATTCACCTTCGCCAATTCTATAACCTGCACCCTCACCATTCCACTGACCTCACTCTCATTTAACCACATGTATTCTGTCTTGTTCCTACTGACATTCATTCTTCTCCTCTCTACAGCATATTTTCACCTCTCTAGGGTCTCCTCAACCTGCTCCCTACTCTCACTACAGAACACAATGTCATCAGCAAACATCATAGTCCACAGAGACTCCTGTCTAATCTCGTTTGTCAACCTGTCCATCACCATTGCAAATAAGAAAGGGCTCAGAGCCAGTCCCTGATGTAATCCCACCTACACATTAAATGTATCCATCACTCCTACCGTAGATCTCCCCACTGTAACACGTCCCTCGTACAACTCTTACATACTTCTCTACCACTCCCAACTTCCACATACAATACCACAGCTCCTCTCAAGGCACCCTGTCATATGCTTTCTCCAGGTCCACAAAGACGCAATGCAACTCCTTCTGCCCTTCTCTATACTTCTCCATCAACACCCTCAGAGCAAACATTGCATCTGTGGTGCTCTTTCCTGGTATAAACCATACTGCTGCTAACTAATCATCACCTCCCACCTGAACCTAGCTTCCATTACTCTCTCCCATAATTTCATGCTGTGGCTCATCAATTTTATCCCGCTGTAGTTACAACAAATCTCCACATCCCCCTTATTCTTAGAAACCGGAACCAGTACATTTTGTGACGCGTGAGTCACTGTTCTGCGCCTGAAAAATGAGGCTCAGTCTTAGGCTTCAGAATGATCAGCTTTGTTAAATCAACTTCAAACAGGAATAGCAAGTGTAATTATTGAAGTGGGAGCTACCACTCCATGACACACAAACACTGCAAACAAGCAATGACTTCATTAGTCATTCTGCCTCGGATCCCTCCTTCAGTTCAGGTACTGATAATCTTCCAGGTTGGGCCAGTAGCTGCAGATCCGTACCTTGGAACAGATCGTTCTGGAGGAAAGGGGACAAAGAAAAAGTGGGCCAGGTCATCGGCCAAATGAAAGTACCCTGCGGGTCGACAACCTGTCCCCGACTGATGTACAAGCTGTGCAGCAGGGCTGCAAGTGAGCTTGTTGATGCGGTAATGAACTTTCTACGTTTGATGGTCACGCTGCACTATGGGGTTGCAAAGTCGGCGGTGATGAGCCTTCAATGGCCGACGGACATGCTACACGATGATGCTGTGAAGTCACTGTTGAAGCTGTTGTAGTGCGGCAAAGCTGCATGCACATCACAACTTCTTCTGCACTCCTCAGGCATTCACTCACTCTCCAAGATTCCATTAACAATCTAGTTAAAAACTCCACTGCCATCTCTCCTAAACACCTCCATGCTTATACAGTTATGTGATCTGGACCAACAGCCTTTCCATTCTTCATCCTCTTCATAGCTGTCCTTACTTCCTCCTTGCTAATTCGTTGCACTTCCTGATTCGTTATCGCCACATCATCTAACCTTCTCTCTGTCTCTCATTCTATTCATTCATCAGCCTCTCAAAATACTCTTTCTATCTGCTTAACAAATCCTTCTCGCTTGTATGTTTCCATCTTTAGCCTTTATCACCCTAACCTGCTGCACATCTTTCCCAGCTTGGTCCCTCTGTCTAGCCAATTGGTACAGGTCCTTTTCTCCCTTCTTAGTGTCCAGGCTCTCATACAACTCATCATATGCTTATTCTTTAGCCTTTGCCACCTCTTTCTTTACCTTATGCCTTATCTCTTTGTAATCTTGTCTACTTTCTACATCTCTCTAACTATCCCACTAATTCTTCACCACCCTCTTTCTCTGTATACTCTCCTGTACTTTCCCATTCTACCACCAGGTTTCCTTTTCCTCCTTCCTCTGTCCAGATGTCACACCAAGCACCCTTCTTGCTGTCACCTTTACTACTTCTGCTGTAGTTGTCCAGCTATCTGGCAGCTCTTCACTGCCACCCAGTGCCTGTCTTACCACTTCCCTGAACTCAACCTTGCAGTCTTCCTTTTTCAACTTCCACCATTTGATTCTTGGCTCTGCTCTCACTCTCCTCCTATTATTGATGTCCAACGTTATCCTACAGACCACCATCCTGTGCTGCCTAACTACACTTTCCCCGCCTTCAGATTGAACTTCCGGCATAGGATATAATCTACCTCTGTGTATCTTCCTCCACTCTTATACGCCACTCTATGTTCCTCCCTCTTCTTAAAATACATATTCATCACAACCATGTCCATCCTTTTTGCAAAATCCACTATCATCTGATCTTCTTTACCCTCTCCTTGACACCATACCTACCCATCACCTCCTCATCCCCTCTGTTCCCCTTACCAACATATTCATTTAAATCCGCTGCAATCACCACTCTCAGTCTGTTGGGTACACTGTCCAACACTTCATCCAACTCACTCCAGAAATCTTCTTTCTCATCCATTGCTCACCCAACTTACAGGGTATATGCACTAACAACATTCATCATCACACTTTTAATTTCCAGCTTCATAATTATCACTCTGACACTCTTTTCACCTCCAAAACACTCTTGATATACTGTGCCTTCAGAATAACTCCTACAGCATTTCTCCACCCATTGACACGATGATAGAACAATTTGAATCCACCTCCGATCCACCTGGCCTTACTCCCCTTCCATTTCTTGCACACGCAATATATAAATCTTCCCTTTCGCCATCACATCAGCTAACTCTTTCCCCTTATCAGTCATACTGCCAACATTCAAAGTTCCTACCCTCAGTTCCACTCCCATTACAGTCCTCCTCTCATACTGCCTCTGGATACGTCTTCCCCCTCTTCTTCTCCCAACAGTAGCCCAATTTTCCGCCAACACCCAGTTGGCTAACTGTACTGGTGGCTGCTGTTGTTAAGCTAGGCCTCGACTGATCCGGTATGAAAATCTGTATTGTTGCTCTCATATTGATCTGGCAAAATTTTACACCAGATGCCCTTCCTGACGTAATCCTGTGGCTGGGTTCTGTTAGGCTGATAATGATTAATGCAAATACAAAGTATGCAGGAAGAAATCAGTGCACAATTTCCAGATCCAAGCTAATCAAAAGGGTTTGAGTTCAATTAGGTTTGATTCTTTATGTAGTCTTATATTACATATATTTGCAACCCTGCAGTTCAACTGAAACTTACAGTAGGTAGCACTATGCTTGAAATCTGCTTTAGATCCTTATTATTATTATCTTAAATATATTACAAATGAACAAAGTTTCAATTGTGTCCAATTTTGTAAAGAAGTATTTCTTGATATATATTGGAATGCACTGAAAAAGATTAAAACATTTTGGGATGATAGTCACTTTAACAATATTAATTCTTACATTCTGTTATGTTACTGAGGTTAAATTTAAATTGGTCTTTAAGTTGTTTGGAATTATGATCCCAACATATATGAACTGCGGTGGACAGCTAAAGAAACCTGATTGAATTTAAGTTGACATACATTTCACACAACATAGTCTTACCTTAACAAATCTTGAACTCTTGAGATTTTTTATAGCTCTTTCAATAGTTTACATTAAGTGAATACTGAAGTTATAAGAATAGATCAGGACTATAAAGTGCCATGTCATCTGTAAAAAGAGATTCTTATTATTCATCTCCTTCTTTTATACTGTACCTACTTGAATCTCTCGGTGCCTCTCAGAAGATGGCAGGTTCAGTTTGATTTTGTTTTGTTTGTGTGTACTTTTAACATAGGTGCACAGTAAGGAAATTGCATTGTTGGGTGGGCATAAAGGTTTTATATAGTATGTTCATTGAAAAATAGAAATTGGCATTAGGCATAGGATTTTAGATTGCTGTTTTTTCTAACTAATATTGATGAACAACATACAGCAAAACAGAGAAGGTTTTATGTTTCTTTTTTTAACAATATAATTCTGCTTGTATTGTTCCTTCGATACACTGCTTATTCTTCTATATTCAATAACTTTGGGTCCAAAAGCATTCTTGATTTCTGTGTTAGCCTCCATTGTAATGTATTTCATGGCCTAGAATCTTATTAGCTTGTTCTCCACGTTCATAATAAGAATATTATAATTTAAGTGATAACTTCTATGTTTCTCTAGTTACCAGAAAATTAAATTCTGTTTGCAAAGCCATTCATTTTTAATAGAATTGAGAGTTAATCTTGCATCATAGTTGAGTTATGAAATGTGATTAATCAAATTGGTTGCCCTTTAGGTTTACAGTTAGAATTTCATGTATAATGTCAGAAATTATTTATCCTCTCAGATCTACTGTGACAGAATTCTGACAAATATTTCCACAGATACTTCAGTTTTCCCAGATATTGATATTCTTGTTAAGATTAATAAAAAAAACTTTATTTGTTAACAATATTGCAATAAATTCTCAATTGCACATTCATTTAGTTGTGCTTGGTGTTCTTGGAAGCAGAATAAATGGAGCATAGTTAGAAATAACAATGGTATCAAAACCACCATGACAGTTGGTCACCAATTGTTATCAATAGAGAAGCAATCATTATGTCAGCACCTTTGATACATGAAGGAAAAAGAATATTGTCTTGAATATGAGTTGAGAAATTTCTAGATCAGGGGTGGGCAATGCCGGTCCTGGAGAGCTGCAGTGGCTACAGGTTTTCTTTCCAACCCAATTGCTTAATTAGAAACCAATCCTTGCCAATCTCAGACCTTATTTAATTTTATGGCTTGTTATTCTGCAACGTTAGGTTCTTATATCGTAGATTTTTTTCCTTTCCAACGATATCCTCCAAATGATTTGAAGGCTAAAACGGACAATCATCAGTCTGTTACATTTTTCAATGTATTAAATCAAACAGTGCATGATGAACACACACATGTAAATAGAAATAAAGAACAAAGAACTGATGGCTGCTTTGTCATTCACATCTTGTTGCTAATAAGGAGCCATTAAAATACTGAATGCAGCGGTTTAAGACTGAAATAAGCAATTAAGGGTGGGGAACATTAACAAGTGAGACCACTAAAATGAAGCATCAAAATGTCACTTGAGCAGTAAGTGCTTCTTCATCAACAATAATTGAATTCTTATTAAGAAACTGGGTTTGAACAAAAAACTCCAGGCACTGTGGCTCTTCAGGACCGACACTGCCCACCCCTGTTCTAGATGCACCACAATTTATGATTCTTTAAAACATTGTTGCTGCTTTAAGAAATTGTAGCTGTGGTTAAAGATGAGCAATTTAAAGTTGAGTTTAATAAACAGTTAAACTCACCTACAAATAATTTCGAGCAACGTTCTGCACAGCAAAACATACCAGAAGCAAACTCTTCCGTCTACAATACTGTAATAATGAAAAGTTAGTTGCTGTTTTAGAAAACATGGTGCAGCTAAAATGCTAGAATATGCTACCTGATTAATCAGTTTAAAATGACTAATATTATAAATATTCTTTGTAGTCTATATATACAGTATATAGTGATACATAATCATTGGTATTTTTTTTCTTCAGCCGACTTGAGATTTTTTTTAGTTTTTTCTGTCCTCCCTGGCCATCGGACGTTACTTTTATTCTATGTTAATTAATGTTTCCTAATTTTATTTTCTTATTTATTTTGTCTTTTTTCTCTTTCTTCATCATGTAAAGCATTTTGAGCTACATCATTTGCATGAAAATGTGCTATATAAATACATGTTATTGTTGGTGTAAAACAGGGATAAAAATGGTGTAGTAATAGTCAGTTAGCTATTACATTATTGATATGTGAAGTTTGGAATACTATTTAAAATTAAAAAAAAAAAAAAACAAGTTTCCATAAAGTATTAATACTAAATCCAATATGCTAGGCCAGGATAAATTATTTCTTGAGAGGCCAACTGAGTCAAAAAACTAATTAAAAGGGCAGGCATAACTATATTTGTATCTTATCTTGTTGTGGATATCCTACATTTATATTACGGATTAGAGATCTTTATTGTCAAACACACAGCAAGAGCATAGTGAAATTCTTGTGCTAAAGTTGTGGTGATGATGACATATAAATAAATAAATGCAGTAAATAAACAAGATTAGCAGAAGATAGATAAATTTACCTCTAAAACTATTTATCTGACCATGATAAGCAACAAAGTTATAATAATCACTAATTTTCGGATTATCACAGTTTTATTGATTTGTTTGCTTCTGCCTGTTTTTTTTTCTGGAATCTATTTGAATGCTTTTGATAAATGATTAAATATTAAAAGAAATGTTTGAGTGTGTGTGTGATTTGTTTGGGGGGGTTTACAGGTTTTTAATAGTTTTCATCAATTAATATTTGTTTGCTAAATGCCTTCATCTCATGTTTCGGCCTAGACAGGTCCGAAGAATGCCTTTTGAGCTGGAGTGAGGCTGCCTGTGGTGTGGTCTTTTTGTGGGCCTGTTCCCCTTTTTTGTGCTTCTTCTGGAAGGACTTCACAGAACAGTATATTGAGGATCCTCAGGTAGGTTTTTCATAGATTAATAACAAGATGTAACAAGACAGAGACCTATGCCATTTCTCTGTACATTTAAAAAACAATTTGCCAAACATCTGCTATTTGATTTTTAAAAATTTACATACAAACAAGGGATTAAAAAGGGAAAACTAAAAGTATCTGAAAAATATATACAACTAGAAGGAAAATCATTAAGGCATCTTTAGCCCTGTTTATTATGTGAGGTAGCTTCATACCCTCTCAATATCAAACCAAACAGACTCTGCCTGTCACCTCCTATCTCTCTACATTTTTGAGTTCTTTGTCCATTATTCTTCCTTGATGGTGAGGCATTGTCACAAACAAATCTCTTGACTCATAATTAACTGACTAGAGGAAGCCTTTGAACTCATGTGGCCCTAAATGGTTAAAGAGACTCCATGCTAAAGATCTAGAAACCCCAGCATAGGACTCTAGTGCTATTGTATGTCTGTGCCCTGAACAGCCATCAAAAGAACAGATTTGTAAAGTAGCCTCTGTTTGTTTACACTGGCATTCAGAGATGTTCATGTTGCCACTGGAAACCTTTTTTCAGCAAGGTGTTCCATAGAATATTTTATAACAAAACCATTCTGGCACAACAGAAATACTGTACCCTGATAATTAAACAGTCAAAAAATTTAAAAGAGCTGATGTAAGAAAAATAGTTTGTGTTAAAAAAATATGAGTACTATAAATAACATATTAGAAAGCTGTTAGTTATAATTATAGCTTATTTTTCAACAACAAATTAAGATTATGTATAGTTACTGAATTTCACCCTGCTCTTACACGTGAGACAAAGTAAAATATATACCAGTAAGATAGTTAAACTCATTAATTCAGATATCTTTACCCTCCACAACAAGATGGATGCTAATTTATATTAGCATAAATGTTATTTAATTTAAAAGTATGTACTGTATCTACACATTTTTAATCTCACAGAGCAAAAAATGCAAAAACCATTAAGGATTGTTTAATCATGTGTGACTCTTATGCACAAGATATAACAATAAGCCTTTAAGTTACTAATGATTCTGACATAAAAAAGCCTTATCTTAAAGAAGCAAAGGCAATCCTTTTCTGTTGAACTTTTTAATATGCTAAATGTTATAACTCAAAGCAATATAATGTACTTTAATCTCTGTCAAGTGTGGCATGATACTGCAGTTCTGAATGCTGCTGCTTTTAAACTTGCGGTGACAATGTCACATTTAAGTCAGGCCCTTGTCTGTATGAACTTTACACTTACTCTAAGTGTTTGCATGAGTTTTCTCACAGTTCTCTTATTATAATCTTATATCCTAAAAGTGAATGGATTAGGTCCTCCTTTTGTGTATATTTTAATAAATAACCAGTAAATGTGCCTTTTAATGCTATTTGAAACTGCTTTAAAAACAATTACTTAGACTGGGTAATTGCCATCTTCTTTCAAATTACAATCATAGTAATTCAGACTGACAATTTTTACACTGTTTCTTAACAAGTTGAACAATATTTGAATATGTACAGTATATCCAGCTGGGGCACATTCTCCCTGGGAATATGTTAATTTATAATTTGTGTACATAGTAGAGTTCAGCCAATATACTATTTCCCTATCCAGTCACCTACTGTAAATGGAGATATTATAAGAAGAAAATATGGTAAGAAAAATTATATTTATGTTGTTTTTAAATGTGGCTTTCATTCCCATATAAAAACTACTGAATTATGACCAATGGACAGTACAGTTGTCTTAGATGTTCCTATGGGGTCTTCAATGAAAACATGTCCATCTTCAGGAAGTTATGTCATTTTTCAAGGCACAAGCAGAATTGATGTCCACAGTTAATGCAGAAATAAGCTTCAAAATTCATGGCGCTATTTTCACTTATTTTGAACCCATTGAGTAGTCCCTTTGTTCCAAAAGTAACCGACTAAATAAAAACAGTTAGCCTTTCCTAAAAAATATGTAAACTTTCATTAACTTTTAGAATAAATTTTCTGCTAACACTGCACATATGATTAAAAATCTTAGTAAATTAAAATAACTTACAGTATCCTTATAAATGCTTTCCCCAACCATATGCCCCATTATTAATCGTATCTATCCATTAACTCTGTTGATTTTCATTGTTTGCCCTGAAGAAGAAACACCCTTCTGCTTCTATTTTTAATTAACATGTGCTACCTTGATTAGTAACTGAAGTAGTTAAAATGTAATTGTATATATTGTAACTGATCAGGATGAACTGTGGGGAACACACCCATTTAAACAGCTTTTAAATATGAAATAAATACACTCTCTATCAGCATAAGAGCGTGCTTCTGCGGGATCAGCTGATGGCTGTGAGTTGTAAAATATGAAGCACTTGCTGCACACTGCTTTGAACCTTTTAAGCCATCTTACGTACATGGCTGTTCTTTTCTTTCTCTGTTCTGTGCAGACCTTGTCCAGCTCTGTCCCAGCCAGTGCACCTGTTTCACTACAGCTTAATCCTGCTTAGGAAGATGGCTTCAAGTTCTTTTAATCTCTACAATACAGCTGTACTGAAAAATGCCTAAATACTGTTCCATGCAAGTGCCAGAAATAAAGTATTTCTGCTCAGTTCTCTCCAGTTTGTCTTTGGGGCAACTCAGAAGCCCAAACACGACTATATGTAAAATGAACATACACATGCCTTAAAAACAACTAGGCTTACAGACCACATTGAACATTAGTTATTTTTCACCTTTGCCAAAATAACAGCCTAATTTCTTTATTTCTCTTTCTGTGTGATTACATTGAACATATATTATTGAGTGTTGGGGAGAGCTGCTAAACAAATAAATACATTTTTCAACCAACTTTATGCTTCTGTCTCTTGACTGCTAAACCAAAAATATACTTTATGCTACTTTTGAGCTGCTTTTGATTCAGACATTTTCAGGACTAGCATTTCTCAGATCATTTGCCACTACTTTCATATTAGCCTGTTTTATCAGTCTCCACTGCTGTACTTACCATATTTATCATCTATAATTTTCAAATCAATCTGCATGTTCAAGTAAACCAATAAATATTAGTGGAAATGACAACAACAAGAAAATTGTAGTATGGTGAATGCTTTTCAATCCATCTACCCACTTTATGTTCACATTCTAGATCAGGGGAGTAATATATAGCCGGGACCTTCTGTCAAAATGTCAATCAAAGACGACTGAGGACTTGATGACCACGCTCCTTTCCTCTGATTGGTGAATTTAAATGATGCATCCCGCCCCCGTTGGTTGACTGGTGAATTACATGTTCCCTCCCTAACCTTGCCCCGACTCCGCCTTAATTCCACCCCTCCACCTGATTGGCCGGGCTTTGTGTCAAGAGCAGTTTGATGGGTGTTGGTCCTGCCTTAATCTCACCCCCATCCACCTGATTGGCCAGTCTTTACGTCAAGAGCAGTTTGATGAGTGTTGGTCCCCTCTTAATTCACCCCCATACACCTGATTGGCCAGGCTTTGTGCCAAGAGCAGTTTGATGGATGCTGCCTCTATATTGCCCCTGGTCTGTCAATACCTGTTTGTTGGATGGCAATCCCGTTCCCTGCCCCTTCTCCCGAGGCTCTTTATATCAAAAGAACGACCTTGCCATGATCCCAAGGCCTGATCGACATATCCAGACATGTTTCTGTCCAGCCTGCCAAGTCTATCTGATAGTATGGATCATGCCCCTGTATCTATCTATTATTTTAATATTATCACGAAATTAAAATGTTGATCTAACCGTTGCTTTATAATTTGTAAAAAATTTTTATCTAAGCCTGCTTACAGGTACTGCAGTAAATCAGCCTTTCACCATCTCACAGAAAGTCCTCTCGCAGAAAGGCAAGCTTCTAGCAGCTGATTCTCTCATTTCACAAAAAGTCAGGCTGACAGGCTCTGCGATGAAAAAACCTTCCCCTCTCACGGAAAGGCATTTGCCTGCTCTCTGCACACAGAGACACATGCCTGGAAGCTGACAGGCCCTGCGCATAATGCTGTGTGAGGTCGAGCACGCGCAGCACCTCTTTCCATGAGACACACAGTTTGTGCTTTTTAAGTTTTGAAGGTAAAGGATTTTAGGTATTGCGTGTAAAGCACGAGATAACTAGTTTGATGTAAGCCTTTTAAAAATAGGTAAATAGTACAGTATACGTTTTTACATCACATACAAAAAACCTATCCTTTGCTTTATAATAATTAATATAATTATAATTTATATAAAAAAATCTATCTAAAACAAACCTTTTTCTATCAAATACACCCCATTTTAAATAATCAAATACATGTATTTTCAGCTGAGCTAAGGAGCCACATTTTTGAAGCAATTCACAACTTTCTAAAAGTGAGAGATGTAGCCAGACACAGAGTGAATGGGGCACGCTTGAATAACAATAACACACTTAAGTCCAATGCTTTAACCATTCGGCCATTCTGGTTGAAAAAGCCGTTTTAAGCACTCTTCGCCACTCCATGAAAACTGTGTTCATTTTTTCAGTTCCTACCAAAACAGGTGGAGACGCGGAAGGCCAGAAGGGTCAATCCTCACTTCAGTGGAACCAGCTGTGTGCCCTGCTCAAACATTTTGCTGATGCTCGTAATGGGGCAGCTGACACAAGAACAGGTTCACACATAGAGGCCTTTAGCATAAGTTCAAATCTTTCTGTTGTCAATGTAAAGCGGTTTTAAAATGGGACAAAGGGCACACATTTGCTAAAAGAAATCAATCTCCTTATTATAAAGTCTGCTTTCAAAAAATAACGCTCTTTTCGGGGTATATAAATAACCGTTCGGACTGGTCCATTATCCAGCTTGCCATTAATACTGAAAGAGGAATCTTGTCGAAAAGGCAAAACGGTGCATCTTCGAAATCTTATTTGAACGATGTTTTCTATTTATTTATTTTTATGGATAGGACTAAATGAAATATAATTATTGTTAATACAGTCTATTCTCCTGAGAGTCACGGCAGTCAAGTTCACAGTATGGCATTATTGATTATTATACATGTCAAAGGAGTATGTTTTAAAAAACGTATTGCTGAATCCTTATATTTTATTCTTAGGTTAATATTTCCAAGTTGATCTCCAATCTATTACTCGGTAACTCCCTTTTTAAAAAAAAATATCTGTTTAAAATGAGAGGGGCTGGGGATTTAAAATCCAAAATGATCATAGGTTGCCATTAATTATTATGTTCAGTGCCATATCTCTTTGTGTAGGCACGTGAGAGCTCTCGTGTGTGTATAATATAAGTTGTAGCATTTTATATCTATCTATCTATCTATCTATCTATCTATCTATCTATCTATCTATCTATCTATCTATCTATCTATCTATCTATCTATCTACGTCTACGATTGATGTACAAATACAATGTTAATATTACTGAAGCAATATTAGTTTTTTCTGCTACCGAAACGGGCATTCCAATCAATTAGTTTTTGGCTCGGCGTATGAAAATTCGGTCAGGGCCTCTCCTCTGAGAATATTCAGGAGTGTTTTAAAAGCGCAGGCAGGTTGTGCATTAGCTCAGACATAACAAGATGTCAGTATTCTGAACTACTTACAGAAGGGACTGTTTGTGAAATGTGTACTCATTCAAAATGGGCTCACACAGTACCCGGGGATTGTCTGCAGGGGACAGCCTATTTTTAAAAGTCTGACATAACAAAACATTTTTGCTTTATAAACTCTTATTTGGACAACTGGTTGGAGCCAGACTGACTGAACCTTGAACAGGGCCCAGGAGCTTATATCGATGCGATTTGCAAGATGGTCATATAAAGTTTTACTTTTGTATCGGCACTCAAGTCACCGCATTCAAGTATGAATTTCATTTGTTTCTCCAGTTCACTTTCTGTAGCATTTAAAATGCCACTGGAAGCCAAGGCATTCTGTTGCGATTGAGCCATTTGTTTTCGTGGTACCAGGTACATCTTGCGCATGTATTCCATATTTAAACTCTCAAACCTATTAAACTAGTAATGAAAGGAATGGCCGCGCTTAATAGGGCTCCGAGAAACCCTCCTTTCGGATTTAAAAGGGTTTTTTTTGATGGTAATTTTTTTATTGCTGAATTTTTTACGGTGCAACAATGCTTCTTTAGCAGAGGGTTGAGTGCGGGGGTTACTGTGGTAT
Organism: Polypterus senegalus; assembly: GCF_016835505.1. Taxonomy (NCBI): domain Eukaryota; kingdom Metazoa; phylum Chordata; class Cladistia; order Polypteriformes; family Polypteridae; genus Polypterus; species Polypterus senegalus. The sequence goes on from NC_053158.1 coordinate 148,470,064, forward strand.
GTTTTAAGCTACTTCACCAGGCACAGAGTATCCAATATATTAACATGGTAGTCAGGGCCTGTTGAGGACTAGGATTTCCCTTGTTTTTTTAAAATCTAGTACCTCCTTTTTCCATCTTGTGCTTTGTTCAGTAAACCTTATTTTTTGGGGGATATCAAACTATTTATCTCATGCTTTACATGCATTACCTAAAATCCTTTACCTTCAAAAGTTAAAAAGCACAAACCGTGCTTCTCATGGAAAGAGGTGCTGTGTGTACTCGACCTCACACAGCAGGGGTGGGCGTGCGCAGGTCCTGTCAGCTTCCAGGCACATGTCTCAGTGTGCAGAGAGCAGGCAAGTGCCTTTCTGTGAGAGGGGAAGGTTTTTTCATTGCAGAGTCTGTCAGCCTGACTTTCTGTTAAATGAGAGAATCAGCTGCTAGAAGCTTGCCTTTCTGCGAGAGGACTTTCTGTGAGATGGTGAAAGGTTGATTTACTGCAGTACGTGTAAGTGGGCTTAGATAAAAAAATTTTTTTACAAATTATAAAGCAAAGGTTAGATCAATATTTTAATTTCATTTTAATATTAAAATAATAGATAGATACAGGGGCATGATCCATACTATTAGGTAGACCTGGCAGGCTGGGCAGGAACATGTCTGGACATGTCGATCAGACCTTGGGATCATGGCAAGGTCGTTCTTTTGATATAAAGAGCCTCGGGAGAAGGGGCAGGGAGGGGATTGCCAGCCAACAAACAGGTATTGACAGACCGGGAGCAATGCAGAGGCAGCATCCATCAAACTGCTCTTGACACAAAGCCTGGCCAATCAGGTGGAGGGGGTGGGAGTAAGGTGGGGTCGGGGCAGGGTTAGGGAGGGGATCCGTTGTAATTCACCAATCAACTGACAGGGGGTGGGTGCATCATTTAAATCCACCAATCAGAGGTCATCAATCATCTTTGATTGACAATTTGACAGAAGGTCCCTGGCTATATACTACTCAGGGGTCTCCAACCTTTTTTCCCCTGAGAGCTATTTTTACAAAATGAAAATGGCCAAGAGCTACTCATGCTTTCTAACGTTTATTCTCATAGCTTATTTAAACCCAAACAAACTGAACAAGCTTGTTTTGTCTGAATGTTTACAAAATGTTCCTGTCCACAACTAACATTTTGCATTAAACAATCACAAAAAATATTTAGTTCACCTGCAAGTGCATTTTGTATGTCTTTATGCATTTTCTAGTGTATCTCACACTATTGAATTAAAACATGAATGCTGTCAAAACAAAATAATGCAATTCCAAATACACAGATATTACTTATTTATTTGTCATTTTGTTATATGTCACTGTTTCACTTCACAAGGGTATTCACATGTCCAGTTGCACGTGTAATGTGTTTTTTAGTTAGTCAGACTGCATTGCATGGAGTTAACAAGAGAGGTGTATGGTGGAGTGTAGACACTTAGATTCACTCTTATGGAGTCATTTAAATGTTCATCTGTCAGTCTTGTTCTGAAGTTTGATTTCATGACGTTCTTGTTAGAAAAGGCAGACTCACAGAGGTGTGTAGACCCAAATAAAGCAGACATTTGTCCAGTCCGGTTTTTGAGTTTTGTGTGAAATTATGTCAGATTTGGCTTTTTTGTGTTGTTCCAAAGCACATAAAGGAAATAAACATGTGTATACCAAAACATTTGTAATTGCAACAATTTTATGGGAGAAATGGTGCATTTTCTGGGAAAATTCCAGGGGTGCCAATAATTTCGGCCATGACTGTAGGTCTTCATTATTTGAGTCCGGATATTCTCTTGAGTGTATGTCACATTGAAAAGATAAATTGCAATTCAGATTTTGGATCATGATTTTGTGGTAAGTGGATCATGATATGATTTTTTGGAAAGATCGCCCACCCCTATTTTGACTAATCAAGGTTTCAAATTTATGTTGGATTCATTAACTATTTGGCAAGCTACTTGGAAAGGGGTTGCAAGCTACTGGTAGTTTGCAAGCAACATGTTGGAGACCCCTGTTCTAGATCATTGGGAGCCTGAGCCTAACCTGGGAACACTAGATGCAAGACAGAATTTAACTCTTGAAATGTCACCAGCTCATCATGGGACATCTCACACACATATGCACACTCACTCATACAATTGAAAGCACATTTACAAATACAAGACAAAATTGAAGTCAACAACAAATAAAGAGGTTGACCTAAACCAAGAAAAAAATATCTGAAATTAATTTAGTACATACTGTATTCTCTGCTTACAATGGAGAATCTTCACAAACCAGAATGAGTAGCCTTCCAGGTGTCCTGTTAGAATAGGGTGAATGTTGAGTATTATGAAACAGTTGGTTTTCTTTATGGACCTTTTAGGATAGTCATGGTCGTTAGCTGTGGTTGACAGACAAATCATTTGCTTGTTGACCAAAATTAAACTGCTACACTAGAGCCAAAGTAAAATAAAACCAGAGTTAAAACCTTTGCCTGTTTCCAATACTGTGTGTTTGCTTGTTTCTTTTATTAATATTACATATGAATGCAGATGCTGTCTAACATGCACAGTCATCTTTTATAACATGACTGTCATGACATCATATGTCATACATCATCCGTATCTGGGGCCTCATGTATAACGCCGTGCGTAGAACTCGCACTATAACATGGCGTAAGCACAAAAGCCGAAATGTGCTTACGCACAGAAAAATCCAGATGCAGGAATCTGTGCGTACTCCAACTTCCACGTTCTTCCGCTACATAAATCCCGATCAGCGTGAAAACTAACGCTCGTGCACGTGCATTATGTAATGCCCCAAATCCTCCCAGAATTACGCCTATTTGAATATGCAAATCAATATAAATCGCCCTTAAGTGCAGCCTTCTGTGAAAAGACAATGGGAAAAGCATGGGGGAAAATATAAGAATTTCAGTGAATACCAAGTGGAGGCAAATGAAAACCATACTATTTGTTCAAATAAACCGTGGTATAATCAACAAAAGAAAGTTAATCGAGTGACATAGCATGTTGGAGAAACTTGAAAGCTCACATTCACAAATCGCACAGTGCCGGAAATAAAAAAGAAGTCACATATCAAAGTCGCCGTGAAAAGCCAAGTTGTAAGCCCACTGTCTGAGTGTCATATGAAAGCTTATTAGGGTACAGAGAAAAAAGGCACACAGTGAGGAAAAAGCACGAAATGTCAACTTCAATCTCAACATTTCCACTTTAATCACGTAGTTTAATTTGTCATTAAAGTAGAACATTATAAACTTCATCTTAAAATCGTTTAATTAACCAGTTTCTCAAATCACATCGTAATTAAAGTAGCACGTTAAATGCTTTGTTTTGTATTTGATCTTCTATGTGCTCAATGTGTGTGAATCACTACTTGCTTCTTAAACCGGCTCTCTTCCTCCAACTGGACACAGAGTCCATTACATTTGTGATATTACAGCTCTCGGAATAACTAAAATACTTAGATGTATACGTGATGTCATTTTCATGATGATAGGAGTTAAAGCACGTTATTAAACATAATAAAAATAACAAAATAATTTATTGCAGCAGTACTCAGGGGTTTTATATTCAAAATATATTGGCGTAGCTGTCACTGCAGTCAGTGCTTTTCTTTTCCCATGTAACCGATCGCCACACAATCAGCTCTGTAATAGACGTTAAGCCATCTGTAAGCTTAGCGCCGATTCTTCAAAACGTTTAAAGAACATTGAAATATCTTCGTAGTACATGTTTAATTATTCTATCCTTCACAACACTCCCAGTGAAGAATATAGATTATTTAAATGAAGTTAAAGTTTTATCTGTATAATTTAACAAACATATTTTGCTGCATTTCACCTTAAAATGATATCGTCATCATATGTAAATACGCTTTATAAAGTGGCCCAGGTTGTGAGATATTATAACTATAGTGCAAGTTTACAGTGGGGTGATTGTACTTATAAGTACAAACAGTTCTACAAGGAGCAATTGATTGAGTGCATTTATAGTTCTTGGGATTAAACTGTTTCTGAACCGCGAGGTCTGTACAGGAAAGGCTTTAAAACATTTTGCCGTGGCTGAGACAGCGTGTCCTTGAAGCTGTATACCGATAATTCTCTTTCCGATCAGCTGCTGCTGTGATTCACACTCAGATACAGTGATATAAATACTCCGAGCCGTGCAGTGAGAGTAATATGGAAAAAGATGATCCACTGTGGCAACTCCTAATGGGAGGAGCTGAAAGAAGAAGAAGAAAAATAAGAAGAGGAAGGTGCAGTGAGAGTAACAACGCTAAAGCAGTTATGGTATTTGGAATACTATGGCTGTTCCCTGGACCATTATATTGTTACGAGTTAATTACAATCAGATGCATTACACTAATAAACAATATGCGGTTAGTTTCTGTGTATTTATAAAGCCGCGTCATGAAAATAATGAGTAATTACACAGGAACAGTACCATTTCTTTGACGCTGGGTGCCGCCAGTCTGCAAAACGGAGAACTTGCGTACGACAAGGCATGAGGTACCGTGGAAAAGTGCGTGGCTTTACGCCAAGTGTAGGTTTTATACATCGCGATTTGAACGTGGAAAAGTTCTTACGCAACATTTCTGTGCGTACGCACCGTTTATACATGAGGCCCCTGGTGCCTACTAATGCATTTCACCCTAAATTTTAAAACGGAGTCTCATAAGTACACAAAACTGAGACAAAATGATGTCATCAAAACATTCCAGATAAAAATAAGTATATAAAAACAGTTACCAGCAATCTCACAAAAGCATATTGACTGTTGAAACAGAAATGAGACAGCTGCTCCTGTGTTCTAGATACAGTAATTGGATAGACACTCACTACGCTTGGGACAATCGGTCAAGACAGAAATAGTGCAACCAATCCTTAGATTGAGGGCTTTATGATTGTACTGACATGACAGAAGCAAGGTAGTCACCATTTTGAATAAATTTCATTTGAGGTTGGCCACTAGGGCATTCACAAGCCTGTTATTTTTTGCAGAACAGCCAATCAATCAGAAGCAACACCTAGCAAGATCCAACAGTTGAACCTCAGAGGCAGAAGGATCAATGTGGATTCCATCCTTATCATGGAAAAGCGATTCAAATTTTTACCCTTGCATAGATATTTTAAAGGTCATGGTAATTGTCAAATATTGTTTACTTGTGCTTTGTGATCTTAAAATGTTTATGATTGTGTACTATTTGTAGTATTTTGTGGAAGCTTTTTCATGAGTACGATGTCCTGGTGCCAATCCTGAGTGCCATTTGATACCTATATTTGCAGAGCAAGAGCTGTGCTTGATATTTGGCATTATCTCAAGTGTGCTCAATGAGGGTTTTGAACTGCATCAAGGATGTGTCATGTCTTCTTTCCTGTTCATGACTTTAATAGACTGGATATTAATATTGCAGAGCCTAATGATGTATCTGCTCTGTGGGGATGATATTGATTATATCTCTGTCACTTACTGAATTAGTTTACAGTTACATATGATGTAGATGTGATGAGAATCAGCACCTACAAATCTAAAGTCATGGTCTATCTACAGAATAGAGCAGCTTTTTCTGCTCAGGTAAAGGGTGAGCAGCTGTACCAAGTGGAGAAGATCAAGTACTTCAGTATCCTTTTCATAAGTAAGGGAAGAGGTGACCTTGATATTCACACATTAACTGGTGCAATGGAGGCAGTTTTACAAACATTGCAACAGATTGTGGTGGGGAAGTGGGAAGCTTAGACAATTTTGATATACTAGTTAGCTTTCAAATCCATCCTAGTTTCAGGATGTGAGCCCTAGGTGGTGAAAGAATGACAGCAGTCAAAATGAGGTTGCTGGATCTACTCTCCATGACAGGATTAGGGGCTCATCAATACAGCAGGAAAAACTGTTTCTTAAAATTCAAAGGAGGTGGTTTGCATGTGTTGCTAGAATTTTCCCTTTGTACCTCCCAAAGGAGATTAAAAAAACTTTGTCCACTAGGACCTGACCTAGAATATACAGCAGACACAAAACAGTATTTCTCAACTGCTTTGGGAGTATAGGAGGAAGTTGCTGAGGATATAGAAGCCTGGTCAGCCTACCTCAGCATGTTGCTAATGTGGCTCTCTTCAGTATATTATTATGGCACATAACAGTATTTAGAATCTCTCTGAGAGCCTCAAAGGTTTCCCAGGTTGCATGTGAACAATTCTTGAAACTCTGACATTTTTATTTTAAGAAAAAGTCCCTGGTTACAATTTCACTTTTGATGTATACAAAATCTTAGTGTATACCTTAAATATAATACTTACTTATCTGTGTTCAGTGGCTTTCTTTCCAGTTTTATTATTGCAACAAACTTTCATCTTATTTATTTGCTGGCTTAATCTTTTCTTTATGTTCATAATTAGAATGATATGGCTTAAGCAATACTTCATTTCTTCTTGAGGGAGAAACCAAAATCCTCAAAATTGAATGTGCAAGACTCTGAAACAGAATAGAAAACTGTCTTCTGTGCAGGCACATGAATTAGGAAGCTGCCAGCCAAAATATAAAGCTGACAGACAAGAAAAAAGTGACAGCCAATAAGGAGCTGGGGTGTTGAGATGCTAATACTTCAGAGGCAAACTCACCAACAGAAACATAAGGCAACGAAAAATCTGCTCGGTGTGCACAAGGGAGTTGCAAAAATATTTTCCCAGATTTTCTTTTTCTCATTTTCCATAAACATATTCATTACTCTTTGAGCTCTGAACGTGATAAAAATATGTGTTCTGTTTTATGGAGTAGGGCAGCTAGGCTTTGATTTAAAATTTAATTGTCAGGAGTTCCAAATAAAGAATTATGTTTTAAAGGAGAGTTGCAGTACTATGTTACTGTTTGATAGCAAAGCTCATTGTATTATGCAAATAAAATACTTTTCTCTCTTTTATTTTTAAACTTTGTTGAAATGAATGCATGTGTACGTGTGTTAAAAAATCATGAAAAACTAGCAGTAAAAGAGAATGAGGGAAGGGGGGGGCGAGGTGAGGTGAGGTGAGGTGAAAGACTGCAGAAAGCATATTATGTGCAGAAGCATACTGGCAAGCTTTGACAGGAGTGGTAAAGTTCACAGGATAGAACTGAATGTGTTTTTTTTTTTTTTGCTTGACTAGTATAACTACATCTTACATGACATTAGATTTTAGTAGACACATAGACAAGGAGCAATAGTTAGAAACAGAAACAGTGGTCCACTCCCAGATCATTGAAATCAGACAGCTTAAAGGAGCATGTGATAAACACAGACAGATGGATGTAATCCATTAATAATAAACAGTGACAGAATTGTGAAATGGCAATGTAGACACATCAAGCTGGAAGTGGAAAACACAAAACATCTTTATTTTTTTGCTTAGTTTTTCTTCAGGATGGAATTAATCTTCCCTTATTTTATAAATGGAAATACAGGTAATATTAATATGTTTAAATTATATTTCATGACCTAGCTTGTTTTCCCTCATTAATGAAATTTAGCACTGGATGTCATATCATATGCAAACTTTATATTGAAAACAACTGATAATGTATATCAAGCACCTCAAAATACAGGATATATTTAATTGGCCATAGCTATTTATATTTACCTGCAAAGTGCCTTGCAACAACTGTACTTCTGATTCTGACCAAAGCACACATTTCTGGTGATACTTACTGAAAAAGAATAAACTTTTCCTTTTCCTAGTTTGATTTATGGCTTGAGTACATATAAATCATAGAAGAAACTGAATGAATGCTTGAAGAACAAGTGCTGGACCTAAAGAAATGTAGAAAGGGCAAACATTTATACATGGGCTTTAAAAATGCTAAAGTTTTGCAGAGCAAAGCAAAGCTCATGAGGTTGTATAACTTCACTTATATGTACACAGAAGGGGTCTACTCTTTCTGAGGATGGATTTTAATTGTAGACCAGAGGAAAAAAAATTGAGGTAATACAGCAGCTTACTCATTTTACTTTCTGTCTGCAGCAAAGAACATATGCTGAAAGATTAAAAGTGACCCCATCTTCTGTTGATTGCCTTCTGGTCCTTTAAATGTTAATCACAAGCTATATGACAATAGTCATTTTTTCAACCTTTCAGACCAAGTAAAATTCTGGAATGACTGCTGCTCAAACTTTCAAACCCTCTTAGTTATAGTATGGCTAAGGGGCTACCAGGTGTAACCCCAAAATTTTTATGTATCCGGCTGTATTTTCTATTTTTAGGACATAAACTAAAAACCAAAATTCAGTAATAGGGACAAGCAATAGTCAAAATCAGCAATTCAAAGTATACATCAAATCACTTGAAAAAAAAGAGCATTTGAATCTCAAGCAAAAGATGTTCTAAAATAATACTGAAAGGATTCAAAAACATCTAGCCAAAGCCGATTAGCAGCTGCGGGCACATACTCCAGACCAAAGCTTCCTAGGATCATTGATTTTACAATACAAAGGAGCTTTAGGAAGCTGATGTGTTACTATTCAAAAAATATGAAGTTTAAGAGAGAATGAACAGACACAACTTAGTTAATGTGGATTGCTACCAAAAAAAAAATAAAACCTGAAACCACTGCCCTGGAGAAATACCCAACTGGATAAGATTTATGTCAGAGGGGGACATTTTTGTACACTGGGTCATTCCATTTCTTTCTTAGAAAAAGAAATATGCAAATATTACATTTAAAGCCCAGCAGATGAACAGGCAATAGGCACCCATTGTTTGGACTGAGGCGAGAAGTTAAAGGATACATTTTCTGGGTTATCTTGTAACTGATTATTGTGATGGCTGTCTGCAGGATATCGTTATTTACTGTCTTGCAAAAGAGTCACCACTTTGAAGTTTTTGGCTGTTTGATATTACAAAGAATACAAAGTTGTGATAACAGAACTGCTCCTTCCTTGGAGGATGTCTGTATTTACCTGACTTGGCAATTAACATGTTGGACGATATTGGTTTCTAAACAGCAGATCTGTACTCATTAATGGTTGGTAACAATACATTTTGTTAACTTGTGTTTTCCTTATTTGTTAATCCCAGGAAATTTAGATGTGCCATTGTTTAATCTGATTGTCCAGAACTGATAATTGCAGGAACTGAAGAAGATTTAAGCTTTGGCCAGGAGAAGGCAAAGAGAGGGACAGTCCACTGAGAATGCTGCCAAGACACTCGGACAGAGAACAGGGGCTCACAGGTAGACAAGGGTACGTGGCTGGCACGACGTGAGGCACAAGGATGGCAACACTTACTTCCAGGGAGGAAGAGACAGCTCCACAAGGAGACGCCAGTTTTGGGTCCAGCGAGAGAGGGAAGCCGCATGAAAGGACCGAGCAAAGCTGGCAAATGACAAATAAGGCGTGCCTAAATCACAGCAACACAAGGAGCCCAGAGTGGAACAAAAGGAACGACGAGGAGACGCTGACAGGGATTCCACGATTCTGACAAAACTTTTGTTGTGAAACGAGTGTCCGGTGAACAGAGTGCATCCATGGACAGTTGAACAATTAAGTGTTGGGGTAACACAGTGCGCAAACTGGACGCTGCACCACTAAAGGTTGTATCCTCCAATTCTGTTTTTGACGGACGTTTAGAGTGTGGACTGTGTGCTTTCCTTTTAGAAAAAGGAAATTCGTTCTTGATATTGTTAGATTTTGTTTATGTTCATTTATCTTTTTCATGTACTTATTATTGTCTTGTGTAATAGAAGTTACTGTTGCTTTTCCTGAAATTACTGTTGTGTCTTTCATTGTGTGTTTACTCACCACCCAATTTAAAGAAACCTGTGTGCTATTATTGGTAAATTTCAAGAGTTTCCAGTCTCTTAATAAAACTGGGTGGCGTAGTCGGATATTTAAATGGTGTCTAAGTTAGATTACCTGTAAGTGTGACCAGACATCTGTCACATTTACAGTGCAGTAAACGAATCCCCTTTGTGTTGAAATCACATTGGACACCTCAGGATAACCAGATCAATAGAAGAATAAAAAGATTCACCTTAGAATGTAAACACAAGATCACACAAATTTCCCTAAAGACCACTAAAGACAGAATAAACACTCCTTGGGAGGAAAGGATAGGACAAGGAACTATCTTCACAAAATGATATTGTGATCAAACCAGCGGACAAGGGGAGTGCAATAGTTATTATGGATAGAGAAGCTTATGTTAAAGAGGTCCAGGAACAGTTACAAAACTCAGAGTACTACATTAAATTAAAAGAACCTATTTAGTTACAAACACAACAGCTATGTAGTATAATTATAGAACGAATGGTAACAGAGAAGATAATATTGCCTAAACAGGCAGTATTCTTAAAGGAACCACAGATCGCAAGACCAAGATGTTTTTACATTCTCCCAAAAATTCATAAAGATCCAAAGACCTGGACAGTGCCATATGAGATACCTCAAGGAAGGCCTATATTTTCAGACTGTCGAAGTGAGACTTATAATATTGCAACTTTCTTAGATTATGTTCTCACTTCCCTCTCACAACTACACCCATCTTATATCAGAGATACATATCACTTCTTAGAAAAAATTAGGAACTGTCACATAAATGAAAACACTATACTCTTCACAATAGATGTAAATAACCTCTATACTAACATTGAAATAGACCATGGTTTGAAGGTTACTGAATTCTGGCTCAATTACTATAAGATCAAAAGTAGGCCAGACAAATATATTTTGAAATTTCTTGAAATATCCCTTAAAAGGAATGATTTCTGTTTTGAGGATGAGTTTTATTTGCAGATAAAAGGAATGGCAATGGGCAAGAGGTTTGCCCTGGCCTATGCCAACCTTCATCTGGCAAAATGGGAAATAGAACTGGACAGTAAACTAATCCTAAAGCCTAGGATATATTGGCATTTTCTGGATGACATATTTAGTGTCTGGGAACATGGAGTGCAGAGATTTAGGGAATATGTTGAAATACTTAATAACCATTGGAGTAATATTAAATTAAAGAGAAAAATTTCATGTCAGAGTATTGATTTTCTGGATACACAGATTTTCAAACAGCATGGCACCCTGCAAAGTAGAGTGTATTTTAAAGACACTGATACACATGCACTTCTACATAGAAACAGCTTTCACCTACAACATACTCAAAGGGGTATAATAAAATCACAACTTTTGAGGTTTAGAAGAATTTGCTCTAATGAGTCTAATTTCTTTGTAGCTACAAAAACCTTAGGAAGAGGGTATATACGAGAACCTACCTTAAAAAGTGTTATAAAAACTTCATACATGAGACTAGAGGTTTGGACTAATGTACTGATCCTCTAAAGGGTTTAACTAGAAGAGATGAAGAAAGAAATTTAAATAGGATCCCCATGATTACCTTCTTTAATGCTTATAATGTGCAGACTAATAGGATTATAAAATCAGAATTTAAAAAGTTGAAAGGTAGAATAAAGATATTTTCAAATTACAAACCCAGAACCATATTCTGCCAGATACTACACCTGACCCCGAATTTTACATTAGCTCAAAATAAATTGGAAACGGACATCATCCGTAGTCAATGAATAACATGCCCGGGACAATTCTGTAAACAAGTAAGCAGCCCCTAAAAGGGATTTTACAGCAGGGCCCTAACAGTCAGACTGGGTGCTGTATTTTGTAACACCCCATTCAAACAAGAATATCAAAAGTATGTGATCATGCTATTTTAATTTCTGGTTATCCAACTAGTACCAAGTGTCATAAATTCCACAGGCCTACCTTATACACTTCATTCTTCACCTTTTGGTCCTTTCCAGATCACAACATACTCTAGCCTGGCTTTCTCTTCACCACACATTTTTTTACAAATATTTGGCACATTCAAGAGCTTTCATTCCCTCCAGAGATTGGTTGCCACAAAAATCAATGCAAAAACTAACTCAGTCACCTGAAGGAAAAACTGAGTTTTCTCTGATCCACTCTTAGTAATACTCTAATTACAAAAAAGGAAGAAAACACAAACTGTTACTTCTGTTATGTAACACCCTCTTTCTTCTGAGCCTTTCATTTCAGAGTCTATCTGATGGCTATTATTGCATTTAACACCACTGACACTTTTATGGTCTTTTGTCAACATACAAGCCAAACAGAGCACTCTGGCGAGCAGTTTTAATCATTTACTGTATGATTATTCATAATACAGTATGATTTCCTGAAAACCTTCTCAAACACTCACTTTAGGAATTTCATCATCTTTAGAAGATTACAATAATCGAAACGAAAACAGACCATTCAGCACAACAAAGTTCACCAGTCCTGTCCGTTTAGAAAAAAAAACATCAAGTTTTGAAAGTCCCAACAGTCTTAGTGTCTACACGTTATTTGGTAATTACTCCATGTGTCTGTAATTAAGAAAATTAATTAAAATTAATTAAGAAAAACTTCTTAATGTTTGCTGAAATTTACCCCTAACAAGTTTCCAACTGAGTTCCTGTGTTCTTGAGGAAATTATTTTAAAGTTACAGTCTCGATCCACTGTATTAATTCCCATCATAATTTTAAACATTTCATCCATGTCTCCTCTTAATAAACATTTCAACCATGTCTCCTCTTAATCTTCTTTTGCATAAACTGAAAATGCTCAGCTCTTTTAATCTTTCTTCAAAATACAACCCATGTAGCTGTGCAATATGCCTAGTCACACATCTCTACATCTTTTCTAACACTGCTATATCCTTTTAGTAGCCTTGAGACCAAAACTGCACATAGTACTCCAGGTGAGGCTTCACCAGTGCTTATAAAGTCGTAGTATAATCTCCTTGCACTTGTACTTTACATGTTTTGCTATACTGTATAATTCTGTTAGCCTTCTTAATTGCTTTAAAACACTGTCTGGCAGTTAATAGTGTCAAGTCCACTGCAACACCTAAATCCCTTTCATAAGGTGTACTATCGATTTTGAGACTTCTCATTTTTACTTTCTACTTGTAGTACTTTACATTTATTTTACATTAAACTTCTGACACTAATCTGCCCAAGCCTGTATGCTGCCCAAGTTCCTCTGTCAGGATTCAATTGATTCTGTATTATTTGAGAATCTATCTAGCTTGGTATCATTTGTAAACTTAACCAGCTTGTTACTTATATTTCTGTCCCAATCATTTATACAGGTGGAATCCCTTTGTAACAAAATTCATGGGACCATAAAAATATTTTGTTATAACACAAATTTCATTATAACAAATATGGGGAAAATATGTATACTATTGTGACTGGGGTCACCAGCAATTCCCCATCTATAACGGCAGCGGCGTAAGGACAGTTCCATAGCTCCTCTGCTGCATCTGGTAAACAGTAAACCAAGTGGAAAGTAATTGGTTGTCCTCTGTAGGATCAGGTTTACCATGTAACAGGCTTGTTGCATGATGTTTAGAACAATTAACACTGGGCTTTGACCTGCTCTTCCTCAAACTCTCCTGGGACCTCATGTATAAATGGTGCGTACGCACAGAAATGTTGCATAAGAATGTTTCCACGTTCAAATCGCGATGTATAAAACCTAAAATTGGTGTAAAGCCACGCACATTTCCACGGTACCTCATATCCTGTCGTACGCAAGTTCTCCGCTCGGTTTTGCAGACTGGCGGCACCCAGCGTCAAAGCAGTACTACTGTTCCTGCGTGGTTGTCCTTTCTTTTCCTGACACGGCTTTATAGTAAGATGCTGCAGATGTTCTACCAGACGGTTGTGGCGAGTGCCCTCTTCTTCGCGGTGGTGTGCTGGAGTGGCAGCATAAAGATGAAAGACGCCTCACGCCTGGACAAACTTTTTAAGAAGGCAGGCTCTATTGTAGGAGTAAAGTTGGACAGTTTAACATCTGTGGCAGAGCGACGGCACTAAGCAAACTCCTGTCAATCATGAATAATCCACTGCATCCACTGAACAGTGTCATTTTCAGGCAGAGGAGTAGCTTCAGTGACAGACTTTTGTCACTGTCTTGCTCCACTGACAGACTGAGGAGATCGTTCCTCCCCCACACTATGTGACTCTTCAATTCCACCCGGGGGAGTAAATGCTAACATTAATTTTATTTTAATTTTTTTCATTTTTATTACTATTTAATTTAATATTGTTTGTTTGTATCAGTATACTGCTGCTGGATTATGTGAATTTCCCCTTGGGATTAATAAAGTATCTATCTATCTATCTATCTATCTATCTATCTATCTATCTATCTATCTATCTATCTATCTATCTATCTATCTATCTATATACACTGAAATTAACCGCATATTGTTTATTAGTTTAATGCATCTGATTGTAATTAACCAGTAACAATATAATTGTCGACGGAATGGTCAAACTATTCTAAATACCATAGCTGCTTTAGCGTTGTTACTCTCACTGCACCTTCTTTTTCTTCTTTCAGCTGCTCCTGTTAGGATTTGCCACATCGGATCATCTTTTTCCATATTAATCTCACTGCACCACTCAGAGCAGCAGATCGGAAAGAGAATTATCGGTACACAGCATCATGCACACACTGCCTCAGCCAAGATTCCTATTTGAACTGCTTCTCATATAACAAACGCTTCAAACCTTTCCTGTACGGACTTCGCGCATCAGAAACAGTTTCATCACCAGAACTCTAAATGCACTCAATCAGTCCATCAACTGCTCCTTGTAGAACTGTTAGCACTTATTAGTACAGTTACCTCACTGTAGACTTGTGGTACAGTTATAATATTGCAAAACCTGAGCCATTTTATAAAGAGTGTATTTACATATGATGACGGTATCATTTTTAAGATGAAATGCAGCAAAATATGTTTATTATATTATACAGATAAAAATTTAACTTCATTTAAATAATCTACGTATATTGTTAAAAATTAAAGGAATACGGTGTCACTACGCTAGCAAGGATATGGCGCTCCATTCTGCTCGTACTGTATGCTTCACTGGGACTGGCGTGAAGGATAGAATAATTAAACATGTACTACGAAGATATTTCAATGTTCCTTAAAAGTTTTGAAGAATCAGCGTTATATGTTTACAGATGGCTTAACGTCCATTACAGAGCTGATTGTGTGGCGATCAGTTACTTGGAGAAAGAAAAGGAAGGACATGAATTGGAGGTTAGTACGTTTGAAAGAGACAGTACTGCAGTGGCGGCCTTAGGCATGTGCAAACTGTGTACCTGCACAAGGCCGCCAAATCCCAGGAACCGCCACACCAATGTATATTGCATATAAAACAGAAAGAGAAAATAACGACACAGCTAAAAACGCACCAGCAAATTTCGGTAAAAGTTAAACGCTTGTGTCATGAGCAAGAGGCGGCTATGTAGTGTTCATAGTGGACGTGGCCATCCGCCATGCATAAGATACCATATTGACATTGGCGGGCGACGGAGCCACCGATTCTTCCTCTGCCCAGGTCCACCACGAGCCTAGAGCCGCCCCTGAGTACTGCTGCAATAAATTATTTCATCGAAGGTCGCGCACAATCACTGCACCACCGTGAAACCCATGTTTAATAACGTGTTTTAACTCCTGTCATCATGAAAATGATATGACGTATACATCTCAGTATTTTAGTTATTCAGAGAGCTGTAATATCATGAATGTAATAGATTCTGTGTCCTGTCAGAGGTAGACAAAGCCGGTTTAAGAAGCACTAGTGATTCACGCAAATAGAGCACATAGAAGAACACATACAAAACAAAGCATTTAACGTGCTAATTTACTTACGATGTGATTTGAGAAACTAGTTAAATGATTTTAAGATGAAGTTTATGATGTTCTACTTTAATGACAAAATAAACTACATGATTAAAGTGGACATTTCGAGATTGAAGTTGACATTTCGTGCTTTTTTCCCACCGTGTGCCTTTTTTTCTCTGTGCCCTAATAAGCTTTCATATGAAACTCAGATGATGGGCTATGACTCGCCTTTTCACAGCGACTTTGATATCTGACAACTTCTTTTTTATTTAGTGCACAGTGCGACTTTGTGAATTTGAGTTTTCGAGTTTCTCCGACACGCTATGTCAGTCGATCAACTTCCTTTTGTTGTTTATATCACTGTTTAAACCAACAAATAGTACGTTTTTCCTTGCCTCCACTTAGTATTCGCTGAAATTCTTTCATTTTCCCTCTTGCTTTTCCCATTGTCTTTTCACAGAACGCTGAGCTTAAGGGCTATTTATATTAATTTGCATATTCAAGGAGGCGTAATTCTGGGAGGAGATGGGGCGGGACAGCATGCACATTACTTTTCACACTGACTGGGATTTATGTGGTGGAAGAACGCGGAAGTTGGCCAACGCACGGATTCCTGCATCTGGATTTTTCTGTGTGTAACCACATTTCGGCTTTTGTGCTTACGTCATGTTATAGTGTGAGTTCTACGCACAGCGTTATGCATGAGGCCCCTGGTCTGCCACAGAGGTGATTCCAAACCATTGGTATTCTTCTAATCTGAAGATGGGAGGTAAAGCAGGACAATTGCCCACATCACGGATGCTATGTCGTATGCTGGAGTGCTGAAGTAACAGCTCCTATTTTGACTGAAGTCTTGAGAATGTACCTGCCTTCTGTATAACGTAATAAAATCCCTGTATTTTCCTTGGAAACCTGGAATCACCTTCCTGTCTCTCATGCATCTCTGTGACCCAAGCTTGACAATACCTGTATAAACAGAAAAAACTGCCAAAAATATTTTATTTGAAAAAACGAGATATTAGATGTAAAATTTTTATAGAAATACAGATATGGAGACAGAATGAAAAAGAGACATGGATATAACTTTTTTTTTTAGAAAAAACTGATGCCATTTCTCACATTTTTGTTCATCAGAAGGAAAACTTTGAGAACAGCAAAGAAACCCAGACAGCACAGTATCTGCACAACTACCCACACGGATGCTCAGTGAAACAATGACTCAGAATTCGGTTATTAATATGATGTCGCACCTACCGTCTCACCAAGCCACGCCAAGAATGCCCAAGACTGAATATTTCACAGCATACTGTCACTTTCTTTTGGTCTAACAAGAAAGAGACAGCCTGTTGCAGGGTGCCTGAGACATGGCAAAAGTATTGGCACGGCATTACATATTTTTTGTATCGCACTATTTTCTTCAGTGGCCATTTTCGCTCAGGAAAATGTTTGTTATACTGAAATTTACATTTCATTAAACAAAATATATTAAATATGATTGTGAATGAATGTTTGTCTGACCCAACAAAAAGTATTCGTTATAGTGAAAATTTCGTTACTTCGGTATTTGCTGTAACAGGATTTGACCTCTATATATTACAAATAGCAGCGGCCCTATCACTGCCCACTATGAGACACGACTTTTAATATCAACCACTTCACTCACACCATAACTCCCTCTTGCCTGTGTCTGACTGAATTTTACACCTCTCTGCTAACAACACCTTTAACTCCCATTTCTGTTACTTAGATGCCCAACCTCTTATGTGCCACCTTATCAAATACTTTCTTAATGTCAAGATAAATAATATCATATGCTCCACTTTAATCATATCCTTTTGTTGCTTCCTCACATAATTCTAGCATGTTGGTAAAACACCCATGCTCATTGTTAGGTAAATCTCATTCTTGCAATGTGCTGCTCAGTCTACTCCTTAATAATCCTTTCCATTAACTTACCTGTGATGCATATTAAGCTATATTTGCTGGGATCTGCCCGATCACACTTTTAATATAATGGGACAATATTTTCCATTTTCCACTCTTTCGTAATTTCCCCAGTGCACAGTGTCTTCCTGAAAATGTATTTCAAGGGTTTATATATGAACTTGCTAACATCCTTGAAGACCTGTGGATAAATATTATGTGGTCCTGGTGATTTGCTTGATTTCAGCCTGTGAAATCTAAGCAGTACTTCTCTCTCTAGAATTTACAAATCACTCAGTACCTCCTTAGTAGTCTCTTCCACTGCTGGAAGGTTATCTACATCCTCACATATTAAGACGTCAGAAAAACGCAAGTTTTGAGCATCTTCTATTTCACTGTCTATATTTTTAATTCTCCTTTACTATTCCTGAGGCACTTCAGCACGTTCTTGACTCGTCTTTTACAATTAAAACACTGAAAGAGTCTCTTAGGGTCATCTTTCGCTTCATCTGCTATAATTTTTTCCATCTGTCTTTTAGCTGCCCTAACACCCTTCTTAATGGTTGTCCTCATGTTCTCATACACCCTACAATTTACATTTTAGTTATTAATCTTATATTTTATACAGCTGTTTTTTCCTTTGCTGTTTCTTTCTCAACTCTTTATTAACCCACTGCAGATTGTTTTTTAAATTTCCTACTTCCTACCTATCCCTAATGTACCTTTTCCTGCATTATATGTACAACCTTTCTAAACCTGTTCCACTGCTCCTCAACTGTCTCCACACTTAAAAGCTTATCCTAGTCTATGCTCATTAGAGTTTACCGCATATGCTCAAAATGTGCCCTATCAAAGCTAAACTGAACAGTTGTTGTCTTTGTATCGTGTCCTTCCAAAACACTGAGAATTGTATTATATTAGGATCACATGACCCTAGTAGTTCAATCACCTCTACACCCCTATTTCTGTCCTGATTATTATAAAATACTAAATTTATGCAAGCTTCCCCCAGCGCTTTAACATACTGTGGTAAAGAACAGTCAATGATTACTTCTAAAAACTCGCTTAAGCTCATCTTATTTATTTCCCAGAGGAAAAAGAATAAGATACTATTATCAATTATTTGGTTATCTTTCTAGTCACACACACATGATATAAGTGGAACGCTTCTTGCATTGTCTACCAGCTATTCTACTGCTTGTCTCTCTGAAAATTTGCAGGTAGGTTTCTCATAGTCAATAGCCTTCATACATTGCACACTGCAGCTCCTTTCTCCTCAACATGTAGGACAACGTCATCGGTGATGCCCATGTTAAGATGGCAATGAATTTGTTAACATACTTATAGGAAAATGTACTCAAGGCTGGACAACATGCAGCATTTTATAATTCTTTATTCTGAAACCTATACAAGTGGCATTGTGTCACATACTCTTTCACAAGTCATTAACCTCTAGAATGCAAAACAACCTCATAATTTTAATTAACTTAGCTTGCACAGTTAGTTCCATAGATGGAAAATATATGGATTATAGTTTAACAAAGCTAAAGGAAGTACCTTTTCAAAAAATTGCAGTTGTTGTGTCAACACATCTGAACTGAAGATAAGGAACAGCTCAGTTTCTGGCTAAAGGTATGTTTGATTAACACAGCAAATCAAGTAGTTAAGTTTTCTCCCCTGCATAAAAGCAGAAGAATGAAATATAGATTTGTCTTATTGTGCAGCCATGTAACAATGAAATCTGTTAATAGATTATGCTTTAAAAAATATATTTCATACGTATTATAATTAAATACAAATTAAAACATTAAGTACACTTACGTAAAAAATGTTGTAATCTTATTCTAGATTCTTACTTGATGTAGGATTTTAGCAAACACTGCCACATAAGGAGGAAATGTATTATACTCTTACTTTAATATTTTATCATTACTATTAATAGTCAGAAAAATGGAAAGTTAATGGCTTTACAACTTTTTGCATCAATCTGCACATTAGCTTGGGGCACGAATTCAGTTGAATGTAAAATATGAACTACAGACTCGCCTGCTTAAGTAAGTTAGTTGTACCAAAAAAGCCTTTAGGATGCAATTAAAATTAACTGGGTCATATAATTTTTCTTCATGGAGTACACTAATTATCTTAAAGCAAATTAGGCCTTTCACCTTAAACTTTAAATATGCAAAATGTATATTGCAAACTTTTTCAATCAAAATGCTAAGCAAGAAGACTGTATTACATATCTTTCTTAATGATATTAAAACCCAGCAGTAGTCTAGTGTACTCCTAATGATTTAAAATTAAATTTAGCTATATATAAATATTATATGTTTAAAACAAGAATAAACTAACATATTGTATGTGAAAAAGTAATGGGAAGAGCAGAATTCAGAAAAAAACAGTTACTGAGGTTATATTATACATACTTAAATTGCACAGCTTTAAAATGGACTCCTGCCCCTGGGCTGGGTCTGATCTTGCCTTATGTGTCAAGGCCCTTGAATGGATAAAGTGGGGTCAGGTAATAGTTGAATAGAAGCTAAATTACAGAAATGACTAAAGAAAGGAAAGCAACGAAATATTACAAATATAACACAGAGCTATGGTGTATATTTTCAGTTCATTGAAAAACTAAAAAAATCAGAATAATTACATCTTCAGGGAAACAAAAGTACTTTGAAGTATATTGAATAGTATGAGAATCACGTTCTGAGATAAAAAGCAGATACGGTACAAACTGCAGCAGCAAATCATAAATAATCATGATGGGACATTAGTAGAAGCTAAAATGATTCTGAATAAAACCAAACACATACACACACCAGTTTAAGAGCAGTGTTGCAAGCAGACCTTCATGTTTATTTTTAAACAACAATAGTTCAAACAAATAACTTGAAATCTATATTAAACATCCAATATAAACAAATATACAATACTTTTTTTAATTTAATGATTTCCATTTTCTATACTGCATGAAGCTTTGAAATTAAAAAATTCTGTTTTAAAGTAAAGTTCTTAATCTCATAACGATAAAATGTAAAAGGGTAAGTACTTCTTCAAGGCACAGTATGTACAGCTTTCAGTTTTTAAGGGTTTCATAAATAATATAATGTTTCCAAGGAGCACTTCAACTTCAAGTAGTACAGAAAGTAAAAAAAAAAAGAATTTCAATGAGGGGAATTACAGTATATAAAAGATATGGGTGTCAAATATTTTTATTAGATTTTCATTTAGAAATCTGTAGAGAAATTTCAAGAAAATGCTAATTTCATTTTTATAAATACATACGTGCCAATACAGCTGTATATTAGGTCCAAAATAAGCAATAAAACATAATGTGTCATGTTATTCTGCATCCAGATTATGAGTTGTAGTGCAGTACAAAAGAAGGTAGTATCAAACAATTTGTTTCTTTTAACAAATGCAAAACAATTTTGATTATCAAAATAAGTAATTACAAATCTTTATATACCATCCATGTTTCGGAATAATGACATGAACTAGTTAGTTTACTACGTTCACCATTCCAGATTTTCTGTTTATTTATATTATGATTAAGCCACAAGTGGAAAGTAAAACTGTCACAAAATCCTGATGTTGTACAATTCTCTAAATTAAATAAAGAAAAAAAAACAATAAAAACAAATCCAAAATACTACATACAGGAAAATTTTAAAATATAGCATTACAAAGCATTAAAGACAAACGCTAAAAAAATCAAAAAGCCACATACTTGGAAAGTATCAAGTACAATATGTAAGTTAAACTACAAAATCTATATATGAAAGATACAAAATCTGAAAACCAAACAATTCCTAGCAAAACCCTCATTGATTACAAAACAGGACCTAAATCTCAAAAACTAAAAAGGAGCAGAAAAAAATTCAAGAATTTAATGCCACTAAGCATTGACTATACTATATTTTAAACAGCCCTCAGATGATATACAAAGATATTACTGAAACTCACTAAGTTTTGGTCCCATTCATTCACCATTAAAATCACTAAAACAATTAACAAATGAATTAACCAACTCAAAAAAGACACAATAAAGTTAAACCAAATATTAAACTAGAATGATTAACAGTAATGAGACCATGAACAAAAATAACTTTAAAAGATACACTACAGGAAAACAGGTTAAAAAATTCAGAACAGACAAAATATAAAACATCAGACCTGGGGCTTCATGTATAAATGGTGCATACTCCCGTTTCCACGCTTAGATCACAATGTATAAAAGCTAAACTTCCCATAAAACCAAACACATTCTCATGGCAACACAATCCATTATTCATACTCACATTTTCTGCTTCGTTTTGCAAATTGGCAGCACCCAGCATCAAAGCAGTGCTACTGTTCCTGTGTAGTTTTCCTTTCTTTTTTAGATTAACATCCCTGAAGCAGCTTTATCAAATACACTGAAATTAAGCACATATCGTTTATAAAATTAAGGCATCTGATTGTAACCAGCCTGTAAAAATACAATGGTCCATGGAATGCCCAAACTATTCCAAATACAATAGATGCTTTAGTGTTTCTCACAGTGCACCACTCAAGCATATTTTAACCCACTGTACCTGAGTACGGAATCACAGCTGTACAGGAGCAGATTGGAAAGGTCTATGGCGGATTGTGTCGAGAGCACAGAGGACTATTGGGATAAAGCATCTAGCACACCCTGCCAAAGCCTTGCACACAGACCATTTGAACTTCTCCCATCCGGCAAATGCTTCAGAGCCTTTCCTGTGGGGACATCACGGTTCAGAAACAGCTATCAATACACTCAATTAGTCCATCAAGTGCTCCTGGTAAAACTATTTGTACTTGTATTTGTACTACACAACCTGAACCACTTTATGAACCATTTACACTATCTGCACTCTATGTACATGTATAGTGTACTTACTGAATGCTTTCATATTGTATATTTTTCATTTTTTTTCATATTACTAGGGGGCTCTTCCCCCTGCTCACAAACCCCTGGGTGGGTGCTACGCATTAGCAACTTCACAGATCTGCCGCTCACGAATTGGGAAGCAGATGTACAGTTTAAACAGATTGTTATTTTCATGGGAATAGTTACATAT
This sequence comes from Polypterus senegalus, assembly GCF_016835505.1. Classification (NCBI taxonomy): domain Eukaryota; kingdom Metazoa; phylum Chordata; class Cladistia; order Polypteriformes; family Polypteridae; genus Polypterus; species Polypterus senegalus. The sequence continues at coordinate 148,492,759 of NC_053158.1, forward strand.
GCATAATAGAACTAACTATTTTACATTACAGCGAGTAATTAACCATAGTAAAAAATATTAATGTTGAAAAGTTATGTTTCATGTTGCATTAGAGGTATTCGTTGCGTTATACGTTTTCCTTCTGTTTGGCTTTGAAATTAACATGCAAATACTTTTTAAAGTAACACTTTTACTGTAAAACTTCACTAAAAACAATTTTTTGAATAAACTTCAATATCGTATTAAATTTTGATTCCGTGTTTGGACTTACATTGTTTCTTTCTCTTTAATAAATAAACCAACGTTTTTGAATGTTTATCCCTATGATTTGTTAATTGTCATATCAAAAGATATTCTAACAGGAAACTGTAAATATTTTAATACGAATAGCATATCAAGATCGTCTTTGGTGTCCAATGTTATCCGCAGAAGCCGTCCATCATTACCATTCTTGTCACCTATAATTTTACATGTCAGAATTGTTCGACCAATTTTGAAAAGAACTAATCTTGTCATATCCCATCACTCAGACATAAATAACGCAATAACATTATAATACATTCTTCTTTCAATGGTGGAGTGGTGGCTCTGAAGCTAGGGATTTTCAACTGGCAATCCGAAGGTTGCCGGTTTGAATCCCATAAACACCAAAAGTGACTCTACTTTGTTGGACCCTTGAGCAAGGCCCTTAACCTGCAATTGCTTTGTCCTGGGTATGACGTTAATCTGCATCCTGTTGTGCATTTGGGCCCTCCAACCTTCAGAGATAAGCCTGGGGGTTGGTGGCAGATTTGGCACTCCAGCCACCATAAAAACTTCACACTTGTTCCATTCCATGTGAACTAGTGTGGTGCTGATATGTCACCCGCCGCATGGATGCACTCAGTTCCTAATATGGGATCCTGAGTTGGTTTGTCATGTGGTTGGTGCGGTACTGTGTGTGCTTCTAACCTCCTCTTTTTTCAACAGTAATTCGGCCGGTGGAAGACTGGACAGTGTTAATAATGGTAGATATTTTACAGGAAATTTTAAGTTAATGTTTTCATCTTCCGCAACATCACCACCAACTATTTCACCACAGTCTATTGATATGCATTTAATCAATTTGCGGTGTAAATGATCAACAATTTTCACGTTAATTTGTTTGACTTCATCGTTTCTCGGTGCTAGGATTGTCCATATACTCTTTTCTTCTGTTGAATACCCTTTGGGATGAAATTCTTCAATAAGATTTGGACATAATATGTGTTCTTTTATTAGGAAGGAGTGAGGAAACATAAAAATTTATAAGCGCTGAGAGAGCAGGAACTGTGTCTGATAAAAGCATTCATAAAAATGAGAGGTGAAAGGACCATGGTTCAAAATGGTTGAGAGGAGGGTAAGACTTGAAAAAATCTCTTGGGAATAGTCTTGTCTTGCGGGACTTGAAAAAGGTGTCCCCCACTGCTGGCACAGTGGGAGTTTATGTAGCTGGGAAGCAATAAATAAAACTCCAATGGTTTCAAACCTCTGAAACGTGTACAGGTGTTCTTTCCTCCCTGCCTGGTTGTGGTTCTTAAAATACAATTTCATAAAAGCCATTTATTCCAGACTCCACATTCCTACATAGAACATAATGAAAACCCCCAACATGGCGTATACATGCAAGGGCATCAATGAATACTCAAAACAAACTAGGTACTAGAAGTATCAGCCATACAGCAATAGGGCAATCCCTGTTTTATATTAGCTGTAAACCACACTATACAGATTGCAGGACAATCCTCATTTCTGTAACCAAAGCAACCACCCACAGCATTGGGAGTGAACTCTTTCCACTTGACTCTGCCTAAATGTTAATCTGTGGCCAAACATCTGCTCTTTCTGAACATATTCTCCTAACAACTTCTCAAAAACAATTTTAAGTAGCCGAATAAAGTCAGTGGATAGTAAAAATTCAAGGGTGAGAACCACAGATTTCATCATTTATTCATTAAACAAGTCTCTCTCTGAATTGCCTTTCCCAGGATTTCTTCCATTTTTTTCCTCTACAGGGGTTTTTATTTTTTGTTTCTTTTCTTTTTAGGGAGTCAAGTCCTGTTAAACAGGGCCTGTTATAGCCCATTAAAGCATTGATTTTGGGCTACACAAAAATACCTTTTTGTTGTTGTTAAGTGCACACAATCACCAATATATATTCACAGTGAGCAATTACAATGTGCTAATCAGCCTGTCTTGGAACTATGACAGGCAAACAAAGATACAGTATGAAACTCACTGCAAAGGCAAAGCTGGACGAAAAGCACAATAAATGGGTGGTCCGTTAAGTTATATAGAGACATGCCTAAGCCTTTTGATAAAGAGCCACTGATTGATTATGTGCAAAAAAGCTGAGTGGTCAGTTAAAACAAATTCCAAAATCAAAATACTTCTTGGGTAAGTGGGACACATTCAGACAACAAGTTATACAAATTATCCTCTGTGGACAAAGTCACTTTTTTGTTTTGTTTATTAAGCAGGCTATCTTGGAAATTATTGAAATTATAAGAACACAAGCTTTCACGTGAGGCATGCATTAAAATCTAGAGGGCAATCTCCAATAATAAAAACACAAGGAAATTAGATTGTTCTACATCGAATTTAGGGGAAAACAAATTTTACTGTAGATACCCTAATTTTAGAGTCATCACCAGACACTGATATGTTTCCTTTAGTTACACGTTAATCAATTGAAGAACATTGCTGGTAAATTTCAGCTAGGGTTCCTCCCCAGCCTGGGGTTCAGTTCCTTGTTCTATTTACATTTACATTTATTTGCTTGACACGTGCTTTTATGTGACTTACAAAAGAGTTGTCTTATTTCCTCTTTGATTATTTTTGAGTTATTTATTAATTGTTAATGTTACATTTTTGATTATTTGCATTATTCCTTGTTTTTGATTTAATCTCTAAGCATTTGATTTTTGTCTTGTGGGTGGATTCTTAAGTGGTGGGACCACCTGCTCCTCATCACCAAGGACTGCCCTCAGCCCTATAAAGGCAAGGATTTCCCACAGTTCCTGGCAGTTCATTTGAATGCTCAAATGGTGTGGTGAGTTTCCCTTATGTTTTCTGTGCTTTGTTTACTTTTGTGGTTTTTTGGATTTTGAAGTTCTTGTCCTGTTTTTCGAAAATTGTCTTTGGATATTGTAATGGGATTTTCTTTCCTTTGGATTGCCTTGTGGGTAACTTTTGGCTTTTGTTCATATAGAGCAGTTTTGGACCACAAATATTTTATTTTTATTTATAAACATTCTGTATTTGCCCTATTACTAGCCAGGTGTTGATTGTTTTATCCTTTTAGTAGGCATTTTTGAGGTGTTGGGGCTTTTTTGCTTTACTATCTAAAAGGCCCACACCATTCCAGTGCTGCTGAAGCATAATAAATCAAAACTTTGTCCTAACCCTCACTTTACTTGTACCATGATTACACAGACTTGACATTGCCTTATGATGTGAACAATTGCTGGATAAGAGCCCCCTTTCAAGACCACAATACCCTAAAGAGGCATACCGCACTCAATGTGGTAAACTCTGTCTGATATATCTGATAGCAGTTTACATTTTCTATAATCCAACCAAAATAATTCAAAAAGCCAACAAATCATCAAAGCAGAGAAAATACCTCCATTTGGCCAAACTTGGATGCCATGGCTTTCATGTATCAGAGGTAACCTATTTGTCTATTCCCTGTACAGTTCAGGTGTCCCCAAAGAATAGCCTTATAATTCTCTCAATCCTTTCCCCTAGGAGTCACAATAAATAGCATTTTCCACTTAGGACCCCAACACTCTTTTACAAAGGTTAAAGTAACACGTTTGAAAAATCCAAAACATCCTTAAAACAAAAGTATCTCAAAAACGTCAAAGACACAAAAAGCTGCAGAATAATACCTCTGTCTTAATTAATCATCTTCTTGTAAGTATTTCCTTGCATAAATAAGACTGATACAAATGTAGAGGGTACATAATGCATTGAGTGTCACTGAAGGAGATGGCAGATAATTGATACATGAAAAACATCAAATTTTCAAGGCATTCTAATGTTAAAAATAATGATAATAATACTAATCATAATGATACAATTCTGCATCTTTAAATATATATTTAACGTACTGTAAACTGCATATGGCATTTACCAGAATCCAGTCCTATTACAAATCTACATTTTTTTAGACAGGTCAAGTAAAGTATTATTATTGTTTATTTAACAAAAGTCTGGATTTGAAGAAACCATGCCAAATTTTACCTCCACATCCCAAGTGGATTTGTATTTGTCCATCAAAATTGAGCTTTACCACTCATATGAAATGGAATTTCATATTGTGATCCTCAAAGCATTTTTTCTGTGCTCTCTAGTCTAAAGTTCATGTTTGCAATGATCATTTCAATTGCAATATTTGCTTTTCAGAAATGTTAAGCAATGAAAGACTAATAAAAGAATATAGCAGGTTCACTTCAAACATACTGCAATAGAGAAAACAGTTCAGCTGTATATATGAAATTATGGTGCATCTGTGGAGAATGTAATTTAATATATGTTGCTAGGAGAAATTAATTAAACAATAAAATGTATAATGACTTTTAGCCAATTAATTCTGTAACCTCATGCAAAAATCATTTTCCCTAAGTGTACCAGTTCATTTTTTATGCATTTGTGTAGGCACAACACACTTCGTCTATACTCATAAAAGGTTCCCAAGATATTTTAGCACTATAAATTTTAACTACCCAAGTGTATTTGTTGTCAGCCTTGAAATTACTGCATAAATCTGGATTTTTAATACAACAGTAAGAGCAAGTATACACTACAATTTTAAAAAGTCACTAAAAGATATTTAAAACACAACTTGCTATTTGACAAGTGGACTCTCTATAATTATTCATTATTACTTTTTCATTATGGTTATTGCACAAACCCGTTAATGTTCCCTTTGATCACTGAGAGCCGACTACACATATTTCTTTAATCATATTAAAGCTCTTTAGGAGAGTTATTTTATTTTATCTTCAAATTTTAATTTTAGATTGTACAAATTAAGATTTTAGATTTAGATTGTAAGCCAGTTTAAGCACACACACACACACAAACTCTGTTTGAAAGTGACTTGATTTTTAGTAAATTTTTACACTGTAAAATGAAATGCTATGACACGATCGTAAGATAAGTATTTTGTTGCTGTGGTTGTTAAAAGGGTTTGGTTTGGGCTGTCAATTTGTGACAAACTGTACCAGTGTTACCTTTGAAAGTAAGCCTTTCATATATTTACAGTATGACTTTATTTTCTAATATAATATGCTACTCATTTTAAAAGTCCCATCAACAGTTCTGTTTAAAGAGACGTCAGTCCTTGTCTGTCCTTTTTAGTAATTCTATTCCTACATGTTACCACAACCTTCAGTTATTCTACTGTATTATCTGAATGAATTAATGAATGAATATATTGTGAAGTGATGTCTTGCTGGTAAGAGGTTGCTAGAGGCTAGACCTCAAATATGATATATTTTATATAAATTGTTATATTTGTATTATTTATATTTTATATAATGCAAATATGCCAAAAATAATTGCATTTCTTTTTCCAAAGTAGATACCCAAGAATTTCCAATAATATGGTAAGTTAAACAGTCTTCTAATACAGAACTATCACAAGTTCATAAATTACTTTAGAACTATTTTACAAAGGACATCAATTAGAAAGCAATACAGAAAACAGCACCAAATTAATAAAACATAATGGTGGTCAGGAACTAAATTCACTGTTAGTGTAATTTACATTTTCAGGTGTTGATCATAAACACATGAAACTTTGGGGGTGTAGCACTTGAAAAGAGAAATCAACTGTAATCGTTGTAAAGAAGGAAGAGGAATGTGACGGGGCAAGGCCAGTTCAAAATATTACCATAAATTATAATTTAATTTTGGGCTACTGAAATAATTACTCAGACACTTAATTTACAGTACCAGATTGCTTTAGCACAACTCTTACAAAATGGTTGCAGTCTCTGGAAGGATGAAAGTGTGCATTTCTGTACAGAGCGAGGAGTACTTAAAGCTTACTAAAGTATATAATTTTCTAAAAGTTCTACATGTAAAATGGTTTGGCATATTCTGAGTGCCACGGATTTTGGGGGTTCAAGGCAAATTTCCGAAGCAATTTTAACATTTTGTGTGTGTGTGTTTTGTTTATTTTGGATATTTGCTTTGCTTTTTGATTTAGTTTGATTATGGTGCTAATGATGTCACAGGCTGATACGAGGGATGTTCAAAATGTTTCCGCACTTTTATATTGTTGTTGGAAATGGTGAAGGTGGGAGGAGTAGTAATTGGGCATTAAAAAGTTGGTATGAAGCAGGGAAAATTGCATAGCAAATAAAGATGATTATGTAGAAAAGCGATGTAATTTGTTTTTAAATTTCTTAATAAATAGAATTAAAAATTAGTGTGGAAAGTTTTTGAACATCCCTTGTAATACATCTGGCACTGACTGTTGCTTTGCTATAGGGCAGGTGTCAGCAAATTTAGTCCTTGGGGCTGTAGCTGGTGCAGGAATTTGTTGCAACTTGTTTGCTAAATTAGAAAGCAATTTTGCCAAAAACAGATCTTATTTAATTGCACAGCTTGTTAGCGTTTTCCTTCTGCCATGTCAGATCATTGTTATATTGTACAGGGATATCATTCAAATGATATTCCTGTAGTATGAAGCTGAATAGTAATACTTAGTTCTTCACAATTTTTTCTTCAGTTTCCTTACAAATATTTTATTAAGCCATACAGCTTACGATGAACACGCAGGTGTAAACGGAAACATGTTGTTACATGAATAACTATTGATTCCTTTGTTGTTTGCAATAATAAAAAGTCAGTGCAGCCGTTTATGACTAAATAAGCAATTACTTTGGGGAATTTTAACAAGTGAGACATCCATCCATCCATTATCTGACACCCTATACCTAATGTCAGGGTAACAGGGGTCTGCTGGAGTCAATCCCAGCCAACACAGGGTGCAAGGCAGGAAACAAACCCTGGGCAGGGCGCCAGCCCACCGCAGGGCACACGCACACACTAGGGACAATTTAGAATCACCAATGCACCTAACCTGCATGTCTTTGGACTGTGGGAGCAAACCGGAGCACCCGGAGGAAACCGACACAGACACGGGAAGTACAGGCAAACTCCACACAGCAAGGACCCAGGAAGCGAACCCAGGTCTACAAGTGAGACAGCTAAAGCGTAATATAAAAAAGTTTCTTAAGCAATATGTGCTTCAGCAGCAATAATTGACTTCTCATTAAGAAATTGTGTAGAAGTAAAACCTGCAGGCAGTGTAACCCTCCAGGAGCGACTTTGCAGTGCCATGCTATAAAATAACAACAAATATGTGTCCAGCAAGGGTGCATTCTCCTTGTTGACATGAATTCATAATAGAAACATATATCCTTCCCCAGTAACCATGGCTTAATTATTTTAATGATTAAATATGGTACAAAAGAAACAAATTTACTTAAATTGCTTTAAATGCATTCTACTGTAGCTTTCAAAATATATACTGTATTTATATATACTGTATATATAATCATTATTTATTTATTTATATAAATTATATCATTGTTTAATCATTATCAAATTTATTATTTATATATTATTTAGTATATACTAGCAAAATACCCGCGCTTCGCAGCGGCGAAGTACTGCCTTAACATTTTTATTAAGAAGAAAATTAAACCTTTTTAAACTGAGGGAAAATATACCAATAATTATTTGTTAAGGATCTTTGTATACCACGTTGTCAGTTCGGCCCTCCGGTTATAATATGACCAAGCTGTGCGCTGAGCTTACTCTTGAGCATGCAACGTACAGTTGGCAATGTGAACTGTCTCAAATTTCACATCATGGATTGCTGCTGTCATAATCGGTGCGAGTTTCATGGTTTGTTTCAATTACGACAGTATTTGTAGGAAGTGTTGTGTTGAAGTGACATTCGGCATCTGTCAAGCGTTGTAAGCATACAACCGGTTTCATCGATAACTTCACATCCAGCTTTTGAGCATTTAAACATTCATAAACATCAAAGTGTCCACTATTGAAATCGTCACCTGTGAATCTAAGATGTTTAAGAGGCATTGGCGGGTTTCGAAAGGTTTAAAATTTTTGGCCATTTCGGTACACTTGAAAGCGACAACCGAACAATTCAGCGGCAGCCATCAACTCACATGCAGAACCATACGTGAAGGGCTTAAGCATTTCACTCTTAAAGCGCTCCTGTGTAGTATAATTATCTCCTGTACCGTCATCAGTCCACACCTTGAACCTGTCCCAGTCTTTCAATACATAAGACACAATGTTCCTGCGGATATCAAGAGTGTGCCTGATATGGCCGTACAATATGTAACAAAGAGAATGGAAAAGGCAGGTGCCATCTCCGGGCATGGAAACCACTCGGTAAGTAACAGTTCTTTGATCGATAATGATCACCTCGATAGACATGTTAATGGGGGTACGGTTGGAACAATAAAGGAAATGGGAACCTGAACAATGTAAAGTAAGTCTAAAATACCTACACAATAACTATAATCATAATAAATAAACAATAAAACAGCGTAGAAGCCGTGGATTAAATAAAAAGGCTGTAGTAATCAGGAGGGAGACGTGAATCCCATGGCGAAGCAAGGAAGGGAATGTAGAGACCGGAGCGACGGACGGCCTTATATAGGCAGGCAGCCAACAACGTGGGAAGCGTTGGGATAGGGGACCCAAGCCCGCTCACATGGTGACCAAGCTGCAGGCTATGGATGTATATATGTACGTAAGTAGGATTCAGTTAGCGTTGGGAACCCGCATACCAAATTTCTTGAAGATGGGCTCATAAGTAACAAAGACCATTGAAAAGTTCAATATGGCGGCTGACAGTGGCATCATACCACTGAAATAAGTACGTACATTGGTTTCAGTTACCGCAGGGAAGCCGCCTACCAAATTTCGTGAAGATCGGGCCATGAATAAGAAAGTTTAACATGGTGGACGTTGTCAACCGTTATGACCGTTACGCGTAGAATTTCTAAATGAAACCTGCTTAACTTTTGTAAGTAAGCTGTAAGGAATGAGCCTGCCAAATTTCAGCCTTCTACCTACACGGCAAGTTGGAGAATTAGTGACATTGGAAAGTTCAATATGGCGGCCGACAGTGGTGTTATAACACTGAAATAAGTACTTACATCGGTTTCAATTAGCGCAGGGAAGCCGCCTACCAAATTTCGTGAAGATGGGGCCGTAAATAAGAAAGTTCAACATGGCAAACTTTGTCGACCGTTATGACCGTTACACATAGAATTTCTAAATGAAACCTGCTTAACTTTTGTAAGTAAGTTGTAAAAAACGAGCCTGCCAAATTTCAGCCTTCTACCTACACAGGAGCTTGGAGAATTAGTGACGTTGGAAAGTTCAATATATATGGCCGACAGTGGCGTCATACCACCGAAATAAGTACGTACATCGGTTTCGGTTAGCGCAGGGAAGTGGCGGAAGTGCTGCCCTTTGCACCAGAAGCACTCCGGGCATCCCTGGAAGGCTCTTCCGCCATCTTGCTGGGTGTGGCGGAAGTAACTGTTTTCCAGGTTCCACGAGGCTTGGGACGCCTCCTGGCGGGGGCCATGGGTCCCAACAGGTTGGAAATTCTCTCCTCCTCTCCCGTGGTCCTCTCCTGATCCAGGGCGGTTGCCCCCTCATGGCCAGGAGGACATAAATGCCACCTTCCGGTCCTTCCAGGCATCCCGGCTGGTTAAGAACCCCGGCAATCTGTGACAATACAGTAATCCCTCCTCGATCGCGGGGGTTGCGTTCCAGAACCCCCCGCGATAGATGAATTTCCGCGAAGTAGAAACCATATGTTTGTATGGTTATTTTTATATATTTTAAGCCCTTATAAACTCTCCCACACTGTTAACATTATTAGAGGCCTCTAGACATGAAATAAGACCCCTTAGTCAAAAGTTTAAACTGTGCTCCATGACAAGACAGAGATGACAGTTCTTTCTCACAATTAAAAGAATGCAAATATGTCTTCTCTTCAAAGGAATGCGTGTCAGGAGCAGAGAATGTCAGAGAAAGAGAGAGAGAGATAAAAGCAAACAATCAAAAAATCAATACGTGCTTTTGGGCTTTAAAGTATGCCGAAGCACCGCAATAAAGCGGCATTTTTTAGAGGAGCGTCCGTATCCTCTAGCAAACGGCCTCTGTGCAAACAGCCCCTCTGCTCACACCCCAACCGTCAGGCGCAGAGAATGTCAGAGAGAGTGAGAGAGACAAATAAAAGCAAACAATCAAGCACCGCGCGGAAGCAAATCGTATATCATTGAGGAGTTTTAGTTAATACGTAATACATGCTCTGACTGGGTAGCTTCTAAGCCATCCGCTAATAGCGTTCCTTTGTATAAAATCAACTGGGCAAACAAACTGAGGAAGCATGTACCATAAATTAAAAGACCCATTGTCCGCAGAAATCTGCGAGAGAACCAGCAAAACATCCGCGATACACTGTATATTTAGATATGCTTACATTTAAAATCCGCGATGGAGTGAAGCCGCGAAAGTCGAAGCGCGATATAGCGAGGGATCACTGTATATATATATATATATATATATATATACTAAGGGTTCCCCCCTGCTTGCTTTACTCGCTAGCCACTTTGCGTCTTTGCCGCTCGTGTTGTGAAGAGGGGGGCTGAATGCACCTCAAGGAGACGCGGTTGCTCCTCCGAAACCCCCTCTTAAACGGTGATGCAATGTGAAACAAATACAGTTTTTTTTTTACCTTCTCTGCTCAATCAGCTACTGGCTTGCTGCTGTGCTGCGTGATCTGAATGTCATGCCATGCATTTGAACATTTAAAAGCCTGTACAACAGCTGTCCTACTGCTTGAGTTTTATTTAACTGCCCCGGCCATGGTTAAATCTTTTGGCACAAATTCCTGTCTTGTGAGACATGAGTTCTTGATTTTTTTTAGTTTATAATTTAAAAACGGAATAAGAATCTGAAAATCTAACAACATCACATTAAAGTTTGATAAATTGTAAAAAGAATGATACCAAACATATATATGTAGGTCTTAAAATAAGCCTGATTTAAAGTGTGACAAAAAACGTGACATTAAAAACGTCATCGTTGCACTTTTAGGCTTAGGATTTTATATATTTACAGTACATTCATACTTTCCTTTAACCAGTGCTTTATGTGAATTAGGTTTTCTTCTCATCAGTTTATCACATTTTTTGACTATATGTTTGACCACACTACATTCTTCAACCTTCTTCTTTCATTATTACATATAGAACATTGCACTTGCTAAACCAATTAACCTTTTTAACTCCATTTATAATGATCAGTTTGTTACACCTCTCTGGAAAGTTTTCTGTGTGAAATTGGTCAGTAAGTCTTATTATGTTCTGGATAACAGTATTCCTAAAATGTGCATATTTAGTTGGTATTTAAGCTAAACATATGAGTATTTAAACAAGCTTACACATCACAGTATTTAATAAAGCACTACTTTTTTCAACTCTGGCTATAGCAAGCAATGATGTAACATTACAAGTTCCTTTAGTATTAATACATGTGGCAGGCTCAGTATTCCTTGCTGAACCAGGAACATAGTCTAGAATGATTTCTTACCTTCATTGTAAAACTGACATGGATCTCTGAGCTCATGAAAGCAGTAATCGGACCTCCCATGGTGAATGTTTTCTGAGAAATACTGCATAGTCAGTGCCTTTTTCTGTATGTATTGAATGGCTAGAAATACTTTAGCAGTGGAAGAAAAGCATGCAGGAGTTAGAATATATTATGTTAAAAAGATGTCTTTTTCAGGTCAAATAACCGGAAAAATAGAAAACCCTAAAACAGAATCTTGCTTCAAGATAATCATGGCTATAAGAAATGGCGCAGCAAGTTCCACAAATTGAGTACAAACAGTTAAACTATAATAATAATAATAATAAAAATAATAAAATTGTATTCCCATGCTCATTCCACAGTGGTTCATTTAAAAACTTGCTGATAATTGCATTCAAGCCTAGATTTTTGATTTTGCTCATTAGAACCACCATCTTGGCAGTTGGCAAGACCTGGAGTCTCACATATTCAGAAATCAGTTTCTTGGAAGAATGCAAGATTCAGTAAAACCACTTACAGTAGAATTTAAGTACTGCTTCTAGTGGTATGATATTAATGACATTATGACTGATGTACAGGAAGTTGAAGAGAAAGTCTGTTTGATAATTAAGTAAACTGCAGGAATAAGTAATGTCTCTTGTGGGTAATAAACAGAGGATAAGTCCATACACAGTATCAACATTTTGGTGAATTTGCCCTTTGAATAAAATGATTATAGCTATGTTTTCTGGAAAGATTTCTATAGTTGGTATAATTATGCCTCATTCACATACTACACACCACAGAAGGTCCCCTTGTGATTTCGTTAGGTCTACATTTACATTTATTACATTAGCTGATGCTTTAATCTAACATCACTTATAAGTTAAGAATGCCTAATGCAATTGGATACACACTTTAACAGCTGGAGCAATGGGGAGTTAAACCACTTAATCAAGTCAGACACATAGTCAATATTAGAGGACTGAAAAGGCAACCTTGGCAACAATTTGGCTTTACCCACTTGGCCACTGCGATATGATTAAAAAAAAAATGCATGCATTGGGTCATTTTGTTCAGCACTTACAGTACCTTTATTTACTATTGATTGGATTCACAATGACTTAATCAGCATAACCTGGATTAATTATAACATGGTACATGGAAAATCACCTTAGATGAATAGGGCCAATCAACAGTAATTTAATTATAATGCATATTTACAGAGAAGGAAGCAGTTGATTATTTAGATAATTGTACACTTTAAACATCACTTACATGAGTTATAAAGAACATATTGCTTCTGTGAAAATGTAGTTATCAACTTTCAAGTTGTTTTGAAAACCCATATGAAACACAGACACCAGTTATTCCACCCTCACTATAAAGCTATTAGCATTTATCATGTTATTATGAAAGTTCCTCAATGTCAATTTTTTAGTCATAAATTCTAATATCAATTACAAGACCACGGAAAATAACATTTATTGTGATTAATAAAAAGAGTTAAAAGTTTAAAAAGTAGCAAATGTTGTTCTGAGTACCGTATATACTCGAGTATAAGCCAACCCAAATATAAGCCGAGGTACCTAACTTTACCTACAAAAACTGGAAAAACTTATTGATTCGAGTATAAGCCTAGGGTGGGAAATGCAGCAGCTACTGGTAGGTAGGTGGTTTCAATAATCAAAATAAATACCAATAAAATTACTGTACATTAATTGAGGCATCAGCTCATTAATTGAGCACACAGCCCGGAATGAGTCTCACAGAAGCTGCACAGCACCATACAGAGCCCACAGCAGTTCTTCTACTGCCCACAAACCAAACCAGGTACATTGGAATCTCGGGTCACAACCATAGTTCATTCAAAAACTCTGATCGTAGCCCGATTTGGTCGTGACCCGAAGTAATTTTCCCCATAGGATTGTATGTAAATACAATTAATCCATTCTAGACCATACGAACTGTATGTAAATATATATTTTTTAAAGATTTTTAAGCACATATATAGCTAATTATACCATAGAATGCACAGTGTAATAGTAAACTAAATGTAAAAACATTGAATAACACTGAGAAAACCTTGAACAACAGAGAAAACTAACACTGCAAGAGTTTGCACTATAGCGCTACGAACTGTTCGCTAAAAACACTTTTTTTTAATCAGATTTAAGCACAGGGAAAAAAATTAACATTTGAAAAATCCGTAATTTAATAAACCACCAAGAAAAGAAACATTGCAACAATGCATGCTACAAACCGATCATTGTAAACAGAAGTGAAGTGGAGGTTAAAATCCAATAGAAAAAAAAGTCTTCATTAAATACGAGGTTAGAACAATGCTCAAATCTGTCTCTTTAACACTAGAATTACCAGAGCCTACAAAAAAACTTGCAGATCCGTCCCACCTTAAATCGCTTCTTAAATCTGTTCGCACCACTCCGCCAGCGTCTTTTGTCATCTAAATGTGCTGATAAAGACAAGCTGCAAGCAACCAGCTATTCCATCCCCCCACCGACTTACAGCGTGCACGAACTTCTCCCAGCTCATGCCTTATTTGATTATGTAGGAGTAAGGTGAAGTTTTAGAGTGGAAATAATAGATTGTTATTTGGAACACACACATTTCATGTGTGTTCCATTTCTACAGTATCTGGGTAAACACATTTTTAAAACAGAAATGTTTTTCATATTCTAGTAGTAATTGACAAAATTAGGCATAAACTATATAATGTATGAAGCCTGAAGTCCAAATATCAAAGAAACACTTTCACAAAAGGTACAAATATAACAGAACAAGTGCGCTTTTATCTATACTAATAAAAGGCAAAGCCCTCACTGATTGACTGACTGACTCACTGACTCATCACTAATTCTCCAACTTCCCGTGTAGGTAGAAGGCTGAAATTTGGCAGGCTCATTCCTAACAGCTTCCTTACAAAAGTTGGGCAGGTTTCATTTCGAAATTCTACGCATAATGTCATAACTAGAAGCTATTTTTTCCCCATTTACTGTAATGGAGTAAAGCCGTGGGGGGGCGGAGTTTCGTGTGACATCATCACGCCTCTCACGTAATCACGCATTACGTAGAAAACCAGGAAGAGCTACAAAAAGTGCTGAAGAAAACATGCATTATATAATTAAGAAGGCAGCGAAACAATTAGAAGCGAGCGAGTGACATATAAAACAATATTCAGCGACTCACGTGAACTGACGCAGTGCGCAGACAAAAACCAACAGTTCCAAAGAGTGCTGAACAAAAACCGAATTACACTGCTACGCTCAAATACACACACCACGCGCCGTGGCGCAATAGTAGAGCCTTCGCCTCTAGGGCTGATGTCCGAGGTTCGATTCCCAAATGGGGATGCACTAAGTATGTACGCACGCTACTCGATTCATTTTACCTTCGCATCCCCTTGGTTTGAGACGTATGAAAAAATATGCGGTTAACGCAGAAAGACAGATCACCAATTGAAGCTTCATGAATAATGGATACTTTATTCGCGATCAATGATTGTTTTGGTAAACCCATACTCAGTGTATTCATTAGATGAACGGTAAAAAAGTAAGAGCGAGGGGAGGGTAACTTATTTAGGCAAACAGGCAAAACCACAATAGCACGCGAGCTCGATGTACTGTAGTGCGCGTCAACTCGATCTGAATTGCGCGATCACATTCGAAAAAATTTTTCTTTTCAAGTTCTATTTAGACCATATATGTCAAACTCAAGGCCCACGGGCGATATCCGGCCTGGCGTGTAATTATATTATGGCCCGCGAGATCATTTTATATACTGTATTATTGTTATTAATGGCTCGGGGATATGAAGCGCTGGTAACACAATAAACTACAGATCCCATAATGCAGCACTTCAGCTGCCTTGCCGAACACTTACCGTGTTAATCAAGTCTAGCTTATGATGCTGCAAGTTATTGCGAAGCTAGCCCACACGATGCCAAAGAGAAAAGGTGATTCTCAACATAGAGCCTTTAAAAACTGATGAGAGGCTTAATATATGCTTACTGACATTGCCGGTAAACCCGTGTGTCTCATTTGTGGAGCTAATTACAGAATTTAATCTAAGACGGCACTGTGAGACAAAAGATCAAGATAACCTGAAAGGCCTGAATGCAATGCACAAGATACAGAAAGCAGAAGAGTTAAAGAAGAATCTGACACTTCAGCAGACGTTTTTACCGGTACAAAATCACAAAGTGAATTCAAGTGAAGCTACTTTTATGGGAGACACAAATGCACCAGTGCAACTTGCCCCACTTTCCCTGTTGCCAAGTAATGTTGAACCAAGTCGGCACAACGGTATTCCCAAATATGCACTTTGCTGATAAGCTGAGCGCACTGCGCAATGAGTTTGCACGGCGCTTTGGTGACTTTGAAGAAGAAAAAAAGAATTTTGAGTTGTTTCGCAACCCATTTGCCGTTGATGTGGAAACTGCACCTGTGCAGATTCAGATGGAGGTGATTGAGCTGCAGTGTAATGGCACACTGAAGGCAAAGTACGATACTGCACGGCCCGCACACTTTATTCACTCCATTCCCGCACAAATGCTCCAGCTCCATCTACATGCGGCTCGAACCTTGTGTATGTTTGGTAGCACATATCTGTGTGAGAAGCTCTTCTCAGTCATGAAGACTAACAAAACAGCACACAGGAGTCGCCTCACTGATGAGCATCTGCAGTCCATCCTGAGAATCTCCATAACACAGAACCTCACACCAAACATAAACGAACTTGTTGCCAAAAAAAGATGCCAGGCGCCCAGCTCTGATAAAATGACATAAGAGCAAAGACAACTGAATGATTTGATTTGTTATTGCTGAAAAGAACAAATTGTATTTATATTTCCAGGTTTTGTTATGCACCATGTTCATATTTGAATTTGTATAATTTTAACAGGATATATTTTTATGGAGAGCAAAATCTTTTGGGATATTTAAAATTTAAGTTTATTTTTTATATAAAATTACATAAGAGTAAAGAAATTTGAATGTTCTTTAACGTTTACTTTATTTCTAACTTGTATAATTTAGACAGGATATATTTTTATGGAGAGCAAAATATTATAAGTTATTTAAGGTTTGAGTTGATTTATTCCGGAATAATATTCTGTCGACTAAATAAAAATTCCTTCTATTTAAAATTTAAAAAGAACTTTAACAGAAACGATAGTTCATAATATCCACGCAGACTTGCATGTAAGAGCGGGAGTCATCCGTTTTAACAAGCAGCAAATTGCACTGATACGAAATAGCCTGCCCATTTAATTATTTAGGAATGGATAAATAAATTAAGATTTTGTACAAATAATGTTTTTCATTTTTCTTCCTTCATGGATTCTGCCACCCCCAGCAACAGTTGCTCGCACCCCAAAGACTGTATATATGTGTGTGTGTGTATATATATATATATATATATATATTGTGGAAGACTGCAGGCTTCCCAGGCCGGTCCGCACCCCCAGGCCGACAGGAGGAGCTCTCCCGACACCAGGATCGTGCCCGAGGTCCAGCAGGGCCTTATGGACTCTGTAGTGTTTATACACAGCCCTGCTGGATACCTTGGGGACCACCAGGAGTCGCTGTGGGGGGACTTGTGGGATCGGTTGTGCCTTATGACCCGGGAGTACGTCACAGTCACGTGACGGGAAGGAATGGCGTGCTCCCGGGTGATGTGAAAGACTGATTGCCCTGACCCGAAGGAATAAGGAACTGTGGACTGCTGGGACAGGAACACCTCCGGGTCAGGGGCTATAAAAGGACGGTGCCTCAGTCCAGACACTGAGCTGTGCTGGGTGGGAGAGGAGCAAAGTGTCTGGGCGAGGAGGAGAGGTTATTGTGTTTATTTGTAGTTAATGAGTAGTGTGGAAGGTGCTTGGTGCACTGAAAGAAAATAAAGAGAGTCTTGGACTGTTACCTGGTCTCCGGAGTTGTACCTGAGGGTTCAAGGGTGCACTACTGCCCCCTACTGCCACAATATATATATATATATATATATATATATGTGTGTGTGTGTATATGTATATATGTAGATATATGTATATATATGTTTATATATATATGTGTGTATGTATATACATATGTATTTGTGTGTATGTATGTGTGTGTATGTATATGTATGTATATTTAGATATGTATATATAGGTGGATGTATGTGTATGTATGTGTATATATATATATATTTATATATATATATATATATATATACATACAGGGCGTGCACGGTGGCGCAGTGGTAGCGCTGCTGCCTCGCAGTTGGGAGACCGGTTCGCTTCCGGTCCTCCCTGTGTGGAGTTTGCATGTTCTCCCCGTGTCTGCGTGGGTTTCCTCCGGGCGCTCCGGTTTCCTCCCACAATCCAAAGACATGCAGGTTAGGTGGATTGGCATTTCTAAATTGGCCCTAGTGTGTGCTTGGTGTGTGGGTGTGTTTGTGTGTGTCCTGCGGTGGGTTGGCACCCTGCCCAGGATTGGTTCCTGCCTTGTGCCCTGTGTTGGCTGGGATTGGCTCCAGCGGACCCCCGTGACCCTATTCGGATTCAGCGGGTTAGAAAATGGATGGATGGATATATATACAGTGGTGTGAAAAACTATTTGCCCCCTTCCTTTTTTCTCCCTAAATAATAAAAACAATCATTTAAAACTGCATTTTGTGTTTAATTGTGTTATATTTGACTAATGGTTAAATGTGTTTGATGATCAGAAACATTTTGTGTGACAAACATGCAAAAGAATAAGAAATCAGGAAGGGGGCAAATGGTTTTTCACACCACTGTATATATATATATATATATATATATATATATATATATATATATATATATATATATATATATATATATATATATATATATGACAGAAACACTCATAACAGTGACAAAACAATTACATTGACAATCATGTTACGTTATTTTCAAAATGTTTCCTTTTCTTTTTCATTACTTCTTTAACACACTACTTCTCCGCTGCGAAGCACGGGTATTTTGCTAGTTCAAAAATATAACTGCAGAAAAAAAGCCGCATTAGCATACCACATTGACACACAT
Source organism: Polypterus senegalus (assembly GCF_016835505.1). Lineage (NCBI taxonomy): Eukaryota > Metazoa > Chordata > Cladistia > Polypteriformes > Polypteridae > Polypterus > Polypterus senegalus. The sequence goes on from NC_053158.1 coordinate 148,511,465, forward strand.
TTACTACAATTTCCTCGGTGGTGTAATGGTATCAGCTGCTAACTGGTAATCAAAAGGTCACGAGTTCGATCCCACACAACTTGTTTTTGAGAAGTGAACTGCTCTTATTCTTACTATTTTAGAATAAAAACATACATATGATTTCATTCTGTAACAGCTGGTGTAATTTATGATACTTGTAAAGGTTAGCTTTTTTTTTTATTCACTTTTCATTCTCTCAGTCACGTTCAGGGTTCTTCCCTACCCCGCTACCCCCCCATCTGACACTGCTGTTTTCACATAAAAATGCACTATAGCTCTGCAGTGTATCATGATACATAGTACCGCCAAAGGGGATCTGACACACAAATGCTGGCGAATCTGCCTTCTTCGTATCTATAGCTATACCACGTCTTTATGTGATCCAAATAAATAACATTCGAGCTATAGAGCGTCTTTATGTGAAAACAGCAGTGTCAGATATATTCAAACCCGATCTGACGCTGTTTGTGTTAATATAATATTGCATTAGTGCGATGATGTTTTCACATATATTGTCTCTTTCTTTCACCTTGCGCTTTGTAATCAGTGACCGCATGTTTTTTTCCCCCCGATATTGCTAGTCCCCATATGTTGCTGTATGGTGGTGTTTCTTTTGCACCTCTCTCTCTCTCTCTTCATTTCTCCTAGGGCACGAAGCAGAAAATGGCCGACAGTGGGGTAACTCGCGTTGAAATTGTAGTTGAAGAACTCCAGGCACTCGACGAACAGATAAAGAATCTTCTGTCCCGACGAAGAAACCTTAGGGATCTGAAGGCCCGGCTGCTGGATAAACCGTCCTCGCCATCTGGAACCGGCAAAACATCAACCCCGCGTTGTGCCGACCTCACCCCGCGTCTCGTAGGAGCGACGCCGCTGATGACCTTGGTGGATTTCAGCTATGCAGGCGGGGGTTCAAGGCCACAGCACCTCCATCGGCACAGGCGAGCATCCTTTCTCAGAACCGGTTTGACCCTCTCCGCGTCCCCAGTTCGCCTTCAGCCCCTGGTGATGTAATAGTGGTAGGTGATTCCATCGTTAGAAACCTTAATGTCGCATGCCCTAATGCAAAATCGTTTGTTTCTTGTTTTCCCGGTGCTCGTGTCCGAGATGTAATGAAACGTGCGCCAGCAGTCTACGAGAAATACAAGGAGAGGGCAGTTGGAGCAATCGTCTTGCATGCCGTCGTAAACGATATAAGGCACCGACAATCAGAAATCCTGAAGGCTGACTTCGCAGCTTTGATTAAAGACACGAAGGAGAGGACCCCATCGGCAAAGATCTTCGTTTCGGGTCCACTACCTCTTGTCAGACGATCCAACGAGTACTACAGTCGTCTGCTAGGGTTTAACAACTGGCTACAGGGTTTCTGCAAGAAGAAGGATGTCGGTTTCATCAACAATTGGAATCTCTTTTTGGAAAGGCCGCGTCTCTTCAAGCGTGATAGCCTGCATCCGAACAGTTTCGGTGCCCGAGTCCTCTCCGAAAACATATTATTCGTTTTTCTTGACTATCTATCTCTGCTCTTAACCCTTTCCGAAATGATACTGTTGTGCTAGGACATGATGAATGTTTAATAGAGTCTTCCGTTAAAGTGCACACATTAATACTGTAATAAGCAATCTCAATGCACGTAGAAAACCTAGGAAATACGGCATAAACTCCAATAATCTAATTAAAATCACTATTTTAGAGGAACAATGTATTAAAACTATAAAAACAGATCACAGATTAAACAAAAAATACACACAGAGCGCTAATAAAATAATTTAGTTCCTATTCCAAATATCAATAAGCACATAGTACTCATCTCTGCACCTCCGAAACATTAAATATGGCACTATTAAATGTTAGAGCTTTAACTAACAAAACGTTTTTTATCAACGATCTTATTAGTGATAAAAATAGATCTTATTGCACTAAATGAAACATGGCTTAATTCAGACAGCGTTTTTTAATCGAATCTGCCTCGGATTACAGTTTTACTTTCAGACCGGCAGGGAAAAAGGGGGGGAGGATTGGCTAACATTTACTCGAGTCGATTAAAATGTAAAGATATCAGTTTTGGTAAGTTCAAGTCCTTTGAGTATCTCGCCGTTGTTATTCATGGAGATTCTCAAGTTCTAGTACTATCCGTGTATAGACCTCCTAAATATAACGCGTCATTTTTTGAGGAATTCTCTGACTTAATGTCAATTTTAATTACTAACTATGACACACTCCTAATAGTTGGCGACTTTAATTTTCATATAGATAATCAGTGTGATCTAAAAGTAAAAGAATTTATGAACCTCCTGGATTCTTTTGATTTGAGACAACTCATAAATCAGCCTACACATAAAGCAGGTCATACATTAGACTTAGTGATTACTAAAGGACTGAAAGTTGATATAAAACAGATCATTGATATTGGTCTATCAGACCATTTTCTTCTACTTTTAATATAGAAATAATGATAAAAACACTCATGAGAAGCATATTGTTAAAAACGCTTCTTTGACTCGCAGCAGCTTTAAAACTTACAAACATTTTAAGCAATCAGTCCGTTTATAGTGCCAGCTATAATAGCGAGGATAATGTAAATAGTAAGGTGGAAAGATTTAATTCTAAAGTGAGAGCTGCTGTTGACATAGTTGCACCTGAAAAGACAGTGAAAAAATCTTCTAGCATTGTTATACCATGGAAGACCCAAAGAGTGTCTGATTTAAAGAGAACATGCCAGAGCTGAGCGTCAATGGAGGAAGACTAAACTTACTATCCACCATGAAATATTAAAAGTCAAAATAACAGAATACAATAACACTGTCCGTCTTGAGAGACGCTGCTATTTCTGTAAGATTATAAATAACAATGCTAGTAATCTTATTTTCTACAATTGATCGCCTACTAAACCAGGTAACTCAAAGGAATGCCTCCTAAGTGCTTCCAGTGAAACCTGTGAGGCTATCGCTGTATTTTCAATCAAAAAATTAATGATATTAGAAATAACATAGTATATCCCCCCAACACTAAGGATCCTCCTAAACCCCAGCATCCTGTTATAAACAAATTAAACTCTTTCACTAGGATAGATTTACCTGATTTACAAAAATAATATCTCAATTAAAACCTCCACCTGTCCTTGACCCAATACCAACAAGGTTTTTCAAAGAAGTATCAGGCGTGCTAATTGATAATGTTCTTGACATAGTAAATTCGTCATTAGATACGGGGGTCTTCCCAGACTGTCTTAAGACTGCTGTAGTTAAACCCCTACTTAAGAAACATAATCTTGACCCTCGCTCTTGAAAATTTTAGACCCATCTCTAACCTGCCTTCTTAAGTAAAGTTCTAGAGAAGGCAGTCATTATGCAGTTAAATGACCACCTAAATAAACATGCTATTCTTGATAAATTTCAGTCGGTTTTAGAACAAATCACAGCACAGAAACTGCACTCGTTAAAGTAGTAAATGACTTGCGGTAAATGCAGACAGAGGCCATTTATCTGTTCTCATCCTCTTAGATCTGAGTGCTGCATTTGACACCATTGATCACAACATTCTTAGAAATCGCCTTAGTCAATGGGTGGGCCTCTCTGGCAGTGTCTTAAATTGGTTTGAATCCTACCTGACAGGGAGAAAATTTTTGTTAGTTGTGGGAATTACAACTCAAGACACATGATATCCAATATGGTGTTCCACAAGGCTCTATCCTGGGTCCGCTGTTATTCTCAATCTACATGCTTCCGTTAGGTCAGATTATCTCAGGGCACAACGTGAGCTACCACAGCTATGCTGATGACACACAGCTGTACTTATCAATAGCACCTGATGACCCTGATTCTATTGATTCACTAACACAATGTCTGACTTGTATCTCAGAATGGATGAATAGTAATTTTCTCAAGTTAAATAAAGAGAAAACTGAAATTTTAGTGATCAGCAATAATGGATACAATGAGGCTATTAGAAATAAACTGGATACATTAGGATTAAAAGTCAAGACGGAGGTAAAAAGCTTAGGGGTGATTGTTGACTGTAATCTGAATTTTAAATCACATATTAATCAGATCATTAGGACAGCATTTTTCACTTAAGAAACATAAGTAAAGTTAGACCTCTTATATCACTGAAAGATGCTGAGAAATTAGTTCACGCGTTTGTTTTCAGTCGACTAGATTACTGTAACGCACTCCTCTCAGGACTACCGAAAAAAGATATAAATCGTTTGCAACTAGTGCAGAATGCAGCTGCTAGAATCCTAACTAGGAAAAGAAAATCAGAACACATTTCTCCAGTTTTGATGTCACTACACTGGTTACCTGTGTCATTCAGGATTGACTTTAAAATTCTGCTTATGGTTTATAAAGCCTTAAATAATCTCGCCCCATCTTATATATGGAATGTCTGACACCTTATATTCCAAATCCCTCAGATCCTCAAATGAGTGTCTCCTTAGAATTCCAAGAACAAAACTTAAAAGAAGTGGTGAGGCGGCCTTCTGCTGCTATGCACCTAAAATCTGGAATAGCCTGCCAATAGGAATTCGCCAGGCTGATACAGTAGAGCACTTTAAAACACTGCTGAAAACACATTACTTTAACATGGCCTTTTATAACTTCATTTTAATTAATTTAACTTAATCCTGATACTCTGTATGTTCAATTCATCATAACTATTCATGGTGGCTCTAAAATTCGTACTGACCCCTACTCTCTTTTCTGTTTCTTTTTCCGGTTTCTTTGTGGTGGTGGCCTGCGCCACCTCCACCTACTCAAAGCTTCATGATGCTCCAACAATGATGGATGGATTAAAAGGCAGAAGTCTACGTGACCATCATCATCATCAAGCCCTTCCGTGAGAACCCTAAATCCAAAGAGGACTGTTTCATTTATGTTAGGTAGAATGTCCAGAGGGGACTGGGCGGTCTCATGGTCTGGAATCCCTACAGATTTTATTTTTCTCCAGCCGTCTGGAGTTTTTGTTTTTCTGTCCCCTGGCCATTGAACCTTACTCTTATTCGATGTTAATTAATGTTGATTTATTTTGTTTTTTATTGTGTCTTTTTTTCTATTCTTTATTATGTAAAGCACTTTGAGCTACTGTTTGTATGAAAATGTGCTATATAAATAAATGTTGTTGTTGTTGTTGTTTTGTACTCCAGGACATTCAGAAGACAGAATAGTACAGAGCAGTAAGTTCAGCGCTATATGCAATCAGATAGACAGACCGGCAGAGAAGTCACTAGATATATAAATAAACATGGAAGGCACTGTATAATAGATACAGTATATAAAAAAAACAGCTAAGGAGATAGATATATAGATAGGAAGGAAAGGCACTATATGACAGGCAGACAGGGACGCTGTTATATAATAATAAAATTACTGTTATTACTATATAGATAGACAGGGAGTTCAGGCAGAGCGGCGAAGGTTAAAAAGAAAAAAAAATTACATTTTCTCCCCAGCGGGGAGTCAAACTCAGGTCTCTGAGGAACAGCAAGCCTGCTGCACTCTGAGTCAGCAAATCTTACCGGTACGCCACAGAAACTATTGTATTCATTTTTGAACCTTTTATGAAAGTGTTTATTTGATCTTTGGACTTCAGGGTTCACACATTTTATAGTTTGTGCCTACATTTTGCAACATTTATTACTAAAATATGAAAAAGTTTCTGTTTTAACAATGCGTTTACTCAGATTAGTGTAGAAACAGAACGCACATGAAATGTGTGCAAGTAACGATCTATTATTTCCACTCTAAAACTCCACTTCACTCCCAGATAATCAATCAAGGAATGAGCTGTGAGAAATTTGTGCATGTTCTAAGTCAGTGGGCGGAAGGAATAGCTGGCTGCTTGCAACTTGTCTTTATCAGCACATTTAGATGCCAAAAGACGCTGGTGGAGAGGTGCAAACGGTTTTAAGGTGGGCCGGATCTACGAGTTTTTTTGTAGGCTCTGGTAATTCTAGTGTTAAAAACAAGCCCATTGCATTCTTTAACTGCCTTCTCAGTCTTATGCAGCCAGCCCTCTCTCTTTCGTGTATGTGTGTGTGTCTCTCTCTCTCGCATGCGCGTGTGTGTGCATGTCTCTCACGTTTTTCTGTGTGTGACGCTCTCACTCTCTCGCTCGCTGCACAGGGAATGCACAGGGAGAGACTGAACATGTGCAGGTTGGCAGGGGCAGGGGGACCTGACTCGAATATAAGCCGAATTTGACGATTTTCAGCACATTTTGGGTGCTGAAAAACTTGGATTATATTCGAGTATATACGGTAGTTCATTTTCACTGGGAAAGTCCTACGAAACATTTCTTTTTTTACTTAATACAAGGTAATTTTAAAAAGGACTCTGCAAAGACCTAATCGATGGAGTTATTTTTCAAGCTTAGATATGTATTTGTATTAAGTTTGGAATACTGCCAAGAAAACTAACATCCGTTTTACTAAAGCCGAGTATTTATTTCACTTCAGGCTTCTTTGCAAGACTTTAAATTGCAATATTTTTAAAGTTTCAAACAAATCCACACTTTTTAATAGTTTAAACCCCATTTTTGTGTATGGGTATCGCTACAATATTTTTAGGCTACACCCTCCTAAGCTCATCTTTACATTATCCTGTCAAAACAAGTCAGTACTGCAACCTCAGCACCTTTACTTATCATGCCTCTAAAGGTGCCTAACATATCACAAGAGATACAAAAATGTTTCTATTTCTACAACTAGAACAAAGAATTGTTAAATGAGTTTTTCCAGAATATGTACTTGTTCAGTGTTGTGGTTTCAAATATCAACATAATCTTTATGGCATGCATTTTTAACCTTGTGTCTAACAAAATTAAAGCAAGAGAATATGGTTAGGAACCAAACACAGATTTTCCAAATCTGCTCTTGGGAATATGTGTTTAGTGGGAAAAGTTTGCAGGAATACTTTAATATTCAGAGAGAAACAGAAATAAGAAAAAAATGTGCTCAATTGGAAGGCATATTAATTTGTCGCTGAAGTGGATGAACCATCAAGAAAGTGCGAAGGTATTATTAAATATTTTTATACATATTATTCTGTGTATTTTGGCTTTTAATTTATGAAAATTCTAATACTGATATTTTATTTATTGGAATTAATTTTACAAAGTAGAAGTTTGTTAAATTCTTACGTTTTCTTTATTAATGAGATGCCATTTTAAAGATCAGATGGCTGAAATTGTCGCAATGATGATATCACAGAAGTGATGCTATAACTATGGTAATGATCACGCTACGCGTCATCCTTTGGTGGATAAACTTCTCCTTAAAATTTTTTACTGTTAGCTACCTTTTTCTCAAATAGGCCCTAGCAACAGGATTGTGTATTCTGGTTTTGACTTTGATTCTTGAGTAACATCTTGGCCTTTGATACCTGGTTGTCTGGTTTATTTTTCTCATGGTTTTGACCTTTTGCTGTTCTGGATAATTATCCAGATCATTATCATCTTGTGGTATTTTAAAGTACTCACAATAATCCTCAGGCACTTCACTGAGTTGACAACAAAGACAGAGACTGAAGCAATGGACTTTGATTTTGATTTTTATTACCTGGTGGCAATACTAACCCTTTATCTAGTGTTTGGGTCCTCTTTCTTAAAAAACACTATAAATGAATGTTGATCTGGGTTTGATCTTCTTACTGGGACAAGTAAGGATTTTTTTAAAATAAAGATCAAAGGATGAAATGTAGTCAAAAAGGTAAGATATATTCAGTACCAAAAAATTAACAAACTGAGACATCCAGAACACTTAACCAAAATTCTTTATTGGGAAAATACATAACAAATAACCTTTAACTCAGACAACAAAGAAATGTATAGCGCTGACTGTTATACCTTTGATCCAGTGATGTCATGCAATTCACAGTTGGTGTTGACCTTGTCTAACAAAAGAATCGCAATCAGTCATTAGTCAGTCATTATTCAACCCGCTATATCCTAACTACAAGCTCATGGGGGTCTGCTGGAGCCAATCTCAGCCAACACAGAGCACAAGGCAGGAAACAAACCCTGGGCAGGGTGCCAGCCCACCGCAGGGCACACACACTAGTACTGGATTAACCATATAAGCAAAGTAAGCACATGCTTAGGGCATCAAGGGTAAAGGGGGCACCACAAAAAATTTTCATAGCCGAATTTATCACATAAATTATTAATTTAATTAAATGTATAGCCATTTTCAAAATTTAATGAATAATGCCTCCTTGTACTTCCCTATGCCATCACTGTTCGTAGATGGCGCCTTACACAGTGCGTTCTGCATACTGGTGCCATGATCTACTATGGGGAATTCCCATTTCATGGTGATTCCCTTAAACGTTATCTCAAAATATTGTGAAAATAATTCAATTCAAAACCATATGTTTTTATATTTTTAAATAATAGCTAATAGTTGATTAAAAATGATTATCACGTAATTGTTGTGTTTCGTGAATTATCTGTTATTTAATATAAAATACATTTATAGTGCGTAGAAAGCATTATTTTCTGTTTTAAGCAAAAACAAAAAAATCGTCCCAGTTTGACGAAAAAATATTCTGGTAAGTATTTAATTCTATTCTTGGATATGTTTAAATTCATTTACATTATGTAAAAGTGAAAATCGTACAGCAGATTACTATTGGATAAAATTATAACTTTTTTACTAATAAAGATGTATTAACAAAATTTTCACAAAATATTCTTCAAATCTTGTACTAAGAATATGTGTAAATAGATTTGCTAAATTGAGTCTACAGTTTTCATGTCAAAATGAAAACCGTACATTTAAAAAACTTTAAAATCGACTCCAAACATTAAAATTTGTACAATTTCGTATGCCATTTTCTCTTCAAGTAATGATAAAAAGGTATCAAAAAGCAGTGCCGCACAAAGTACATTTTTAAATAAATTTTGGGGTTAAAGTCAATTTCTACAGGTTTTGGCAGGAGATTGGATAATATGTAGTCCTTAGAATAATGGCAAATAAAATTAATATTTGTATCCATTTAAGCCACTTTGTAGTCACTTTAAGACCTAAAACATCCATAAATATGAGATGTAAAAAATTTCAAAAAAGCTGAAACAAAATCTGCGCTAATTGATATTTTGAAATTAAAGAACTAGAGATTTTCACGAATATTTTGGTCCTAGTCTCATTTTGATACACGACAATTTTCACGACCCCTAGGTACTATAACAATTAAAGTCGTTCGGTTTACGACATGGAGGCGCAGTTTTGCAGTTTTTAATGCATATAACTGCTCTAAGTATTACATTGTCATACTTTAACTGTCAAGAATTTTTACCATTTTTATTATTTAATTTATTTATGGCTTTTGCGTTCAATATTTAGCAAATCTTTTACACACATTCTTAATATAAGGTTTAAAGAATATTCTGTGAAAATTTTGTAACTAAATCTTTCTTAGTAAAAAAGTTATCAGTAATTTTATCCAATAGTAATCAGCTGTATGATTTTCCATCAGTCCATCCATCCATCCTCTTCCGCTTATCCAAGGTCGGGTCGCGGAGGCAGAAGCTTGAGCAGAGAGACCCAGACTTCCCCCTCCCCAGCCACTTCTTCAAGCTCTTCCGGGAGAATCCCAAGACGTTCCCAGGCCACCTGGGAGACATAGTCCCTCCAGCATGTCCTGGGTCTTCCCCGTGGCCTCCTCCTGGTTGGACGTGCCCGGAACACCTCACCAGGGAGGCATCCAGGAGGCATCCTGATCAGATGCCCGAGCCACCTCATCTGACTCCTCTCGATGCGGAGGAGCAGCGGCTTTACTCTGAGCTCCTCCCGGATGACTGAGCTTCTCACCCTATCTTTAAGGGAAAGCCCAGACACCCTGTGGAGGAAACTCATTTCAGCCGCTTGTATTCGCAATCTCATTCTTTCAGTCACTACCCATAGCTCATGATCATAGGTGAGGGTAGAAACGTAGATCGACTGGTAAATTGAGAGCTTTGCCTTACGGCTCAGCTCCTTTTTCACCACGACAGACCCATGCAGAGCCCGCATCACTGCGGACGCCGCACCGATCTGCCTGTCGATCTCACACTCCATTCTTCCCTCACTCGTGAACAAGACCCAGAGATACTTGAACTCCTCCACTTGGGGCAGGATCTCTCCCCCAACACTGAGAGGGCACTCCACCCTTTTCCGGCTGAGGACCATGGTCTCGGATTTGGAGGTGCTGATTCTCATCCCAGCCGCTTCACACTCAGCTGCGAACTGATCCAGAGAGAGCTGAAGATCACGGCCTGATGAAGCAAACAGGACAACATCATCTGCAAAAAGCAGTGACCCAATCCTGAGTCCACCAAACCAGACCCCCTCAACACCCTGGCTGCACCTAGAAATTCTGTCAATAAAAGATATGAACAGAATCGGTGACAGAGGGCAGCCCTGGCAGAGTCCAACTTTCACTGGAAACGGGCTTGACTTACTGCCGGCAATATGGACCAAGCTCTGACACTGGTTGTACAGGGACTGAACAGCTCTTATCATACTCCCGGAGCACCCCATACAGGATTCCCTGAGGGAGATGGTCGAACGCTTTTTCCAAGTCCACAAAACACATGTAGACTGGTTGGGCAAACTCTCATGAACCCTCCAGGTTTCTGCTAAGGGTGTAGAGCTGGTCCACTGTTCCACGACCAGGACGAAAACCACACTGTTCCTCCTGAATCCGAGGTTCGACTATCCGACGGACACTCCTCTCCAGAACCCCCGAAAAGACTTTTCCAGGGAGGCTGAGGAGTGTGATCCCTCTGTAGTTGGAACACACACTCCGGTCTCTCTTTTTAAAGAGGGGGACCACCACCCCGGTCAGCCAATCCAGAGGTACTGTCCCCGATGTCCATGCGATGTTGCAGAGATGGGTCAACCAAGACAGTCCAACAACATCCAGAGCCTTGAGGAACTCTGGGTGTATCTCATCCACCTCCACTGCTTTCCCCTCCTGAGACACCGGATGGTGGACCAGAATCTCCTCGAAGCCGTCCGAAAGTCGTTCTCCATGGCCTCCCCAAACTCCTCCCATGCCCGAGTTTTTGCCTCAGCAACCACGAAGCCGCATTCCGCTTGGCCTGTCGGTACCTATTAGCTGCCTCCAGAGTCCCACAGGCCAAAAGGGTCTGGTAGGACTCCTTCTTCAGCTTGATGGCATCCCTTACTGCCGGTGTCCACCAACGGGTTCGGGGATTGCCGCTACGACAGGCACCGACCACCTTATGGCCACAGCTCCTGTCAGCTGCCTCAACAATAGAAGCACGGAACATGGCCCATTCGGACTCAATGTCCCCCACCTCCCTCGGTATGTAGTCGAAGTTCTGCCGGAGGTGGGACAGGGGACTCTGCCAGATGTTCCCAGCAGACCCTCACAACACATTTGGGCCTACCAGGCCTAACTGGCATCCTCCCCCACCATCGAAGCCAACTCACCACCAGGTGGTGATCAGTTGACAGCTCCGCACCTCCCTTCACCCGAGTGTTCAAGACATGTGGCCGCAACGACGACACGACCACATGTCGATCATTGAACTGAGGCCTAGGGTGTCCTGGTGCCAAGTGCACGTATGAACACCCCTATGCTTGAACATGGTGTTCGTTATGGATAATCCGTGATGAGCACAGAAGACCAGTAACAAAACACCACTTGGGTTCAGATCGGGGGGGCCATTCCTCCCAATCATGCCCTTCCAGGTCTCACTGTCATTGCCCACGTGAGCACTGATGTCTCCCAGTAGTACAAGGGAGTCCCCAGAAGGTATGCCCTCTAGCACCTCCTCAAGGGACTCCAAAAAGGGTGGGTACTCCAAACTGTTGTTCTGCGCATACGCACAAACAACAGTCAGGACCCTTCCCCCCACCCGAAGGCGGAGGGAGGCTACCCTCTTGTCCACCGGGGTAAACCCCAATGCACAGGCTCCAAGTTGGGGGGCAACAAGTATGCCCACACCCACTCGGCGCCTCTCACCAGTGGCAACTCCAGAGTGGTAGAGAGTCCAGCCCCTCTCAAGGAGATTTGTTCCAGAGTCCAAGCTGTGCGTTGAGGTGAGCCCGACTATATCTAGCCGGAACCTCTCAACCTTGCGCGCTAGCTCAGGCTCCTTCCACTTCAGAGAGGTGACATTCCACGTCCCAAGAGCCATATTTATATATATTTATATAGCACTTTTTCATACAAAAAGTAGCTCAAAGTGCTTTACATAATGAAGAATAGAAAAATAAAAGACACAGTAAGAAAATAAAATAAGTCAACATTAATTAACATAGAATAAGAGTAAGGTCCAATGGCCAGGGTGGACAGAAAAAACAAAAAAAACCCCAGACGGCTGGAGAAAAAAATAAAATCTGTAGGGATTCAGACCATTAGACTGCCCAGTCCCCTCTGGGCATTCTACCTAATATAAATGAAACAGTCCTCTTTGGATTTAGGGTTCTCACGGAAGGATTTGGTGATGATGGTCACGTAGACTTCTGGCTTTTAATCCATCCATCATTGTTGGAGCATCATGATGCTTTAAGTAGGTGGTGGTGGCGCAGGCCGCCACCACAAAGAAACCGGAAAGAGAAACAGAAGAGAAAGTAGGTGTCAGTACGGATTTTAGAGCCATCATGAATAGTTATTATGATGAATTGAACATACAGAGTATTAGGATTAAGTTAAAGTGAAGTTATGAAAAGGCCATGTTAAAGTAATGTGTTTTCAGCAGTGTTTTAAAGTGCTCTACTGTATTAGCCTGGCGAATTCCTATTGGCAGGCTATTCCAGATTTTAGGTGCATAACAGCAGAACCAGGGGCATAAAGCCCCAGACAACAGAGCTCCTAGGATCATTGGGACACGCAAACCCTTCCACCACGGTAAGGTGGCAATTCGAGGAGGAGCTGTACGATTTTCACTTTTACATAATGTAGTTTACGGATAATTCTTTTTTTCTATTTCTGTCTAGAATTCATACAATCCTTAATATGGCACTTGTCAGTCCCCCCCCTCCCTCCACCTTAAAAGCACATGATTCAGCATCAGCAGTAAGCTGGGAATTAAAATGTCTGTATTATTCAATTTATGAAATGCGTAACTGTGTTGAATGCCACATAATAATTCAAATAACATATTCTGGATGCCTTATCTCTATTATGTATAGAAGCAGATGTGTTATATAAGATTGATCATGAAGATCTAATCAAAGAGTTTGCAAGGAAAAATGTAGAAAATTATTAAGATAAAAATAAAATGAAACATACAAAAAGAAATATTATTTTCCTTCTTACTATAAGTATGCTTTGTTTAATTTCGAATTTTCGATAATAAAATTTTATTTTCTAGTTTGTTATTGTTTTCATATTTTGAATTACTAGTGTAAGGGGGCACCAAAGTTACTTAGTGCTTAGGGCATCCAAGGGTCTTAATCCAGCCCTGACACACACGCACATAACCCCACACATCAAGCACACAACAATCACCAAAATTTTCCTGAAAAAGGTGGTGCCCAAGGGAAAACAAGTGGACTAGTGCAGCGTCAATTTGCTTCCTCTGAACTTACTGGATGTGTTGGTCCTTCAGTAGTTTACTGATCCCCTCAATTTAGCTGGTAAGTGAAGAATTGTCAGTTTACAAGACAAGATGATCTGAAATTTGTTGATTGAAAAAACCTGTACACCGTTAGATTTAGGACATCCTAATGCTGATGGGAGACAATCTCATATTATGCAGTAGAAATGAGATTGATGTTCAAGTTATAAGTGCAGTTTACTGCAGTGCCAATAATCATGAAGCTGCAATATACAATCAACTGCTTGTATTGCCACATCCAAACATGCAAGAAGAGTGGGTCAACCGTGTGGCTACATTTCCAGTTCAGAACATGTGGCTAGCAGGAAATTTTGCCTAGTCTTTTTGTGACAACTGTGGTGCAGACACACAAACAACAAAAGTGGCCAACTGCCCAGCTTAAGACAAGGACTTTAAGAAACGTTAGATGCTGCCAATCTGCTCATGTGTCTCAGCAAATAGTTCATTGTGCAAAATCTTCATCTAGTCAGACCTCCACAGTAATCCACTCAAATATTTGAAAACAGCATAGTTTCAGAGTATGTTGTGTTTACTTGAAAGATGTCTGCTTGCTGTTACTAACTTGCTTTTGCTAACTGACACTGACAAAGTTTCTTTGTTAGACTGATACATATCAGATTCTTTTCTTCCATTTGCTGTTTCAGCCCCCAACCATATAATGGGAACACTGAAATCAAAGTTGAAGTTATTCTTTTGACTGTAAACTAAAATCCTTTGTCTCTTTTTCTTTTCACATGTCTGCTAATGGTACCACTTGTTGGTACCACAGGTGCAAAACTTTCTGTTGGTGTCCCTGTCCTGGACACAGAAATGGCCTGCTGTTTTTAATAAAACTAGCTGTCTGTCCTCCTTCACAAACCAGTCATTGCTCAGTGCATCTAACTCCTGTTATTCCAGCCACTCTGCAGAGTGCCCTTAGCACTTCATGGGGATGTGCTTGCAGAGCTGAAGCAAATATTAGAGACTGGCATAATTGACTACATGGATGCATCTCCATGGTTCTCAAATTTAGTTATTGCAAAGAAGAAATTTGTGGGCCTTCATGTCTGTGTGGATCTCTGAGCAGTAAACAAAGCTGTGGTGCCAGATACCTATCGACTGCCTCCTTCAGTGAAGCTCACTACAGTTTTTCATGGTTCTACAGTGTTTTCAAAGCTTGATTCATGTCAAGACCATTTACATGTACCACTGAACCTTGATAGCAGAAACTTAACTGCGTTTGTAACATATGGATGCCTCTTGGACTCTCTTAAGCACCTAGCTGTTTTAAAAAAATCATGCACACCATCTGGTATTGTACAGTACTTGGACAACATAGTAGGGCATAGTTAAGATACTGCAACTCACGACAAATTTCAGTTCAGTGTTTGCTGCTTATGCCTTGCATGGCCTCACTGTGAATGCAGAGAAGTGCTGTTTTGCTGCGGTAAAGTTAGATTTTTTTATTTTTTGCCTATTAGCATGTGGCATTTAACCAGAACAGTGAAATGTGGATGCTATACACATTATGCCTGCCGCCTCTACTGCATCTGAATTAGCTTCATTCCTTAGTATGACGGTAAAATACCTACAATTTTTGCCAAATTGCTCATCAACGGCTATACCATTGCAGTGACTGCTGCAGAAAGTTACACTTTGGGACTGGTCCTTTTCATGCTGCCAAGAATTTTGTTCACTTAAGAAACAGCTCCCATCACCCCCAGTCATGGCATACTCGATATCTGCAACCTCACCTCTGTAACTTGTGATGCATTGTCTTCTGCTATTGGTGCTGTGCTTTCACAAATGTAAGATTGATGCAAACAGTCTGTTGCGTTTGTTTCTTGTGCTTTGACACCTACAGGGTGGAAGTATTCAGTTGGGGAGTGAGAATCCTTAACATGTGTCCAGGCCTATGGACACTGCCATCTTCACATTTCTTACTGACCATCAGGCCGTCACAGCTTTCCTGACCACCAGTGGCATTGGACACCATCCTCTGTAGATTTTTCAATGGGCAGATTATCTGTGCCACTACAATTTTGCACTCCAATTCACTCTGGGAGGAGAGGATGCAGTGACTGACATGTGCAGACAGTTGTTAAATTCCAGCAAGTCATACTTGTAGAGGCAGATCTAGCACAAGTACTACCCTGATTCCTTCAAGGACTGTAGGACATTTCCAATAGTGACCCCATTTACATACTTACATCACTAACAGATGGCCTTCTAGTAGATGGCTTCCCCCAATCAGAAGCCCTGCTGTAGTGTGTAGAATGAGATGTCTACCTCAAATAATTATGGCACTGAAAGAAGAGAAATCACTTTCACTCTTCAACCACTCTGAGGCCATGTCATGTTAGTGGCACATGAGGGATATCTTAGCATTGTCAAGCTAAAGCAGTGATGCCTAGAATGGGTATGGTGGTCAGGTGCTCATTACAACATTAAAGCCCTTGTCCGTCGCTGTAAAGCCTGCCTTTTGGGTGGTAAGACAGTCTTGCTATCCCACTCTCTCCTCTTCAGACTTTGATTTTGACTTCTTGTCCAAGGGAACATCTCAGGTTTGTTATTTGTGGAGAATTGCATGAGGTCCCACATAACCACAAGTTTTGTACTGCGATCAATGATTTACATTCAAAGTGGCCTGAGGTTTTCCTGTGGGCTCTATTATATCAAAAATCATGTTTATTTGTTGGGGACTGTCAGTTGTTATCACCACAGACAGTGGCCCAAAGTTTACCTCATGTGACTTTCAGTTATTACTATCCAAAAGGTGATTGAAATAAAATGGAACTGCTTTCTATCATTCATGAGCAAATGGTGGTGTAGAACACTTCAATCAAACCCAATAACACAATATTTGTGTGCATCTAAACCCAAGATTTCCCTTCCACACTGCATTGATTGAGACGCTTCTCCACACTCTGGCAACCCGATATTCTATCACAAGTGTTTCTCCAGCTTCCCTGATGCTGGGACAGGAGCTGCAGTTTCACTTGGTCACAGCGACATGACCAACCTTTGATGCATGTTAAGGAAAAACAAAATGTATTAAGTTACTTTAAGGGTGCTGATTAATCGCCATAGACGCGTTAAAAATTTATGGGATTAACTTTTCAAACGCAACCCCTAAATGCGTTATTTAGGATCCCTGGCCACTTACTGTCCTCTGTAGTGTTGGGGCAACGTTAAAAGTTACGTTACATAGTCAAATTCATTTTGAAAGTTGCGATTAACTTAATGTGATACTTATTTTGTTGAAGGAAAATATTAACATTACTTAAGCTGCTCAAAAATGATAATAATAATAATTACTATTAATATTAGTAGTCGTAGTCGTAGTAGTACTGCCCTTTTCTCAAAGTCGTTGCCTTCAGGGGCTGTCACATAGTGCCCGCGGTTCTTCAGGTCGTTTGGTGACATCCTGCATGTGCTGAAGGGTAAATTTAATCTGCCCAGTTTAGGGTCACAGGGAGCCAATGATTATTGCAGCAGTACTGCGTGAAAGACAGGAAGCAAAAGCATCTTAGGGGGCTTACGCCGGGGTTATAAAAAGGGGATGGATGTTATTTTCTTCACAAAACATATTAAGTGTTTTCTTAATTTAGAAGTAGTTGACCACTACAATTAAATTTAAAATAAGCTTTTGTGAAGTTTATGTTCTACTGTACCCAATAATAGAACTGACATCCTAAGAAATAACAAAGGCTTAAAATAAGGAGCTCGAAAAGCTGCATTATAAATAATTGGAATGGAATTCTTTTTATGTTATCATCTTGATCAGGAAAAAAAGACGGTTCACGAAAATAGATTTTTATTATAAGTATGGGTTTTATATCTCCTACTTTAAGGAAGAAAGTGCAAAGAAAAGCACAGTTTGTAATGCATTAAATTTTATAAGTAATTATATAACATATTTGGTTACTTTTTTTGTAAGTAAAGAGGAATGTGACTAAGTAAATTTTAAAAGTAACGTACCCACATCTGCCCTAAATTTTTGTAAATAAAGTGTGAAATGAAATAAAGTGGAGTAAAAGTAATGCAAAGTATAAAATATTTATTACACTATTTAAGTATCGAAAATAAATGTTTAATTTCAAGTACTCTTGATTTGGCTTTATTACCAGGAAATCTCTCAGATCTCAGAATTTGATTAAACTGTCCAAATGTAACATAATATAAACAAGAACACATTAATAAATCTTCAGTTGTAGCTTAAATAAACAGTAATCAAACATGTGGTTTCTTCAAAATCTCAAATATACAAAATTAAATAATAATAGTGCAAAAGTGTGTCCACCGGTGCAGATTGATGCGAGTTCTCTAGCTGCAGTGATTTAAAGCACACACCTATCCACATCTAGTAGACCTATACTTATGGAATCCATTTTGCAAACCTTCACAGTCAAGGAGATAGTCAGCCCAGTAGCGTAATGTTTGTCCTTATCTGAGTCTCCTGTTGCTCCCTGATGGACTGAGGTCAGGTTTGAAAAGTCTCTCAAGTTCAAGAGCAGTGACCTTCTTTTCTGACAGGGATCATCAAAGTAGGATGCTGCTGCACTGCAGTCAAAAACTGAAGAGCTGAAAGACCATTTTTAAATCTAAAAAGTAAAAAATACATTGTTACATTTCTATATAGTGCTAATCACATAGTGTATGTGTATGGACAGTATATTAAAAACATGATTACTCCGGTAATTTTCAGCATCTAAGGTTTTAAGATTTTTCTTCTGCTGACTGAGTCAAAAATGTGTTTTAGTGTATCGGGTCATATTAAAGAAACTTAGTGTTGTTTTTCTATTTTCCCCTTGTAACATGAGTCAGTGAGGTATGCTTTTAAAGCCTTTCTGAGTTTCTGGTTTTAGATCACTAATTTTAGATGGTTTGAAGGCTTGAACAGCATGCCTGCCCCCATGTGCTACTGTTGAAATGAAACAGGAAACTGCAAAAGGACCAGGATGTTTCCCTAAAATCACTATCAACTAAAACATTTTTGTTCAGAAACCCTTTTCGAAATAATATATGTTGAAATTATTGGAACTGTACTTCACTAATAATGCAGTAGTTGTAAGTTGCTTGTTAACAACTGAATTGCAGACTGACATCATGTTTGCTTTGAAAATGGAAATGTAACTTACAAAAATTATAAGACTAGGATATGATGGTACCTGTCAATTACACATGAGCTACGATCGATAATATACCATTGGAGGTAGTCTGACACAAATGTTCTCTTTTCTTCAAGAGTAGCCACATATCTCAGACAACCAGCTCTCTGTAACATTGTGCTATGTCTTAAAGTACATTCTCGCAAAGCTTCAACAGAAGCAGCACGGTCAATCTAAAACACAAAAAAGGGGCATAGACAGTATACACAGTTATCTCATTAATTTCTGTTCTGTTACTTATCTAGTTTAACCCTATATCTTGTACAATCACAGAATAAATGCATTACTCTGTATGTTATCAAGGAAGTAATGATTTTCGCAAAGCATTGCAGAAACTAATAAATAAACCCTGCCCTACTATAGCATTATGCTTTTCCTACCTCTTGCAAAGCATTCTTTATCTTCTTCAGTTACATCATTTACTGTTCGCTTTGAAAGAAGGCTGGCCTGCAAGATACAGTACAAGATCTCCCAAATTGGAAATGCGGACCTAAGCCTCCATGCACAACTGACACCGCAATTATCTTTCCTGCCAAGAGGTACTCATCCTCCCTGAGAGCTGTGAATGAAAATCATTCATATTTTAGAATCTTAGGTGATTTACAATTCGAACCACAATTTCAAATTGCTTTTTATGTTATTTCTACTGTTCCACACATATTTAGCAACTACTTTTGGAAACTTTCAAATATGTTTGATGATGCATTAAAATCAAGACAAACCTAAGCATGTTGTTGCTAAATATCTCTGGAACAGTTCAAGTAGCAAAGTGTATCAGTGACGTGATATGTAATTACAAGTCACACATCTTAACACTATGTATACATACCATTTGCGTTGTAGACTAAGTAACGTTGTCCTGTTGGTCCATCAAAAATTGGTTGGTCTTTAAGATGGTTAATTATTAGAGTTAGAAACTCTCGTCTTGGACCACCTGTATCAATTCCATCCTCAAAAACACCAGCATCATCAGTAAATCTGACCAGCATATAACAAGGTTTCTGAATATGTTGTATGCTTGAAACCTTGGACTGCTCCATCCCAGACATTTGACCTTGCAATGTTGAACAATATGATGCGACAGGTTTGCAATGATATCAGGTAGTGTAATGTTTACCTCCTCTCTAGAATTACACAAGACTGAGTTACATTTGTGAAATGCCAGACAGTACACAGTTTTCTATTTTTTGCACAACACTGGTGTACAGTAAAGGGTTCTTGCACATATTATCACAGAAATAATAAAATATTTTACCATTAAGTGCACAGAGAAAACCTATTGCTGTTGTCAATAACTGCCAGCTTAATGGTTGGGCCTGATAAATTCCCCATATTTTTCATCCTCTTCTGCACAAATGGAGCATAAAGGTTTGTATATTTACTGTAAAGAAATTACCATTCCTATGTTAAAAGAAAACTCCACCCATTTTACAATTAAACATTCTTCTTAAATAATTTCCAACTTAAGTAAATCCCTGAAGTATTATTTTAAGTTAACCATTCTACAGATATTTTAGAAACAACTTGCCACTTTATTTTTCATCTCTAATCTAAAAACATCTTCCAAGGGAATAGTCACATTTTGTCAGTTTTTTTGCTTGCCTGTAGTAGGTGGACTTAGTCACATTGTATTCAGGTAGATACAGAGATATCCTCAGTATCAGATATTACTATCTGAAGTGACATGTGTGACGATGCAGGTTCTCTCCGTGCTCACGTCCTTATGGGAGCCTTAAACCCAACACCATCGGTAATGTCACCGAGATGAGCTGACAAATGAGGGCAAATCTCACATGAAGTCAGGGGATATATCCAAAAAGTGCATAAGTGATTTTATTAAAAAAATAATCATTGTCCAAAGTGCAATGCATCAGGTTTCAATAAATATTCCATAAAACGATTGTCCAGGGGGATAGAAATTAAATAAATAAATACTTTAAAATACGAGGTTAAAATGCAGTCTCTATCATCTCGATCTCGGCATGCCCTTCCTTCTCTCCAGCTCACCCATAACTCGCAGCCAGCGGATACTCCACAGCCGTGAACTCCTTCAGCCAGCCTCCATCTAGGCCTCCTTCCGGACATCACTGCCAGACCATCCGAGGTTGGCTCTCCTGCCTTTATCTTTTGCGCTCCCGCAGTTGCTCCTCTGATCCCTCGGGAGGACACCTGCCCTGCTCACCCCACTCACTTGAACTTTCAGTGGGGTAAACTTTTTTATTGGAAGCCACGGACCCGCTATACCACAACATGGGGAATTAAATGTCCAACACAACACAAAACAAAACTGAAAGAAAAAAAAATTATGAGGTAACATTTGGTTAAATACCTGTCCAGCTTGAATTGTTAATGAATGTCTGGATGCATCTCTGAAACATGTTAAAATTACTACTTTAGTGTAATCACAGAGTTAAAAAGGAAATTTTAAATTATGGTAAGTTATATATCATATATTTAGAGCAAAAACTCTGATCTCTACATAAACTCAATGGTCTGTCCCAAACAGTGATGTGATTTGATTACATTACCAGCTTACAGATTACTTACATTTGCAAATTAGTACTTTCACTACATCTTCTAGTTTGTGTTTGGGTGTACTTTGTTTATAGGCTTCAAAACCCTGAGGGAAAAAACGTAAAATTCTGAGCAATTTTATACAGTCTATATTATTCTTCTCTTACTACATAAATACTTATCAATGAAATGTTGTCTGCTGAAACATGGCAAGTTGTTACTATTTCTGACAGATAAACCAGCTGAACTATAATCAAAATGATTTACATGTCTTACACGAAATGCCATTTAAAATGCAAATCCTACTGTTTTTCCAAGTACAATGCAGGAATGTATTTTCAAACTCAACTACAGATGCTACTAAGTAGCTAGCCTCTGTTGAACCAAAATATTGGCAAGAATTATGCACAGAACATGTCTGGTTAAGGTAATTAATATGTCCATTCAGTATATTGCTTTCCTAAATTATTTATTTCACGTCAACTCACCAAAGTGTCAGCCTGATTGAATTCAATTGTGTTCCTACTTGTAACAAGAATTTCAGAATCAGAGTCTGATTCTGAGCTAACATCCACTGCAGTTATAGGAAACAAAATCAACACATTATTATGCATTATTATTTACAGTATGTCACAGCACTGTGAAATAAGTAAAAGTGCTAAATCATCAGATCCACTAACCTCTTCTAAAGTCTTTTTCTAGGCATATAAAAAAGAGATCCTGCAATATGCCTTTCCTATTTCCTTTTTATATTCAGCTAATACAAATGGCCTTTCTGTCCAAGGCACATTGACCACCTCTGAGCAATCTGGATACAAAAGTATGTATGGTCCTTCATCCATGTCCTTTTTAAATGTTCTCATTTTCTGGACAGCTAGTTTCAGCAGATCAGGCGCTGCTACCAGAGGGTCTGTAAATAATGGGAGAGTTTTCCCTCTTACAGGTTTTAAATCACTTCCATTTGGCACCATAAATCCTATCTAGATAAATAATAAAAACAGAATGAGTTTAATGTAAATTATATATTTATAAGTTTGTTGCACCGGAAGTTAAGCCTTAAATAGGTCCACTGATTAAACAATAACTGTCCCTGCAACCATTGTCTTGTATACATGACACAAACAGTTAAGCCATCCAAACTGAATTTGTCTCTGTCCTTCTTTTAGTCTTCTCTTTATACCACAGCTAAAGGACTGTCGTTCTTTCGATTTGAAGTTTCTCTAGTCCATGAATTGTTTATATGATGGGCACGGTTATTCTTCTGGAATGAACAGAATTGAATATCAACACATTATGGACAGAATAATTGTAATCATTTATAAACCATAAATGTGTTGATGTGTATTTTAGTTCAACTACTCCCACAATATGGTTTAGTATAATTACTTGTAATATGTGACCTTTAGTCTATGACCACTACAGGTAACACTGCTTGTTAAAAGATGAGATACAGATTTGTTCTTCTATAAGTTTTTTAACAACAAAAACACATACATCATGAATCTCTTTACATTTTCTTCACATTACTCCTGAACTGCATAAATATATACTAGGAAAATCAATTCCATTATCTGTTGTAAAAGCCATTTGTTAGTTCGATTATATTAAGTTGATATTAGTATTTTGCTTGTTATGTTAAAATGTTTGTGTATATATTAGTGCATAGTCAATGGGAGGTTCTATTATAAGCCTTACAAGCTAAATTGTAAATGGAATATACTAATTATTTCTTGTCATTCTGACTACAGAACAGTTCAGTTTATGACCTGCCTTGCATGGCATGGAGGGCAAACAGGTTCAAACCGTACTGACATACTAAAGTGAAGTCTATGTAAGTTTGCCATAGAAAAGTAACAACCTCTAAGTATAGAAAGTACATGAGTTTTAACCAGGGAAAGCTAAGACTGTAATTAGACCGAGAGGACACCTTTTTTCCATTTTTGCCTTGTATTCTACGTGTGTAATAACTTTTTTCTAAACTTTTGTGATTTTTTCTTTTTCAAATTTTCACTAAACTTTTTTGAAACAAACTTTATTGGACTGAGAAATTTCTTTTTGTACATGTTTGACTCATGCTTGGTCCTACCTTGCCAACTGCTGCTCAACCTTTAAAACCTAAAAGACGCAACTACATCTGTAATTTGAAATGTGTTGGCAATTGCTGAATGTTGAAAATAATACAAGACCAAATCATGTTTTATTTTATTAGGTTACAAACATTACGAAACTTAACAGTCCCAGTGTATGTTGTGGTAGTAATTAAAAAATTAAATGACTGCATTAAGTATGACACATATATATACTGTATATCCTAACTTGCACAGAAGTTGTTTATTTGAACAGAATTCTGAATGACTCGTACTACGTCAACTGAGCAATAATAATAATAATAATAAAGGCCTAGGATACCTGGCTCTAAATAGCTTTAAGAGTCCACTTATCAATACTTTGATTAACATTTCCAACTGGTTTAGATGTCGGCTGTGCATCTGGTTCTTCCGTGCGGGGAGCCTCTTTTAGAAAGTCTAAACATTTCCCACAAAAATAACAAAAGCGGGCTAACTGGCTAAAATGGTTTCCAAAAAATGAACAAAACATTGTCGCTTGATTTACCATCACAAACTCCATTCTGTGTTCCCTCGCAAAACAGTTTGAATGACACAAAAGATCTGCAACAAGTACTTCCTGTGTATTGTACCTACCCTTTACGTTTGATTTACCGCTTGTAAATTTGTTTTGGGAGTTGTAAATTGTTCTTACTATTGTAAATTTGTTTTCTGAAATGTTAATTTGAAACTCCTTTGTAAATTTGTCTTCATCGTTATGGATTTGTTATGTGAAATGTAAATTTGTTTTGCCCTTCTCGGCCACCATACTCATGCATTGTTTACAAATTTTAATTTATTACAAGCCCCTGTTCTTTTAAGACTGGCTAAAAGATGGCTACATAAATCCATTGAATGAATAAGAATAAATACCTCAAAAGCCTTAGGAAAATGGGAGCAAATTAACAGATGGCTGTTATACAAGCAAGCTGTTTCATAAATTCCATTGTCATATTACAAAATCAACATGAAATAGTCAAGAAAAGAGATGGATAAAGGCAAAAGTAATTTTTTCTATTGCTAGTAATGGTTATAAAGAATGGTCTTTTCTGTGCTTAGAAAGGCTATCAATTTCTCAATTATTAGTAACTGGTGACATAACAACCAAAAATGCAGATGAAAGGAACCATGCTATGCATGTTTTTAACAGGAAAAAAGTTCTGCAAATACAAGACTAATTTTTGTCCCAAATGCTTAAAGAAATATGATGTTAGGAATATTTGCTGTTTTGGCATCTGTGATGCATGATAACAAGACATTGCATCAGTGAGTGACGCATTGCTCAAAGTATATTATTCCTCATATTTCTCTTTGAGAAATATAACCTTAAAACATTGACTTTATTTTTTTCATCTTGAAGATATTTAAAGTTTCAATATAAAAGCAAATGTAATTTAAATATAACATACTCTATTTATATTGCCTACTCTCCCACAGTACCATTCAAATACACAAATCCTTCAGACACCTTATTAAGATAATAAATTACATCTAAGTGTGTTGTGTTATAGATTTCTTGCTAACAAAAAACTTATTTTAATCATTTTCCATGAAAATTGATTTTCAAAAAGAAACATGAAAAGCTAGGAAATGGTTTATTCTCTTAGGGTATTTCATTATTAGGTTTAAGAGCTTCTTGATTTATTTTATTGTTCTGGGTTTTCATTTTTGTTTTCTGTCCCAGTGCTGGGAATACTTTTAAAGATTTGCAATTTATAATTCCTTCTGGTTTCTTTACAGAATTTACAGAAGTGAATATGGTTAGCAAACCTATACTCTAAGGGATTTGAACTTAGATACCAGAAATCTGGACTATTTCTAGGTGTTTAAGTTACATGATAGCACATTTGTGTTGAAATGTGAAATGTACTGACAGAAAATTAGATTTTTATAGAGGGAGTCTTGCAAGAGGTATTAAAATTAGCCAAACCAAAATACAGCAATGCCTCTGCCTGCTTTAATGATTTTACACCCATTAACTATGGTAACCTACTGTAATGAAACACTGAGTAGCTTTAAATTCAGAAAATAGCTTGTGACCACATTACATGTTTTTAACAGCAGTGGTCTAAATGGGACCAGTTACAAACATTTTTGCTATGTCTTATACATTTGTCTTATATTCAAAATAAATAGACCATTCACAAAAACTGAGTGATAGTGCAAGAAGAAGACAAGTGAGGGAGTCCTCCAAGAGACCTCTGATAACTCTGAAGGAATTACAATCTACAGTACATGAGACTGAAGAGACTGTGCATTTAACAACTGTTGCCCGGGTAATTCACCAGTTACAGATTCATGGGAGAGTGGTACTAGGGTGTTGTACCGTGTTAGCCATTATGAATGTAGAGAAAAGCCAAGCAAAATGACACATTTTATTGGCTAACTAAAAAGATTACAATATGCAAGCTTTTGAAACAACTCAGGTCCCTTCTTCAGGCAAGATGTAATCAAGATGGGAGTGTGGGCAAGAGATAAACACTGAAAAAACACACATGACATCTTGGCTAGAAGAAAGTTCTGTTATCTGATTAGAACAAAATTAAGCTTTTTGGCCATCAGAGTAAACAACATGCTTGCCAAATACTGCACATTATCAAAGCACACCCTCTCCACCATAAACCAGGGTAGTGGCAGCATTATGCTATAGGATACTTCTTTCCAGCAGGCCATGGAAGGATTGTGAGTGTCCAAGATAAATTGAAAACAGAAAAATGCAGGGTAATCCTAAAGGAAAACATGATAAAGTTGACAAGGAACTTTCACCTTGGGAGATTTGTTTTTCAACAAGACAAAGACCCCCACATAAAGCCAAAACTACATAGAAATAAGTTTAAAAAAGCAATGTTAATGTCCAGGAGTAGCTGAGTCAGAGGTCAAATCTCAATCCAACTGAAAGTTTGTGACTGAACTTGAAAAAGGCTCTTCGCTTACGATCATCTTGCAATCTGATAGAGCTTGAGTAGTTTTATAAAGAAGAATGGGGAAAATCTGCAGTGTTGAGATGTGCAAAGCTGACAGAGACCTGTGGACCCAGACTAAAGGCTACCATGGCTGTCAAAAGTGTATCTTACTGACATGAAGGGGGTGAATAAGGCAAACAATTGCTTTGTGTTCTATCAGTTTAGATCACTTTGTAGACATCTACTTTTACTTCAACATTTTCTGTTGATCAATATTAAAAAAGTCAAATTAAATCCATTGTGATTTATTGTTGTATAATAATAAAGCTGAGAACTTCCACGGGGGTGAATGGTTTTTATAGGCAGTGTTTATATTTATATTAGGCATTCATAAGAAATACACTCTTATTCTTTTCCTTTTTTCTCTAAAGAATGTGAATATGACAGAAATGTGAAATGTCCACGATTCACATGGAAGGCAAGTGTCATAGCCCATAGCAGTATCTGTACTGGTGTGAAAATGTGGAGTGTGTAAGGGCCAAAATATTTTGACAGCAAGCAGGTTTAAAATAAAATGAAAGCAGCTATAATATCTTAGTGAATTAAATAAAGTTAATGTTAAAAACACAATTACAAAAGGTAATTTTTATTTATTTTGCAAAATTGTTTTGTTAAAATGTAAACTTGCATAGTCGATGAAAGAAGGGCTTCCTTTCGAAATATGAGCTGTGCGTTTAAGAAATTTGAACACAGATGTGAACCCCTTGATTTGTAGTACTGATTAAATCAGTGTTGTGACTCGAGAAACAAATGCATTTATCAAGGTCAGACTTCATTAATAAAAGTATTTTTCCTCAATAAGATTTAGGTTTAGTTAATCTATACTTGGCTTAATTCATATAAAATATTGCTATAGGCTTGACAGCTATTCATTTTATATATTTTTCAAATTGCAAACACAAAGGAAAGTTTTTAAGTGAAGCTTTATTTCCTTTCAGTAAAATAATGTATTTGGATTAAATCTGTTGCTATAGGCTTGATAGCTATTAATTTTATATATTTTTAAAATTACAAACACTAAGGAATGTTCATAAATCCAGCTTTAATTCCTTTCAGTAAAATAATGTATTTGATTTAAATCTGCCCTGGTAAATTTTGTGGCATGTTCAAAATAATAAATATATGTATATAAAAAAAATCATACATTTTAATCGGTATACAAAAATGTTTAAAATGTTTGAAAATTCTATGTAGATTTAGTGCATGCTAAATAGAGGCAGCTAGTCAGAGCCATAATGAAGCAAGACAAGCATTAATTGACCTCCATAAAATGAATTTACAGTATTCAGTTGAAGGTGGAAAGAAAAAACATACACAGTCTAGGATTATTAATGTTTATTCTGTTTTGTTATGTTAAAAATGCCTAAGGAAAATGTATATATGTATACAATTGTACTTAGTGAGTTCTAGATGATTTTGTGCTGATGCCTAAAATCACAGCATTCAAAGAAAGTGTACGTAATTTTTCATATGACTACATATAACAATGGACAGGTAATCTATTGGTTGCCTGGCTCTGTGAAATAGAGCTCTTGTCTGGAGTTCCACAGACATTTTGAGGGAGTGTTTCAAGGATAACTGCAGGGGATCAAAAGCTGAATCATTTCTGAAATAGTCCTATAAGTAGTTAATGCACGGGCATTTTTAAAAAACCAGCACAAACCCTTTGCAGTCATAAGGCAGTGAAACTTGATGTCAGTTAATGATTATATTAAGGCAGAATTACCAGTAGTAAGGAAGGCTAGAGTAAGTGTGAGAAGCTACAGAAGGCATTATAAGAGATTGAAAAGATGGGCATGGGCATGTGTCTCTACTAGGATGTCATCCTGTAGTGGGCATTTGAATGTTAGGGATTTCTATCAGATGGGAATCTGGCCCTTTTTGGATGGGTACTGCCCACCCATTCCTGCATCTCTGATATGACACCCTTTTGGGGGTTACAAAGCCTGTACTGTGCTAGTTCCTTAGTGGTGTACATACAACTGTAGCTGACATGCTTATTTTTTTTTTATTTTTTTTTTTCCTCCTCATTGCACTACAGCACTTCAGTGTTCATGCTGGTTTTAAAGATAGCTTAAGTGGACTCCATGATGGCAGCAGCATATTCAAAAATATTTTAAATCAAAATAAAAATATAAAGAGAAGAGAACACATGTCACATCATTTATACATTTTTTTTACAGACAGATACCATTTTATGGAAGTTTATAGTATTAACAGCAACATTTTTTATTCCTATAGCACATTTTGTGTTTTAAATAATAGTAAAGAGTTATAAGAGAAAAAACAAGTCAGAAATAGATTGTTATATGTAACTAAATAAATAAATAATATATAAACATTATTTATAAAGATCAATATGCACTTACATAACACAGAAATACAAGTGGTAGAATCCTAATTTTGTTTTGTTTTGTTTTGTTTTGTCCATTAAGATAAGTCCAATCCTATGGTAACATGGGTCAGATGGTCAGGGACGACAGAAATAACAAAAAAAAATCTGTAGGAGTTCAAGGCCAGAAGACCACCCAGCCCTCACCCGGACATTCTACCTAACATAAGGGTGCTGAAGTCGGTCTTATTATTTTTAATCCTCATTTTAGACAATTTGATTCAGCATTCATTTGTTTAAATAGTTTAGCTAATTTTTGTCTTACATTAAAATTAGACAAAAAAAATTCAGTTTTTCATTTTCTATTTTATCAGTTTTTTTTTTTTGTTTGTTTGACTGAGGGATCTGTATTGAGGATATTCTTTTGGTGTAGAAGCTCTCAGAAATACAGTATATAAAAATGAAAACAAAATGCATTCTAACCAAACAAGCAATTTAACCATCTTCAAACACACTCTTTATGATATATTAGGTAAATTTGAGAAAAATATAACAACAATATAAGCATGGATGAAGTGTTAGCAGCTGTAAATATAGAATCACTGGAGTGCTGCCTGCATGTTTTAAAACACTGAACAAAATGCTGAATGTTTCAAGCTCAAATGCACTGAATTTGTTTATGGCAATGCATATTTTACTGATGGTTCAAGCTTTTCTCTTAGCAATTTTTGCATTTGAGTTTTGCAAATAATTTAACTGGTGAAAGTGTTTCAGACCTGCTTGAACATATAACCCTTAACTGTTTGAAACATTATGTGCAGTCATCCAAATATGTATACTTGAAAGTCCTTGTAAAAACATCTACAACAAACTATCTGTACTTTAATAATTTAGCAGAAAACATGAGCTGATACTTCACTCAAAGCTAACAGCTGATTGACAAGTAGATTTTATTATTGAATGTCTTAATTACTATCTATCTATCTATCTATCTATCTATCTATCTATCTATCTATAAATAAACAATACCTGGTTTAGTAATCATTTAAAGACAAAAGTTGAGAACAGAGAATTACTTGAAATACATTCTTTGTTCTGTAATAAAATGTCACTGCATAAAATTGAAATTTTGGTATTCTAAATGTACTGTATTCCTGTACTGTTCCATTCATTTGTATTTCAATGTTACATGTTTGGAGAGAGGGCAGCACAGTGGCGCAGTGGGTAGCGTGGCTGCCTTGCAGTTAGGAGACCCGGGTTCGCTTCCCGTGTCCTCCCTGCGTGGAGTTTACATGTTCTCCTCATGTCTGCATGGGTTTTCTCTGGGTACTCCCTTTTCCTCTCACAGTCCAAAGACATGCAGGTTAGGTGCATTGGCAATTCTAAATTGTTGCTGGTGTGTGTGTGTGCCCTGCAGTGGGTTGGCGCCCTGCCCAGGGTTTGTTTCCTGCCTTGCACCCTGTGCTGGCTGGGATTGGCTCCAGCAGACCCCCATGACCCTGTAGTTAGGATATAGCGGGTTGGATAATGCATGGATGGATGTTTGGAGAGCTTATTGGCTTTACATTCACATCCAATACATTTTGAAATTATATTGTACAGTGTGTATTTATGTATTTTTGTTTATATTAGCCTGATTTCTGAGTATCTTCAAGAACTCAAATGAATTAGTAGAAATGTCGCTTAACTTCCTATTACTATGCTCAATTCATTGAAGCCATAAATAATGTTACTCTAAAGCACAATTATGCGCTTTGTTTCTATAATGAGCTCATCATATAACAATGATTGTCACTCACCTTGATGTAAAGAAAATGGTTAGAAATTGAAAGTGTTGCAAGCAGGTTTCTGAACTTGAGCTCAAAACATAATTGAAATGCTATATTCATGTTCAGTAGAGCAGAATCCTGTGTTATTCTGTCTGAATAAGACCTCAATTTCTGTAGAGATTTTTTTTTTCATTTTCACAGGACTACAGTGACTGCCCTGTTCAGTTTATTCTACAGGTTTATTAACTCTTCAGTAGAAAGTAAGACTTTGAATAAGTTTACTGTAAAGTACATTCTACTATTGCACCATACAAAGTTTAATTCATTTTTACATTTCTTTGTTAAATGAATGCTGTTAAATTACAGTGACCCCAATTTATACATGGAAAGTTTGAAAGACAACTAACTAGGAATATTTCTTTCATATACATAGAGTCTGTTTCCTCTATTGCTTTTGCTTGAAAGCAGAAATCCCATTTGTCCTGTCCTAAAGTAAACATTTTGACTTAGCTTTTCCACCCTGTTTAGATCTGTATTTTTCACTACTGCCTATTAAAAACTAGCATATCATTCTTCTCTTTGGACTAACATAGAGATCAGGATTCAACTCAGTTTGTACCTGACCATTTCCTACATTGCTTTAGTGACTACTGGTTAGTATGTGGTAATTACTGGCAGTTCCATAACAAAACTACAGAATAGTGAAAATGACATTTACGAAAGAATTTCAGGAGTATTAATATTTTGTTTTGTTTACACTTGTCTTTAATTATTCCTATATACACTTAATTTCTGTGCATCATGTAGGCCACAAGATGATATACATTTAAGTACAGTATGAGTATACACATATTACAAACTCCTACAATTGATCAAATTATCTGTTTCTGATGACATATGGTCATTCTTTTTAAAATCTGAAGCATTGATGTTATACTTGCAAAAGCAATCATAGTTTACATAAATGAACCTGTCTCTGTATTATATAAAAAAATCTTGGGTCGAGACGTGACCTTCTCAGAGACACTTTAACGTCCTGTGAGACAAAGGACAGCTGCTGTACATGCTTTCAAATGTTCAAAGCGCTGCGCAACATGCAGCTCACACAGCACGGCAGCAGCTGCATCAGCAGCAAGCCAACAGCAGATTGAGCACAGAGGAGGTCAGAAAAAATGTATTTGTTTCCCATTGTATCACTGTTTAAGAAAGGGTTTCGGAGGACCGACCTCAACTCTTTAGCGTGCTTTTAGCCCCCCTCTTTACAACACGAGTGGCAGAGACGCAAAGTGGCTGGCGCGTTGCGTGCCCCAGGTTCAGGGGTGGATAAGCGAAGCGAACAGGGGGTATAACTAAAGCATTAAAAGCTGAAGAAATAAATAATGCTGTTCCATTCTATTAAAATATGCTGACAAAATATTTTGATTTCATTTACACAGCATTCATCCAACCATTGGAGACTATCCTGGTAACCCTGAGTGCAAGGCGGGAACCAAGCCTGGACTGAGTGCCAGTTTGCCATATGCAATACTCACATACATAAACGCACAGGTCACCACCTAACTTAGTAAACTGACATTGATATTTACAATTACAGCAAAGAAATATGAAGAAAACAAACAACCTCACCCAGTGATTATCTTTGGATATGAATGCTGCAAAAATCTTTAGCACTGAGGAAGAATAAATTTACCACCCCATTCAACATATGAAAGGAATACATAAACAGATCAGAAAAAGTAGCCATATACCTTGTATATTAAATATTTGAACTAGACTGTGTTTGTAAAGTAATAGTCTAAGTCACTTCCAAGAAATAGATTTTAGTAAAAATTATAATAAAAGAGAATGTTTATCTAGTCCACTGGTGTCAAACTCAATCACAGAAGGGGCTGAAATCTAAAACACAGGCTAAGTCGCTGGTGCGGGGTGGAATTTTTTATTAAGATACTTAGTCTTAGTAGAACCTTCCTCACCCTGAGACACCATATCACATGTCATTCTCGTGCATTAATAATGTTCTGAAAATAACAACAAGCGCAAAACAAACTTTTAGCAAACAGTTAAATTACAAACTCAATAGTTTTTAAATATATCTATAATTCTGTATTTGAAATTTAGGTATTAAAATTGCTCACCTATTTGTTTTCTGGCCAGATGTCTGAGACCATTTTCCCCTGGTCAGTGAGTCAATGTCTGGTTTTATGTCTTGTGCTGTAGCAACCCGCAAAACAGCATGGAGGTTGTCATTGATAATGCATGATCTGTACTTGTTCTTGTTTAGATTCATTATTGAAAACATCTGTTCGCACAGACAGGTGCTCCCAAACATGGACAGAACACCAGCAGCATGAAGTCGGAGCTGTGGCATCAAGTCAGTGGGCAGTAGACGGTAAAAGTCCTCTATTGCTACATCCTAGAATTTGCCCTCAGGCCACTATTGGTTTGAAGCTGTATTAACTCCATCTGAAGGTGATGGGGCACACTATTGACTGGCAAAGATGTCAAAGCCAGAGTGCTGTGTTCTGAAGTCAGAATGGCATCAATCAAACTCATTAATTAACCGGCTCATTTTGGTAGCCAACAGAGCACAAGGAAAAGCACCAGAAAAGGAGGCTGAGATGCTCTGACAAACAGTAAAGAGGGCAAGATTGTCCTGTTCCAGTTGGGATTTCCATAAGAGAAGTTTATGCGGGAATGCTGTGGTCATATCAGACATCTACGTGATGACTTGTTTGTATTCCAGCAGCCTCTGATTCATTTGGGTGAGATGCTCGGTTAAATCACATATCATAGCAAAATCACAAAGCCAGGTTGGATCTGACTGTTTAGGCAAGGGCTTTCCTTTACGTTGCATGAAAAGAGCAATTTGTTCCCTGAGCTCAAAAAATTGTTTGAGGACTGTGTTCCTTCTCAGCCGCCTTAATTCTGTGTGGTATGGCACGTTTCCATGCTCTGCACCCACCTCCTGTAAAAACAGCTAGAACTCGCGGTGATTCAGGCCACATGCCTGTTTAAATTTTACTGTTTTCATGACCGTGGTCATTATATCATCCATTTTTAGAACCTTACCACACATAGCTCCTTGATGGATGATGCAATGATAGTTAATCAGATGTGTGTGGCAGCCACGTTTTAGCATTTTCTCCTTCATTAGTGCAAACAAGCCTTTTTTTTTCTCCACACATTGCAGAAGCGGTATCGGTAGTTAGCCTCACCACCTTTTCCCAGGGTAATTTAATATTATTTGTGGACTTCTCCACCGACTCAAAAATATCCTTTTCCCCGTTGTCGTCCCAAGAGTTCCCCAGTGACACAGAGGTCCGTCTTCATGGCTCGTATAAAGATGGACAACTGCGCTGTATCAGTATTGTCTGTGCTTTCACTGACAGCTAATGAAAAAGCCAGATAACTGTGTGCCACTTCGGCCAGCTGTGTTATTAGATTTCCTGCAAGATCCCGAACTCGGTCTGCAATGGTATTTCTAAACAAACTGACATTTTGAAAAGTCTGTATCTGGTTGGGGCACACCTGCTCACACACTTGTAGCATGCATTGCTTCAAAATGGCACCCTCTGAAAAACACCTGGAAGCTTGTGCGATTTCTTCAGCCACAATAAATCTAGCTTTCACTGCTGCATCATTTTTGGCTATAGCTTTAGTAAACATTTTCTGCTGCGATTGCTGTCTGCCTTTTAATTCTTGGACAATTTTATGTCTTTCTTGAAGGGTATATTTAGCATACTAAGCTCCATGTTTGGTGTCAAAATGCCAACATATATTGTACTTCTTCATTACTGACACTGCCTCATAACACAAAATACACACCAGTTCGTCTTCTCGAAGCATGAACATATATTCGCTTTCCCATTTTTCATTAAATTTTCTCCCTTCTGCATCAACTTTTCTTTTGTTGGACATTTTGGGAGTAATTGCATTCTTGTTCTTTGCAGCTTTTTCTGAGGTAGGTGTACCTGTCCTATCATGGCCTGTCTATGTGAAGGGAATGGAGCCACTGACTGTGCTAAAGTGGAGGCCTGTGTATCTGAGTCTGCAGACATTGCTACTGTAGGATCCCACTAAGACTCCAAACCTGGGTTGTTGCTGCTGGCAGCAGGTGCAAGATCAGGACTCTGGCATGGTCGTGCCTAGTACTTGGTCTCGGCAGGGAAGGGGTGTGCATGTGAAGCAACTTAGCTCACTGTTTGGAACTGGGTCCTTCTGCCTGTGGTGCTGTCAGGCACTTGTGTGGAGCGCCCTGCTCCAACCTAGCTTTTACACAGGGACTGGGTCCTTCTGCCAGCAGCGCAGTCATGCACTTGTGTGGAGCACCCTGCTCCTACCTAGCTTTCTGGGACTGGGTCCTTCTGCCTGCAAATGGGTACTGAGGCAGAACGGTCAGGTGCTTGGATGCAGCACAGTCACCATGGGCCACATACAACGGTCTTGTGTTTAACATGTGTGATCTAGTTATATACAGTATATTTATCTACCTGGAGTATATACAATACTTTATGTCTATCTATCTATCTATCTATCTATCTATCTATCTATCTATCTATCTATCTATCTATCTATCTATCTATCTATCTATCTATCTATCTATCATCTTTATTTGTAAAAACATATTTTTAGTAATTAATACAATGTATGTGTGTGTTTTTATTGTATATTTGGCATGGGTCACTACATGGTAAACTATATAAACTATAGCAGTAATTTGCTTTCAGGTGACCATTATGGGTGGAATGGTGGTGAAGTACTTGATGCTGCTGTCTCACAGCTTCAAAAAGTTGGGTTTGTATCCTGGTTTGGGCACATGGCATTGTATCTATTCTCCTTATGCCTTCAATGGCTCTTCCATGGCTATTTTAGCCCCACCAAACCACCAGCTATGTTGCAGAGTTATGTACTGTATATTAGTGATTTTACAATAGTCCGATATGTAGTGGGTATGTGCATCATTGTGTCCCACAGTACTGGACCCTTGTTTAAGGTTAGTTCTCACCTTGTTCTTGATGTTTCTGGGATATGAACTTAACAATGCAGGTACAGAAAGCAGGATGGATGGAAAATAACTTGTTCAATGGTAATATGTCGTAATTACTTTAATGATTGTTTTCCTTCTCCATTTCAACAAAAATATCTCTCTATGATGAGGGAATCTTACCCTTTAATATTTTAACTGTGAGGTAAGTATAACAGTGATATCACTTCTCCACATTGTTTCCCTGCACTTTTTGTATCATTCTACTAACTTTTTCATTCCTTAACTCCATGGCAGAAGAAGCTTTTCAGTTGTGCCTGAATCCAGCCCTGCATTTCTTCCTTAACCTCATTATCAGAGATGAACCTGCAACCGCATAGAGCCTCTTTAAGTGGACCAAAGATGTGATAGTCGTATTGTGCTAGATTAGGGCTGTAAGAGGGATGTGCAGGACATTGACTGTGATGGACCCATGTCTCATCTCCGGTGTCAATTCATTCTAAAACACTTGGGTCTTCTTCTTAACATTTCAGGAACTGGGTCACAATCTCCATGCACTGTTGCCTTTGCAGATTGGTAAGTTGTTCAGGTGCCCATCTTGTGCCAACTTTACCGTACCACAAGTCAACATGCACTATGGCATGTGCAGATCCACATCTGATATCCGAACTTCTTCTCCAACACTCTTTTTACTGCATATCCCTTAGCTACAATAAAAAAGTATAATCAGGTAGATAAACAAGAAACAAAATTAAATATAATCCAAGATCTCCCAAAATCAAGCAAAATATGGATGGGTAATCCAGCCACATCAGCACCAAATCAAGTTCCTTTATGTTAGCCTTTCAGTGTCAAGGCTGCACTATATACATCAGGAAGAATTTAGATGACACACTATAGTATCTACAAGATAATGGATAAATTAGCCATTACAAGGGAATAAAATGAAGACATATTTTTCTGTTGTAAGCAAACATGCATACTGATTCTTGTCTCCCCATGCAAACTGTCAAATACACAATTGTTTTAAGAGTGCATGGGGGAAAGAAGATGGGTGTAGCACTCTACTCCTTGTT
Source organism: Polypterus senegalus (assembly GCF_016835505.1). Lineage (NCBI taxonomy): Eukaryota > Metazoa > Chordata > Cladistia > Polypteriformes > Polypteridae > Polypterus > Polypterus senegalus. The sequence continues at coordinate 148,547,945 of NC_053158.1, forward strand.
AGAGTGGAGGAAGTCCATCCCAAGGTACAGTTGCACCACCTATGATCTACCCTCAAAAGCTACTCTTCCTTTAAAGGATGAACTCCAACAGGAAGAGGCCATCACTCAACTGACCAGAGAGCTCCACAACACATTAACGTGATGCGGAATGCATTTGCAAAATTGGAGGACAAAATAATTTGTCATTTTTTCTTTTTCACCTTTCTTTTTGCCAGAGACAATTAAATGAGATTTCCCAGCCTGGACCCAAAACTTTCTTATCTCTTGCTCTGATTTATTTACAAAACTCATTCTTGTTCATCCTGCCAAGCACAGTTTCCCAACCTTCAAATTCTCCTTAAACTCCCAGCATGCTGGAAAGGATAAACCTCACACATATGCAGGACACACATAAACTGAAATGAAATACCAAATAATTTAGACAATTTCTTTCTATCCTGACATCAAAGGACAGCATATCACTATGCATCAACATTTACCCTCACCACACATGTCAAAATAAAACCTTAGAATACCATATAATATTAAGAGCCCAGCCTTCATGACAACATATAAATAATGTAAGTTGTCCAGAAAAATATGAAACTATGAACATTTAATGTAAGGTGATAGATAGATAGATAGATAGATAGATAGATAGATAGATAGATAGATAGATAGATAGATAGATAGAATGTTATGTGTCCACATGGGTAAATTTGGCAATAATAAGAAATAAGGGCAATTTTGGAAGGTTCAGTGTAACCACACAGCATCTTAAGATACAGATCTTAAGGAGCTAGTAGACCAGAAAACGTCAGTCATATCAGATTTTATTAATCATATTTAATGCTCTACTGTAGTGGGTCATGTCCAGCTGGAAATTAGGAAATATACTGTAGAAATCTGCACTCTATTATAGGCTGTTCGGTAAGTTGATAAAGCACTTTAAGTAAAAACTGTGTTTCTTATCAGTGTACATCAGGAAGTATATTACTGTCAGGTAGTTTGGCAAAGCCAATGGGCTTACATGATTTATATGTAACACTTGTAGTACTAGGGTGTTGTACCGTGTTAGCCATTATGGATGTATGTAGTGAGAAGTCAAGCAAAATGACACTTTTACTGGCTAACTAACAAGATTATTCTTTTTAGCTAGCCAATAATCTTTTTAGTTAGCCAATTAAAGGTGTCATTTTGCTTAACTTCTCATTATATCTAACACTTGCAAACTTTGCATCTGTTAAAAGGTGGGGTCTGGGGGAAAGGACTCTGGGATACAAGATTACAAATGTTGGAAACCCCTTTATCATCATATTCTTCCACACCCTGAAGTAATATTACTGATTGTGCTATTCTTTCTCTGGCAGTCAGATATTACTCTTTAGTGCCATATTATAGTTCCCCCCTTTTAATGCTGAATTTATCTTAGAGTGACGTGAATCCAAACATTTTCTATTAGGAAAATGATCTGCATGTAGGGCAGCAATGTCTATTCAGATTTCAAACACATTAGCCAGAAGAGTAGCATTAAGCATTATCATATAATCCATTATTCAGTTCCTTAAGCTTTACACATCTTTAGCATTGGCTGGCCGTCAGGAAGTCAAATGCCACTTAATGGCTTTTTAAAAATAATTTCATACTTCTATAGGCTGGGATATGAAACAGACCAATGAGATGACTAGGAGAAAAAATAACAAAGATTGCAACGAAATTTAAGGAAACTGTGATATGTAAAACACAAGAGCCCAAAGGAAAACCTACCTTCCATGTGTTCTATAATTATACTTGATCCTGACATTTTGTTGTAATTATTGGTCCATTAGTGGTTCCTGCTTCGTCACAATTGCTGCCTGTGTAGGTGCCAAGAATAGGTCAGAATGAACTAACAACATACTTTAAGTAAAACTATTGTGTGCCCCCAGAAATTATTTGTAAGATAAGTATAAATATTACTTCTTGGTCAAACACAATCATCAATAGGCATCAATAGGCCCAGCTGCAGTTTTTCTTAGGCCAACCCTCCATTTGCTTTGCTCCTGAACTTTTTCTCACATCACTCACTTTATTTCCAAAGCCCCTTTAACACTGCTCTTTGAAACCTTGTGTTTCATCTTTTTCTTTTGAAATGCTTTTGGTTATTTACTTTTGTTTGCTCTTGACCATGTCACTGACTATTCATATTTATATATTTGAATGTATCTTTTAATTTTGCCTTCATTTTAGTATTTCTTTGCCAAAGACAGGGTGGGTACAAACAACAAACTAGCACTATCACTTTGAATGTAGTTGTCTAGCACAGGTTAATTCAAAGACCAAAAAGCACTGGGACACAAGGCAATCTCAAGGGTAAGCGTGATGCCATGCACAATTGATGAATGCATCTATGGACTGTTGTACATTTTGGAAGTTTAATAAATGTTTTTTTTTTATTTGAGTTATATTGAGTCATATCTCATTCCATCTCCATATGATATCTGGCACAGGAGCAGTGGGAAAACCAAGTAGCACTCTACTCACAAAAAGAATCTGCCCCATGAGATCAACAGAAGGAGCAGACAGGACTACTTTTTCTCATAATGTGGTCCAGAACTGTTGTATAAAAAGGAGGCACCAGAAGATGGCCAGTCAGTCCTGAGTCAATGATAAATCCACCTGGGAACAGAGGTTAGGTTTACTTCTTGTGAGACCTTGCCTCTAAAAATAAAATAATAGAGAGACACTAGCCAAAGAAGAACCTTTGTATTTATATGTTTTAGGAAGCAAAGATACATTTTTGGTGAAACAGAAAAGGCTGAATGTACTGCCCCTTTCATGGAAGTAATAACATTTTGAAATTTACCTGTGGTATTTTTCATTGCCTGGTGGTATTAAAACAATGAATTTGAATTGAAAATAAAGAGCAAGTAGTCAATGAACTGCAGAACAACCCTTGGGTTTGGGCATTTAAACTTACAAATTATAGTTATTACTAACAGAAGTATGCAAGACAAAATAGGACTGTGTGTGGAAAAAGGCAATATTTAAGTGCCATTTTCTTACATAAGCATTACTTCATTTGGCCTGTAATGTTGTTTTCCTTCCAATTTAAAATTCTAATTGGATAACCTAAGGGTTTTTAGATTAGATAGAACTGTCTTTGTTCCGACGGGGGAATTTGGCTTTTTACAGAATCTCATTAAATAAATAAATACATAAATAGATAGATAAATATACATATGTACACACACAATATGATCTGAACACACACCAGAATGGCTAAAAAGGAAGAAAATTTAAAAGGAAAGAAAAGGTCTGACTTGGCAGTCGCAGTCACCATGAGGCATTATGCAGTTGTTTTGCCTTTGCTATGAAGGAGCCCCAGTAACGTTTCTTGACACACTTCTGCTGAATAATTTAATTGGCTGAATGTGCTCAGTTGTCAGTATCTCAGAGAAAGGATATGCAGCGTTGTTCAATAAGTTTTGTTTTAATTATGTCCTTTACTACTACCTCCAGGAGGTCCAGAATGTGTCCCCTAACTGAGCCAGTTCTTCAACCATTTGCCAGGTAGCCTAAGCTCTATTGCCGCAGCCATTTGATAATCCTGGCTGGTTTTCAGTTTTTAAAAAATTATCTGTAGACTTTTTTAGGTGAATTCGCCTCTAATCCTCATGTCTGTGTACAGACCAACCAAGTTTTGCGTATAATGTCCATTCTCCAAATTGTCTAACATTTAGTTTTCTTTTGGCTTTACTGGATTTAAAATAAGTATTGTAGGTAACACTCGGCAAATGAGAAGACATTCTTGTATAGTAAACATACCATTAGAGAACACCTTTACAGCATCATTCTTATTAGATGTGCACACATTTATAAAATATATAAAAATATAAACAGAACATGTATGTAAGGAACAAAGCAACTTATTCTGCCATTGTTTTACTACAAATTCTCAAACTTCAGAGGACATTAGGACATACAAATTTAATAAATGTCAGTCAGTACTGTGTCACTAGATGGGAAAATTCAAGTTTCCATCCCTTCACAGTCAACCAGCTCTACAAGTCTTACACATATATTAACAAATATGAAGGTGTTTACCTTTTTTGACAGGTAATTACTGTAGTCTTCTTGATAAAAGCTTGGATTTCTGGATATAACCAGACATATATTTTCACTTGATGATTCCAATGCTATGTTTATAAGTTAGGTTTGTCCTCTGTTCACTATTTACAGTTCAGTAAATCTAAATGTGCATCCATTCACAATGATTCCCAGTGACAAACTGCCAGCTAATTAATCAAATCATGACAGAACCCTTCGAAAAGGGACATTTAATTGAATGTCTTTGAACGAGTCACATTTTATCTTTAAAACAGTCACTTTGGCTTACAGGTAATAAGAAAGGCACTTGTTTCAAGTATCACTTTTGGGAACCCTGGAACAAAGCTTTCTACCCTTTCTAAAGAAATTGCATTTTAAATTTATCAAAGCACCACCACACTGTGAAGGTGTCATTCCTTTTCTGTCAAAAACCCAGCACACCATCCTTTGCTCTGCATGAGATCAGTCCCCTATTTCCCATCAGTGGGAATACATTTGCTCACTTGTCACAACCAGATATCTCTTCTAAAAAAGTATCACCTTATTTCTTATTTAGTACATTTCTGTCTGTTAGTGTCTTTATTATCTGCAGGTTATTAAAAAATAGCAATATAAACCAAGATGTTACTAGGTGTATTTGATATATGCAACAAAAGAAAAACGTGATCTTGCTAGTTTGAAAAGAGTAGTGTTTGTGATCTCTTCAATAAATAAAATATTTAAAAAAATCTCTATGATGTGATGGATTTAAGCTGAATGGCTCTTGATTTAGAGACAATGAAAAGTAAAATATATCCTCTTGTGTAAGCAGAAAAAATTATTCAGGTTACTCATTATTTGTAAACACAATTATTTCAGAATGCCATTTAGGTTCCATAGAAGTAATTACTTCTCTATTAATTATACAGTATATGTATCACATTTAAGTGTGTATTATTTGATTTTGATATACTTAATTAATCCTCTGGGGGAAATTGTCTTTTTGTTTGTCCTTTTGGGGGTCAGAGTGAAGCTTCAACCATTACACAGTGCCCTGGAGGAATTTTCTTATTCAACGGCCCAATGGAGTAGGATTCTTTCTGGTAGTTATAAGATTTGAACCAGCAACTTTTCTGTTACCAGCACAGATCCTTTGCCACAGAGCCACCACTCCATCCTATTAGAAGCCACCACTCTGCCCCATCAGTTCCATCACCCCACTTATTATTTATTTACCACTTATTTAAATATTGTTTATTTGTATGTTTATTATGTATTGATTGTCATCCATATATAATTTCATTCTGTTTTTCCGTGATTGTAATTACCTCTTTGACATATTGTAAAGCACTTTGAGCTACATCTTCTATATGAAAATGTTCTGTTGTTGTTATTTTTTATCTTACACTAGCATAATTTTTCATTCCATGGAAGAACCTACTGTAAAATGGCGGCAAACTGGTCAGAGGTACATAAATACAAAACCTAGGAAAAAAAATACCTAATGATGGAGACATTCACATCGGCAGCAAATTAATACCTCTGCAAGGCAGTGTGGGTAGCCAGAAGTTTAGTTGTTAAGAAAAAAGACGTAGTTGTTAATTATAGGTGAAATTAGCAAGTTTCACCTCACATACAGTTTCGCAATACTGACACTAATATATTGCAGGGGATTTTTGCAATTTCCGAAAAGTAAAACTCACTTAAGTTTTTGGGGTGGAAAGCAATTATAATTGCTCATGTAAAAAGTGGCGATGTACTGTGACACTTTGAGAACCTTCAAAACTTGACTGGATATTATATGTCTCATTTTACAGCAAAGACTTGGCTTAATTGTACCTAGTTGGATTTTTGGAAGGAGTATTCAGTGACACTGATCTGTGCAGGCTGATCTTTTTTTTAATAAATTACCTTCCACCTGTAGACCTCTGCTTTGATGCCTTCGTTATTTCATTTTGTTTTTCACAGTTCTGCAGACGTGACCAATTATATTCATATTAACATAATTTATTTTAATATATGCCTTCTGTCGATTTCTTGTTTAGCTATAATTAAGCCTTTAAATTATTATTATTTTAATGTATTTATTTATTTAATGTATTTGTTATGCTCTGTTTCCCTGTTTCCTAAGAGTACATTTACCTTTGTTCATACCTCATTTGCACTCTGTTTGGTTTACATTTAAGCAGAGTTAGCAGCATTTAAGCAGGACTAACACTACTAGAAGGGTTATTTCCTCACACATATTTTATGAGCCCTCTAGCCACACACCTGAGCTAGCAGCCAAGACCATCTGCTTTCTTCCCTGAAGTTTCCAGCCTTTCATATGTCTGCTACTAGCTTCCTTAAAAAAAAAGCAAAAATCTTACCAAATAATGTATGTCATAAAACTGAAATATAAACCTTTCATCTTCCACAAATAAAAACATCTGAACCTCAGCTCACCCACTTGGCAGTAACCATAGAAGATGCTGCATCTCTCCCTCCTGCTCTCTCTCTCCCAGCCCTCCCCTTTGTCACTCCAGCTGCTTCTTGCACACCTCTCATACTGTTGTGCAACTACTGAGGATGATTAGCTTTATACTTTTCCCACCGTTCAACTTTCCACTCTCCAGCAGTGACAGTGCAGTTGCTAGTCAAACCTAAAGCTAAATTCAGTAAGATGCAATATCAGAAGGCCACAGACTGCATGCTGGTCCTGCCTCAAAGTGACTCTGATCAGCAGTGCTATACCACTCCAAAGGGCAAAGAGAAAGAGAGTGGGAATGAAAAATTATTTTGTGCCATTTTTAACGTGAAACATTATTGTAGGTTAAATTTCCCATGTACTCTCAGTACTATTTGAAGAAAAGAAAAATAGATATTTTACACAGAATGAGCCAAAACAAAGCAAAGGTTTAGTCCAAGATAACTGCCCATAAAAAGCAGCTTAATGAGAAAACATAACCTGCAGTCAAATAGAATTTTACTGAGGTGAAATACCTAAATGTTAGCTGCTGTTTCATTAAGATAATTTAACAAAGATTTCTTCAAATCAAAGAGACAATGGGCCCAAACCCATTCCTTCCACAACATGGAAGAAAGCAACTAACTGCAGATGGAATACTAGTCCATCACATCGTCTACTCCTTCACATATCCAAACTGAGCCAAATCACAGTCAAAAACTACCCTAACCTGCACAAACTTGAGAAACAAGAGGAAAATCCATACAGACATGCCAAGAATGTACTGTACATGGTATACATGGACAACAACTGAACACTCAATTGAAACCTACTGGTTGGGTGGCCATTCAGGAGTTCTGCTCTTTTTGTCATTGTTATATTTATTCAATTTTTGAAAATGTCTTGTTTCTTTGTTGAATTTTTTCAATAACAATTTGAACACAAAAAAAAGAAACCCATGACTCAGGGTCTATGAAAAACTAACCATTGTCCTACATTGCCATCCCTATAATATCTGTTACTAAGAATTTGAACGAAAAAACATTTCTGTTTGTAATCCTCTTTGCCTTTACCTTGTAGTTCATAACCAAGGATGGACTAGGTCCGATGTGGACACTGCAGCATGCTTAAGCCTCTAAAATGGAAGACTAGGGCATGTGTTGTGTATTTATATGTTCAGTAACAAGTTAAATTTATTTTGATCTTGAATTGACATTCCTGTTGTTGGTAACTTTCAGTAGAATGTTAGTGGGTGGGATTTTAGGGGGGTCCTGTTACTGAGAGAACCCAATGAGAAACTGACACGATTTTCTAGTTATTAAAAACTAGTCAAGGATCATTTTTCAACATCTGTGTAATCAATTAATATTATAGCAAGTGAGTACCATCAAACAAGTCTGAGGTGCAAAAGTGAAATGTGTATATTTATTCACAACAACATGGAAAACAGGGTTGAGAAGAGTGGTGCAATAAACTTCCATCCATCCATTTTCTAACCCGCTGAATCCGAATACAGGGTCATGGGGGTCTGCTGGAGCCAATCCCAGCCAACACAGGAACCAATCCTGGGCAGGGTGCCACCCCCACCGCAGGACACACACAAACACACCCACACACCAAGGCCAATTTAGAATCGCCAATCCACCTAACCTGCATGTCTTTGGATTGTGGGAGGAAACCCATGCAGACACGGGGAGAACATGCAGGGAGGACCCGGGAAGCGAACCCGGGTCTCCTAACTGCAAGGCAGCAGCGCTACCACTGCGCCACCGTGCCACCCGCAATAAACTTTCTTCCCTAAATAAGTATCCCTAAAAACAATAGTGTGGGACATAAATATCAATTAATAAGTTCAATTAAATAAAGAACTACTCAACAGGACTGAGATACTGTACCAAGAAACAAAGTCCACTTTCTGACACTTTTACCTAGCCACCTTTGTCACTGCCATTCGGTATTCACAGAGCCCAGCTTCCTCTTTCTGTCACCTCCTTCAATCACCACAGGAGTCCCCTGAAGCATTAATCACCCCTGCTTCTCTCGTTCAACAGGTTGATCTGCTCTGGGGCAACACTCCATTCATTCCACCATGGGGTACCTTCAATCAGCTCACTTCCTTTCTCTTGCAGTGGAATGCCTTCCCAATTCTTCTCTCTCTCTCTATCTCTCTCTTTTACCCTCATTTTCCTTCCTGCTTTTTTTCCTTCTCCCTTCACTGACCTAATCAGACATTTTATATACTTGTGAGTATAGTTGCTTCCCTTGATTATCCATGAAACACTAATGATGGATGGCAGCGCCAATTGCTCTCACACACGTGAATGAGTAATCAGTGAATTCCCCCATTGCCTATGCTCCAGGAATCCGAGCCGCACTATTTATAAAATTCTGCACCATCCCAATCCTCCACAGACCCCTGACAGGCCATGGCATACTGTTTTGCTGGTTGCTCTTATTTTACCTACATTAATAATGTCATTGTGGTTTTATATACATTAAAAAGCCTAAGGATATAGTGCATTTAAAAGTTTGTAAATTTACTCAGAATATAGTTAACAAGTGTTGATTTAAAAGTGTTCATTTACAAGATTTACATGTGTCCTAGTAGATTTGTATCCATGTAGGAATGTATTGTTTTTGATAATTTTCAGCTCTTAAATTATTTCTGTGACAATTTTTTAACACTAAAGTTGTAAAATGGTTATGTTTTCATGTTCTCAAGAATGATGATGCAACTACCACATATCTTTCAATGTTTGAAAAACTTGCTTTGGACAATAAAGCTGTATCAGTTAATAATAGATTATTTTTTTTTCAACAAGGCTGCTATTACCAGATGATGTTTATTAAATGATAGTATATTTAAATGTTTTCAAAAAGATTAACATTCACAGCAGTTTAACTTTTGTAGTAGTAATTTTAGCTTGGTACCTCATTGTAAAAAATATAATTTGTTACTGATTGTGCAAACTTAAAAGTTAGACGATTCATATACACAGGAATCTAAAATACATTTTCAGATCAATAACATTATCATGTGATATAATGAAAATATAAGGTATTAGAGGTGAACCCAGCAAGAGTTTTTCACTGTAACAATACCTTCGATATCACACTATCTACAATTGAGTTTCACGCAATGTCAAAAATGCAGCCAGAGAAACCAGCTCAAAAAGTAACTGGCTATGCCAGTTAGGAACTCATTCAACTTACAACATATACTGAAAAAAACAAATGAAAAGCAAAAACTATTTTGTTTGTTGCAGTCTGTTGCTTTTTCTTTTGGTTTTGCACCAATCATTTGATTGTACTGTTTGACGGAGCAAAACCTCTGAGAAAGATCATAAGGTTGCCTATGTGAAACACAAGTAGAGAAAGACACTCACCAATATGCTCAACATTTTACACCTGACTCTTAGTTACATCACATTAATGAAAATGTTAGCATGACTTATTGAAAATACAGGCCACCATCTACTTCTTCCGAGTTTTTCAACAAAATCACCACATACACAACTTATGCAATAGCAAGAAGAAATATTTATGAAAAAGTATCACATACGATAATGATAAGAACAGTTATGAGCGCCTGGTTATTGTGCCACATCAAAGAAAACAATATACACATGTTCAGATCCCTGTTCTTTACCTTGCTATGCTAAATTCATTTTGTAGATAAGTAAAAATTTACTTTTTTCTAATCAATGAGTTCTTGGCAAGTTGCCACAGATTCGGTGATGTGAAAACATGGAAGCATTTCCAACTGTTTACCTTAAACTTGAGCTGAGCTATAGAAAAGATATTCCCTAATTTATATAATGTACATAATATATATTTTTATAATGTGTTATTTTTTTATGTTCATTTGCACAGAACTTTGTATTCAGTGCTGACTGTTGGTTTTCTTTATGTGTGAACTCAAGAGCTTACCACTACCTCCTTACACAAATAATATTTTGCATATTACATTGCGATTCTGTAGCATTTAATTTTGCAGGATAAAGTTCTGTTTGCTTTAATCTGTTGACTAAGCACTCTCAGGCATATTTATTGCGAATTAAAAATAATGTGGACTTGTATTGTAATCACACATATCACTCCTCCATGAAACTCCAGTGCTCTTCTGCTATATTAGTCCAGACAACAGCCTTGTTTCAGGGTTGAGTTATTTACCAATTGTAATTTTTGCATCCTCTGGTAGATGGAAGGCAGTTTTCAGAAGACTTCTGTTTCCAACACATTTTTCATTTAATTAATTAACATAATAATATTAGTGCAGTTCAAATTCTGATATTTTTCTGCATGGCTTCACATAATAAGGTTTTCAAAGACAAGGTATCTTGAACTCAGATTGAGTATAAACAGGCAAGCTCTGTGCTGTAATTACACTACTTAGTATTGTATAATATAGAAGATTTATGCTTACATTCCAAGTTAAAAAAATTATTAAAATAAGAGGGGACTCGTATTTGAATGCACAATCTTTGTTCTCCCAATATACAAGACATCTGACATTAACTAATTTTCTGTTTATTACATTGGTATAACTTACCACATTTCTTGAAAAGAAAGCACCGTACAATAAATCCTGTGTAGGATAAGAAAGAAATCAAGTGAAAACCAACAGATTTCTAATTTTATACACTCCTTTGTTCATCTGCACACTTTACTAGTGTCTACAGTCTTTTTTTTTTTGTAAGCTGTTATGGCCATCAGTGTTCCTACCTTTGCTTTTTTCTAAAAGTGTTTCATATTAGATATTGAGAAAAAAACATGGTGAATGAGATGAATGATGCAGTAGACCAAAAACAGTGCTGGGGGCAATCAAGTGCATTTTTTTAAGTCTCAGTTCACAATGAGTACCAGACACTTGTGTTAGAAGGTTAACAGACTGACATGGTTGCATTAAGCATAAGAAAACCTACAAAGATGGCATTGGACTATCCGGTGACAGCATTCAAATTTGAAGACCAAATAAGGAAGAACCAAATCAAGTAATATTGATTCACTCTGAGAACATAAGCCATGACATCATGATTTTCATGGATTTATGGTTAAGCGTCTAGTTTAAAACATATAATAATGAAGTCACAAAAAATAAGAGTCTGTAGAATTTTTGTAAACAAGTGTTTTATTGTGGAAAGGCTTTTAGGGACACCTCTTTTTAAATCTTTTGTCAAATTTAGGAAATACACAGATTCTTTTTAATGATAACCCACAGTATAATCTTTAGCCATCTGTCACTACTTTCATTTGCTAAATATTGTTTATCAACCTTTGGGGATCTACAGTTCACAGTTGCAATACACTTGTATCTAGGATTAAGTTCATGTCTTTCTTCTTTCTTATCTCTGTCCTTCTTCTTCCTTGTGAGATCTTCCTCTCCTCTATTCGTATTCTCAGGTCTTTTACTGACCTTACTGATGGTCTAAGGACATTAGAACATAAGACATTTGACAAATGAGAGAAGACTAGTCCATCAAGCTCATTTGCTTAGGCAACAGCTAAGCTGTCCCAATATCTCATCTACATACTACTTAAAGGTTGTCAAGGTTTCTTTAACTACATGTCTTGGTAGTTTGTTGCAGATTATCACAACTCTATGCATAAAGAACTAATTTCTGGCTTCTTTCCTAAACACCCTTCTCTTTAATTTCCGCTAGTGTTCTCGAGTAAGTTAAGTCAAAAGAATTCTGCTAGATCTGCTTTATCAATGCCGTTGAGAATTTTGAAAACCTAGATCAGGTCCCCAGGCAGTCTCCTCTGCTCGAGACTAAACAGATTTAATTCTCTGAGTCTCTTAGAGTGCAACATGTCCTTAAGTTTTTGGATGAACTGGGTTGTTCTCTTCTGCACAGCTTCATGTGCTGCTTTGTCTTTCTTGTAGTGTAGTGACCACAGCTGTACAATATGCTTCAGATGTGGTCTCACTAGTACATCATATAGTCTGAGCATAACGTCTCTTGATGTATATTCAACAATTCCTGCAATATAACGTAACTTTTTTATTTGCCTTTTAAATCACTTCTGCACATTGCTTTGACATTGAGAATGCTGAGTCAGCATAAACCCCTAAATCCTTTGTGACGGACGGGAAGGATGCTTTTTCAGGATGGATGGAAGGATGGGGGAAGGCAGCTTTTTCAGGACACTGCCTTCCCCAAAACACTAGATGGCAGCTGTCCTGGGATCTGGAGGTGCCCCGGATACCCGCAGAGCATCCTGGAACTTGAAGTTTGGTTGCACAGCCCTGTTGGGTGCTGCCAGGGGGAGCTGTAAAGGAACAGAAGGACTTATTTGTAGCCCGGAAGTACTCCCAGGTCATGAGAACAGGAATCCCAGAGTACTTCCAGGCTGAAGAAAATCCAATTCTCAGTCTGACCTGGAAGTGCTAGCAAGTCACCTGAGTGGAAGGACTATATAAGGGATTGTTGGAGACCCAGCAACAGAGGTATGACGAGAACATCATGTCTGGGTGGGCGTTTGGCTTGTCTTGGGGGGCAAAAATATCCATCCATCCATCCCGATTTTTGTAGGGGGATCAAATAATAATAACAACATAGTTTTATATAACATATAAAAGCAAAAATTGTGGCATAAATCATAATCTATTGTTCAATAAAATTAACAGAGGCAATGGAACCTGTATTATTATTTTTTGTGAACAAATATAGAACTACATCTACAAGGTAAATATCAATAAAGTCAAATGTATACAACCTATGAGAGCAAGAACAGAAACGTGGCTCATTGTAGTCATTAGGGAGGCTATATATCAGTTTCAAGTGTTTAACCTGGATATTATCTACAGGACCAGTCTGCAGTTACTCTTGGCAAATTCTGAAATAAATTCATTCATGTCTAGATTTTCTGTGATGTTTTTCTCATGTGCCAGAATGACTAAATTTCTCTTCCTTGAATGCAGAATTGTTCGGCGGAGTGGAGTGAAAATGTGGTTCAAAGTAGAGAAAGAGCTTTCACATGCAACTGAAGACACACCAATGATGAGTGCTGTGACATATAGCGAATGCAACATAGGAAGGCCCCTTTGTACTGCTGAATGCATTTGCATGCTTCAGAGAGATTAGCATCAGCTGGCAGTTTATTGATCAGGCAAGTGCCTGAAGTGGTTTCAGGAGAGAATGATCAAGAAATAATTCTGATTTTGGCAGGAGAAGCAATGTGGCCCTCAATAATTCAACATTTCTCTGAGAGAATCTTGTCTCCATTTTCACAACAGCTCTATCAAGAATGCTGAACCTAGCCATTTTTTAAAAGTCTAATTAGGAGCAATTTGTTCTTTAGAGTCACCATGCCCAAGCGTAGACACGACAATACTATCATCAAGCTGTGAATTAACTTTGGTAGGCCTACTTTCACACTGAGAGAAAAGCTCCTCCCAGAATGAGTCGCATCTTATCTCCTTCAGTGTGGCCAGTGAAGCAGTCACCACCTTCCCAGCAGTGCACAAATCCACTGCATGTGCCTGTAGAATTGCATTGGCTGGTTTCAGCACACCAAGCACATGAAGGAGGAATTTTCCTGTATTGAAGAAATGCTGCTTTTTTCATTGGGTCAAAAGACTACATGCCTCTATGCAAATGTCAAAAGGGGCAGTGTCAGCCTCTGGTACCTCTGAGAGAAGCCCCCTTATAGCATCCTCATTTTTGACAATGGACTTTGTGACATCATAATGACTGGTCCATCGTAAGTCTTTTCAGTGTGGATGTATTGTATGTGTGTAATACATAATGTCTGTGACAAAATGTGTTCAATGAATTTGACCAGTCAAAGAACTTCTTAGCCAGAGGTTCTGATTACATTGCATGTATCACTGCTAAATGGAGCTGGTGGTTGTAGCAGTGTACATATGGAATGTACTTACCAACTTTGTTTTGTAACAAAGCCTGGACACCACCCCTTGCCCCAGACATGACAGAAGCATACTCAAAACACTGACACACTAAATTGTCTGGGCTGTAACCTAGCTCAGAGAGATGTAGACAGAATTTGGTTACAAATATATTCAGCATCAAGCTGATTCAGTTCAATTAAGCCAATCGGGTGTTCTTCAGGGATGGAGTTCTGGACAAATCTAATCACTACAGACAAATTCTCAATGTTACAGTGATCCCTGGTACCATCACTTTTAATGCAAAGTCCAGGAGAGTCAGCTTTTTCATATTTGGTCCTGATATCTTTTACCACCATTTTGAAAAGAGTCTCAATTATTTCATTTTGAATTACACAGGATGTTTATTTTGCTTTGTTTGGGATGTATTTTACAATTTCTGCAAGTTTGGCATCATTTTTGATTGTGTAATCAAAGAACTTAAGGAAAAGTCCCTCCTCCCCACCTTCATGATTGTGACCATGCAGAACCAGCTCATTGACTGCAAGGAAGTGATCGGCCTCCCCAATGCTTTTCACATAATAGCTATTCTTTTCTTTCTGGGTTGGACCCAGTAGTTGAACTATGCTTTCACCCGTTTCTGTCCGGCGCCGATACTCTTGCCATGCAGACATGGCTGTGGCGTGTGGGATACTAGACGCGTGTTTGTGGAAGCCGCAACTGTCTTTTTCTAGAGCTTTTTTCCAATTAGTGTAGCCGTGTTTGGTGAATATGTCCTCGTGGGCCAAATTGGAAACACTAATATCCGGCATGCAAAGCAAAAGCTGGCATCACGGACAACAAAGTATTCAAGCCATGGTCGAGACTGATACCAGCTTGCACTAAAACATGTGTCTTTCCGAATGCGCGCTTGGGATAATTAATTAAAATGGGCTGGGATGGGCTATCCATATTCAAGTCAGGCAGACCGGACTGTATATTTTGTTGAAGGCAGAGGTTTGGAGTATCTGATATGGGCACAGAGCTGGAGGATTGTGTAGGCTTATCTACATCTTTTGGAGTTTCAGTTCCCGACGTGGGTGTGCTGTGCTCCGTATTGGTAGCAGCAGTGCTGGGCTCAATCGTGGAGCCAGCAGCTTGCAGAGGGACAGAGGTTGAAGACGTCTACTTTTTAATAAGCCACCTATGCATAGCCTTTGGTGTTACCAACCAGAAAATAAAAGAAGAATGGAACGTATACCCTGTTTTAATTAAAAAATGCGGTCAACAGGTTCAAAACGTGCTGCAAAATTTGCGGCGAAGTGAACTGTGAGCAGTACGGTGCCTGTCTAGTGGAGGAGGCACTGACGGATATGCCCCAAATTCAAACGGGCCAATTGGAAAGCAACTTCGTTTTGAAAATCAAATCTTATTCTTCTCCTGAGTTTTCAATGGACAGACATAGCATTCGCTGGGTGGGCATGGCTTTTATCTGGGGGGGGGCAGTGCCCACCCCAGCCCCCCCATGTTCACACAATTGCCCAGCAAGCGAGCCAGAGTTGGGAGGTACCTTGCTGGGAGGTATGGAGGAGATATTTGTGTGTAAGATTATTATTATTGTTACTGTGTTGTCTGTTTATGGTGGCGGAGATGCTTCAAGGCAGTATTACAAGAAGAAAAAATATTAAACAATTTCCTGGTGATTTTACCTTGTGTTCAGTGTGTCTGTCTGTTGGGTTGAAAGAGGCAACAGCAGCATCTAGCATCTTACACCTTTTTTAGAAGTTGCTTCCTGTATGACAGAGTCTCCAAACTTATATTTATAAATGACTTTCATTTTGCCCATGTGTGGCTCTTTGTACTTTACTACATTAAACTACATTTTCTAATTGTTTTGCTGCCTCCTCAGTGTTTGCCATTCCTCCAATTTTAATATCATCTGCAAACTCAACAAGTTTACTAAATACACAGAAATCAATGTAATAATATAAATTAGAAAAAGTTAAGGTTCCAGGATTGACCCTTGAGGGATTACTTTAAGCAATTTGCCATTAAACATAAATCATAAAACTAAAACCATGACTCCAAAGACACAGCAATGCATACATTTCTAACTTAGAAACAGCTTTTGAAACCATACCTGCATTATGGTAGCAGTTCTGCCTTATACATTTGATTTAATTTGGACTTATCACCTCTCAACAAAAACCTTCATAGCCAAGCATTACCTTAGACTTGCTTACATTACAGCAAAGCTTATCACGTGTTCTACACTTATCAAAATATGAATGTAATTCTTAAACAAACACAAAAGCATTAATAGACAAGGTACAATTTGCAGCAGTCATGTAAAAAACTGTTTCAACATAACAGTCTGTTCAGCACTGAAAGGAATGAAGTGTCTTTGTAAAAGTCAATTTTTTAAAACATTACAAGAAAAGTTCTACTCCTTTCAGAAAAGTTCTAATCATACTTCTAACAATAAGGTAAAAGCATCTCACATCATTATATATTTTCAGTTAACAATATGTTAAACTAAACTAGAAGCGTGCAAAAAAAAAATGATAATATATTCATCATGAAACTCTGCCAAAGGATTCTATGTATTTATTTCTTTAAATTTTTTATACAACCAAAGGGTTTGTTTCTGTTATAAAAACACCCACTCACCCAACAGAAATTTGGTTGTACTGAAGTAAGGTAAAATAAAAAAAAAGATCCATCACACCTAAATTAGCAAGAATGATCTGCAGTGTGTAGTTAAAAGGATTTGCGTTACATAAAAAGACCCATCTTTATTGTAAGACCTTTCAATGAAGTTTCTTTCATCTATAATGTGGGACTCAAACATACATTTATACAATGTAGGAGTAAGAATGAAACAAAAATAAATGCTCCCTTAACTCAAGGATGGCCTGCTTAGTGCCTTGTGGAAAGGGATGCAAGGAATACATTATTAGCAAATGTTATATATATATAAATACATTTTATTTGAAAAACAAAAGACTAGAACAGCTTTCAACTCAATCAGAGAAATAAGAATAACATAACAAATTCATAATATGACAGATATACTTCAAAATCAATCCAATAAAAACAAAATTAAAAATAAAATGAAAATCAACATTCGGCACAAACCCCAAACCTTACCCACCCTAAATAAAAAACAGATCAAAACAAGCAGAGAGCTCCATCTAGCACAGTTTATCTATCCATCCATCCATTCATCCATCTTCCTAACTTGCTTATCCAGAGCCGGATCACAGGGCTGCTGGTACCTATTGATTAAACAGTTAATAGCATTAAAGAGTTAATCACAGGGCCAATGTGCTTATTTTGTATTTATATTGGGGAATTCTTGCCTTGTTTTGGAAAAATTTTGAGTTATAGAAGTTATATTTCCAGTTGAGCAAAATAAGTCAATGTGCTACTAATATGTGGAGAAGACGGGCCCCTTGCACAGACAAACAGACACCTTATGTCCAAAACACACTCGTTTTATTTATCAAGTCCTGCGCAAAACACAGTGCTCCAACTGTACTCAGTCCTTCTACTCAGACCTTCTCTTCATTTACGACTGTCCTGTACTCCTTTCTTCCCAAGCTTTGTCCTCCTCCTCTGGACTCTGGCTCCTGAGTGGAGTGAGACGGCCTCCTTTATAGTGAACCTGGAAGTGATTAACATCCTGTAGCACTTCTGGGTGTGGCAGAAGTGCTGCACCAAAACCCTGCTCCTCTTCTGGCAGCACTTCCGGGTGTGGTGGAAGTGCTGCATGTCCAGACTCTGGAGCTGTCCAGGTGCCCCCTGGTGGTGGCCATGGACCCGCACCGGGTTGAGCTTCTAAGCTCCCATTCCGTGGCCCTGATGTAAATGAAAGGGGCTGCCCTCTCGTGTCCCGGGGGAGGTATTCCTGGAAGTATGCCCATTCCCCCGGTCTTCTCCTAAAAAGGGCGCCCCGTCCGGGCAAGATCCCCAGCTATCCATCACATATGGTAGAGGATAATAAAAGTGTTTTCTAATTACACACTTGAATCCCATTTGATAGTATACCAAATGTCACCATTAATGTATTAGGCATGCTTTTATATCTAAGACTATCTGAAAATGAAAAGATATTTGCTTAAGGCATTTCCAAAACATGTGGCCACGTGATGCTGGCGCTAGGTGACAATGATCACAGGTAGGATATTGTACGGATATGAGTTAGATAATTTTAATGAGATCTGTGATATGAGACCATTAAAAGATTTTTAGTTGAATTAGGGCATGTTGGCACTTAATAAACTAGAATGTATTCTATGAATGGCCGGATTCCTTTCCTTTTCTGAGATTTTAATTGAAAAGTCCCTTTCCCGTTGTTCCATAGGATTATTAAAGAGTAAATTGCTTCTTCATCCAGAATAGCCACTGTGCAGAGACACGTTGAAGTGACGTCTTTTCTACGTCATTTTTGCACGTACCATTTTGGTCCTCTGAAGGTGCAGATAGTGACGCCAGATGACGTCTTTTTTTCGACGTCTTCCGAACGTCAAGTATTGACGCCCCCAGGACCTCCAGATAAGGGCTAATTCTAGTCGAAATGAGGTCGTTGTGAGGTCCAAATGTGAACGTTTGGATTAGAATTAGCATAGCATGGTATGCTAATTCTAATAAAAATGTTATCTCGACATAAAATTTAAACATATTTAAACTCATTTAAGACATTGTTTTTACGGGTCTACTGTTTCTATTCTCTGTACACTGTAGTTCCATTTCAGAAGGTGGCATACTGTAGTTCCAGAAGGTGGAGGACCTGTTTACTGTACCAGTTTATTTTCCTGTAGCTTCGTTTGGCTCCGCAGCCGATTTGAACTGGAAATGCTTTACACTTTTGTATGCATTTTGCATGCATTTCCTGTCATCATATTCTTATTCAAATAAGAAAAAAAATCACAATTCACTCATCACACATTTCTTTCCATTTTTATTAATTCCATCCACCATATTGAATACAAAAAAAAAAAATTTAAAAGTTAGTCAGTCATGATCGATGAGAGTTGAGAGATGAGTGTGTCCACTCGACCTCCACATCTTTGTGGTGTATGCTTTAAATGCTCTGAAGCACATATCCTTATAAAGCCCTCTGTGGCTGCCGGGTCAAATTTCATGACTCCATCTGCACGAGTAGAAAAAGACAAGTGATTAGAATTATGAAGGTAATCTGCAGTCATACACCAAGTCCCCATATTTGAAAGCAAAAATAGGTTGCCTATGCATCCACTACCAATACTGGATTAATACAAAACCATGTCTGCAAATGTTAAAGATAGTCACAGCTAGCAGACATTAGGCGGAAATCAAGTTATAAATCAAATTATTACAGGTTGGCAAGGGCTAATGTTCTTACCTTAGCCAACATGAAATATGGGCTTACCTTGTATTGCTCTATAAACCTTTGTGTTCTCCAAAGGTTTCTTGCCCTTTTTCCCCTTCCCCTTCATATTAAACCTCGCCATCAGGGCATTACTGAAGAGCCTAAAAAGAAAAAGACATTTATAAATCAATGTAAATGATATACATAGGAACAACATCAATGTAGTATAAAGGCTTTATGACATGTGATCAGTGTACCCTAGGTTGGCCCCCTCTTTTCAGAACAGCTGGTGCTGGTCTATAAGACCACAATGTGTTGTGAATTCATAATTTCACTCAATTTTTATCTATTATGACATACTCAGACATTGTTTTATGCAAACAGAAATTGATGTTATAATGGGAGTCAATGGTGCAAAATATGTCTGCAGGGTAAAAGATGAAACTTTTTCTTCTACAGTATATTATAGTCCTATTATTAGATCCAAGATTCAAAATTTTATAAAAAACTGAAATGCAAAAAATTTATCAAGGGGCGCACAAGGGTTAAGCAAGAAAAAAGGCAAATGAAAACATGTAGGCTGGTCCACACCCAGAATAAAAAAGTTCAAGCAGAGCGAACAATTCATACTGTATGTAGAAACATATCGGTCAAGGACTTTGTGGACACAGTCCTTGGTGTTCTTCCCTCCAATACGTGCAATTTGCAGCACCTGTTGGAATAAGTCCATTATAAAGTTGACTGACACTCCTCAGAGGAACCGAACAGTGTTGCACTGTATTGTATTGTGTTATGCAAGACTCCATTATTTTCAGACTTGTAAAACCTACCAGGGTATCAAAAGCTTGCGCATCACAGAGGTGTTGCTCCTCTGTCTCAAAATCCTCCATAGTCTCCATCCTCAAAAATGTGCACAGCTGAAGAGGCAGGTTCTGCTTTTTTGTACTGATCGTGCAGGTCAAACAGCAGGGTTAAGACCTTTTTCTGAAACACTGAAATACATTTGTTGATTACTATGATTACCTTAGAATAGCAAGGCTGGCTAGCTGGTTCAAAATTATTTTTGTAATCAGTTTCAGTGTTTATCAATACAGTAGATAGTGTTGGAGAAAGAAAAAAGTTCAAACAAATGTTATAATATAACATGATTGAAGCCACCCTACAATTGATGGTAGAAAAACAAGCCACTGCTATAACTGAAAAGCAGTTTGTGTAGACAGAGAGAACAGTAGACAAAGAGAGAAAGTTGCAGTATTAAGTCTCTCTCTCTCTCTCATCTCACACTGCCAATAGATCAAATACTTACCATCCGTAGGCAATGGGAATGTCCATTTTAGATCTGTCACTGCATCTGCACCTCAGAAAGTTTAATTTAGAAATTACCAAATGACAAACTTTAACAGATTCGGACAGGATTAGAAGAGAAATAATCTTAAATAACGTAATTAAAACAATTGCAGGTTCATCAGTACGACTAACTGAATTGCAAAGTGTTTTGATGAAATTACGGCCTTTGGACAACTCACCATGCCTTGGCCTGTCATGGGGGGGCTGGTAAGATCACTGTGCCGGGATCTTTCATCACATCTGTAGGCATCAGTACGGTGTGACCCGTCATGCCTGTCCGTGTGCCTCGAACCACTGTGCTGTGACCTGGACCTGTCCGTGTGCCTCGAACCACTGTGCCGTGACTTGGACCTGTCCGTGTACCTTAAACCACTGTGCCGTGACCTGGACCTGTCCGTGTGCCTCGAACCACCGTGCCGTGACCTGGACCTGTCCGTGTGCCTCGAACCACTGTGCCGTGACCTGGACCTGTGTCTGGATCCTCTGCTGGACCTACTTCTGGACCTAGTACCATTTAAATTTATTTTAAATCACTTGGACATAATACCATAACACGGAAACAGACTAACACCTACTGGTTGGCGAACAATATGTGCTGGAGACCAACCAGTAGAAGCCAGCCAATACTGTGCCTGTTTCTTTACCTAGAGCGATAGCCATCCATGGGATAACCTCCTGCTGCATGTCGAGATCCTGAAAAACCACAAAGAATGTTCTTACACAAAGATGATAAAATAAAAAAGTGACTGTTTAAAGTGAGATGAGATGAATTCTCACTAGGTGTCGACAGATCTCCACGCCGAGGTGCTGTGCTTGCAGTTTGAGGGCCTGAAAAAGACAAAGAATATTCAAAGGTGCAAAATTATTGAAATGAAACAAAAAGATGACCTTTAGCTGTGATGGACGCTTGGGCTGAATCCCATTTCTACCCTTAAGCCCTCTTTTTAGCCCTTCCCCTTTATGCTCAATTCAGAAGCAGTGAGAAATTCACCATCTTGAATGGACTTTTAACTTTGTTCAATGGGATGGTTGATGCGAGGGGAGAAGTAAATACTCACAAGGAGTGGACATTTCGCTGCCTTGAGAACTGTCCGCATGCTCCACAGACCTGGCTTCATCTTCAGAGGCTGAAACACATAAATCAGGGTGAATTGTGTGTATACACAAGACATTACCATGCTTCATAAGTTGTCATTAGTACCCACAAGCATTGAGATTCAAGTTGGTACCTTAAATGGACAACAGCTTTTTTGGTGCAGTGTGGTATTTGGGCAGCTTGACACCTATACAGAGGTAATACAGTGAAAATAAGCATATGCATCTCCAAAAAAAATGGAATAACCATATTAAAAAAAATGTATTAATCTTGAAACAAATTATAAAGTCATTATAGAAAACCATTACCCTGATGTTCTCTTCATTTGAATCTGTCAATTCTGCAAAAAATGTTTATACACATTTAAGTCTAAAATTTGAGGCCCAATGTGTCAGATTACAAATGTCATCTATCTATACATGCAAGAAACATCTGCCTGTGTGCGAGTGTCTGTGTGTGTTTTTCATGCATAATTCTCAAACTATCCATCTGACTGACCTCAAAATTGATACACATCTTGTTACTTGAGAGTGAGAAACATACCATTTCTTACAAAGCCCTCTGGAGTTCCTTTTTTAGTGCGGTTCCTCGTCAATTCAAATGGCACCTCATCATCGTCGTCGTCCTCTGCCTGACTGGTCAGGTTGTAATTGTCACATTCACAATGACTGGCTACAATTCAACATTAAAAAAAAAAAATATATATATATATATATCAACAATATTTTGACTTGGATATATATTTAAATTTCTATTTATCAAAAAACTTGCCTGAAGAAAATTTTGTTTTGATTAAAGGGAACGTCATCCAGTCACCCTGGGGGTTAATTTTGTCCCTTAGAGCCCTTTCAGTTTTTGTGGCGCTCATACTACGTGGCCACATAACTGTTCTGTTGTTCCTGTCGATCCAATTTTCAGGAACTACACCCTCCTCCTCTTGTTCACCCTCCTTCCAAACAGCCCTTGTGTACATGATCTGGAAAGGACAGCATATGCATGTTACTTGAAGTTTTTAACATTTTAATATAGCTTATACATTGAGTAGACCAGTGGTTCTCAAACTTTTTAATTTCAAAGACTCTCATGACTCTTAATGTACCCTTACAGTTCCATTGCATTTCATTTGTACAGACCTATAAGCGTCCAATTTAGAACCCAATTAAGGAATCCCGAGGGTCCCTTGAACCCATTTTGAGAACCACTATAGCAGACAAAGCAAATCATAGGTGTAATGGCACAGAAAAGGACACAAACCTATTCAACAAATCACCAACTGTCATGTTAGAAGACAACTCAGAAATTAATATGCGATGATTCTCATTAGTAGTAATAAAGACCACTACTCAGAGATAAATATGGAAGAGAGGTACAGAGTATTGGGTAGGCTGCTTTTAACAAAGTTTATATAATTTGTAGTTTGGAAATAAGTGTGAATCTGGGAAATTAAATTTGTAGCAAAATTGTTTAAAAGATGTAAATGTAGAATGAGTGTCTCACTTCCTTGTGATTTCTATTGGTTAAATATCGATTAGCTAACAGAAATCTGAAAAAGGTGATTTTCATGTATACCGATAGTAGCAACACGTAAGTGCTTTTCTACCATAGAATGTCTTCTAAGTTGGTATTTTTATTAATCGGTGGGTGACTGGTTACTGGTAAATTGATGATAAGTAGTGTTGAAGCACAGAGCAGAGCTTGCAAACATAGGTTGAAGAAGATTTAGAACAAGATTTTTTCTATTGAAAACCATACTGGTATATATTCATGAATTTCCTTCAATTTTTTTTTTGTTTTTGTTTTTGTAGCCAAGTAGTAAAACTAAAAATTGGATAGTGCCATGTTGCTGTGTGTTTTGGATGTGTGAAGGCTCCCAAATTTGATGTGTGGCTATTTTAAATTCCAGATAAATAATGTTACAATTGAGTCTAACT
The DNA here is from genome assembly GCF_016835505.1 of Polypterus senegalus. Taxonomy (NCBI): domain Eukaryota; kingdom Metazoa; phylum Chordata; class Cladistia; order Polypteriformes; family Polypteridae; genus Polypterus; species Polypterus senegalus. The sequence goes on from NC_053158.1 coordinate 148,571,996, forward strand.
TCTTGAGTAAAAATTTGTTTATGTGTATAGGAATGCTCTGGAATATACATAGCAGATTTGGGAGGATGACAAATTATATTTAATAAAAAAAGGATGCCTCTATCAAAAATTACTGCAGAGGTTTTACATCTCCTGCATTATTTAATTTCATTCATCAATCTATACATTTCTGAAATAGTAGAAGCATTAAACCAAAAACAGCAGAAGAAAATCTGAATTGTCTAAATATAGCATAAGCAGTGTTTTTAAATGTAATTGTTTGTCACTATCAAAGAAAAGTAAATAGTACCGCACAATAGAGAAGTGAATTTTTGTTGATACCTATGAAAGAAAACTTACTAATTGGTGATGAAATTAATTTTTCATCAAGAAGTGTGAAGCTTTATTTGACATATATAATGTTAATAAACAGAGGCAAACCACAACGTTACACAAATATGTACATTACCATTTTACATTTTAAAAAAGGTTTTGTAAACAGGAAGATACTTAATCTTTTGAATTAAAATTAAGCCAAAACCTTACAACAAGTATGTTTTATCAAAAAGAATGTACCAAATGTAATCAATGATTATTTGATGTATAGGATCCTTTTTAACTACAGTATATTCTAAATTGATTCATCAAGGCACTCTTCATCATAGTGTAATCTAGTTTAGTCTTGCAAGCTGATCTACTGTTACTATGGTAACCAACTGAAAGCTTTAAACCCTTTTAGCAGCCTACACTTTAAAGCCTTGAAATTGCTAGGCATGTTTTGATTTGCTGTAATGGGGAAGCAATTTCACATTTTTTTTGTTTTTCCCCATTATAATCAATAATATGTATTCCTATTAGTATTTGATGTGTTTATTTATTTTTTAATTATATTATAATTTCATCTGGGGTATTCTTTTAAATTTTCCCAGTCAATTTGTGCTCTGTTAAAATAGTAAAATAGTGAAATTGCTCTGTGAAATTATGGGGTCTCTGTCTGTACCACAAATTTGTTTGTTTTATTTTATTTCCATTGTACGGTGCTTCCTCTGCCTGCACATAATGAAATGTTGGTTTAAAGGTTAATCTGAACTGTACTAATATTGCTTCTTGCCAACCAGATACCCTCTCACAATGCCCTGTTAAGAACTGTGTGTGATTACTAAGTGTGATTTACCACGTCTCACATTTGAATTGGACTGGATTAAGGAAGTTTGAGAATGCTATGTTATGACACTGTAGCTTGACAATTATGGAAAAATTTAAATATTTACCACACTACTGAAGCAGAACTGCTGTAATATACAACACAATACTGCACAAATGATGTAAAAGAAAGGAGTTGAAATGATATTACATTGGAGACCGGAGGCCTCTGGTTGCTTTCAGATCTTTCCAGGGATGCAGCTCTCTGTGCCTTGGACACTACCACATTTATTGGCAGCAAATTAGCATTGTTTTAGGTTTTTTTTAACTAATGGGATTTGACGATCATTGATTAACTATTTCATGATCACATCAATGGTTCACAGTTCACACCCACCATTAATGTAACTACAGATGAGCGAGCATGATTTTAAGGAGATGGCAACTTCAAGTGGAACTAAAGAAATCAAAGAAAATTCGGCTCATACATCGGTTCATAAACCTTTATAAGTCATTCACTTGAAGACAAAAAGAAGATAAAAGAGCTTGGACTGGACTGACATGAGCTAAGAATTCAGCAAAAGTCCAGTGTTTGAGGATAAGCTTACACACTGTCTTTTTCCCACACAAGCTCCATACAGTGCATCACTTTTTCCACATTTTGTTATGTTACAGCCTTATTCCAAAATGGATTAAATAAATTTTTTTTTCTCAGAATTCTACACACAACACCCCATAATGACAATGTGAAAAAAGTTTACTTGAGGTTTTTGCAAATTTATTAAAAATGAAAAAAACTGAGAAATCACATATACTGTAGATGGTTGAGACCTGTCTTAGGAGGATAGGTGTATCTGTAGAAGCTGGCATAAAAACAACTCCATGATCACCATGTTAGGGCATTTTGGACATGTCTGGCTGCTAAAGTCCATCATTCCTTGGTGTGGGTTCGCCAATGAGCCTCACAGGGCTCTTGGATAGTGGGCATACAAGTTGCATCTTAGGCAGAGAGGGCTGGGCAAATGGGTGAAAGCTTGGAGATACCGCCAAAGTGCTCATTAAGTGCTATGTCTGTGAATGCTGATCTTGGATCTCTTTTTTTACTGTCTTCTCCAGTAGTGCCCCTTCAAGCAAGTGTATGAGAGGAACTGAATACATATTTGTTGTTAGTGAAATAGTGGTTTTTTGGTTACAAAAAGTGTGCCACTACAGAAAGAAGGTTGGGAAACACTGATCTAGACAAAAGTAGGAGGCTAAATATTTTGGCAGAAATAGTGAAATGACTCAATTTAATGAGAAAGAAATTTTCAGGCCTGAAGGAAAGAAGAACAAAATACATGTTCAAGGAAATATAGGTTTCCTGATTGTAAAGGCAGAATATGATTTAGGTTGGACTTGTTCTGTGGATGTACTAAAAGACAGGTTTGGGAGGGGAGTTATGTTTTAAGATTTGGGGGCCTGTGGATCTTACAATGTGAACTTGTGCCCAGGTGAGGTAAGCCTGGCAAACTTGCATATGACTGGGTAGACTGGTTGCAAGTGTTGAATAAAATTAGGGTGGGAATAACTCTGGGGGTGTGGTAAATGATAAATCTTTAAAAAAAAATCAGAGGACTAGTAACTGTATAATGTACTGTAGATTTATGGATTACAGTGGAAATGACCAAGGACAGAATAAGCAGAATAAGATTTGGATTGGATCTATGCTATGGATGTGTTATAGGACAGATGGAAGTCCACGTTATTGGAAGATTGCAGAGGTTAGGGTACAAACATTATGGTGTGTGTTTTACTAGAATGGGGAACTGGGCAAGTTTTCAGGGGATTAGGCAATTTAGAGACAGGTGTAGTATAACATTTGGGTTGCAGGTGCACCTGTTCCTTTCCACATTTATAGGGCAAGTTATAGAAAGAGTAAGGGGACTGCAGATGTTAAAGACTGCAGTTTTGGAGGACAGCAGGAATGAGAAAGCTGTCAACAGATTAGTCAGCATGGGGGAAAGTGTATAATACATTATAGCCTGGATTTGTCCTATGGGTCTGGTACTGGACAGGCCAAGATGTGCATTGACACTAAGATGAGGACCATGAGAGCATGTGGAATGACCAGATAGACAGAAAGATAGATAGATGTCAAAGAAACTATATAATAAATAAGTGCTGCTTCAGTTTGTCTTCAAACCGCCACTGCTAAAAAAGCATGGCATTATAACCAGCTTTTAAGTCATTTCACAGCCTTTCAGTTAAACATTTCTAAATCCTCCTTCTTACATATAAAGTCATGCATGATTTAGGTTTACTTTCCTTATAGAAAATATTATTGCTTATATGTGGGGTGTACATTGTAATCTAAAGATTCTGGCTAGTGATTAGTCAACTTAGTCAAAGTTCAGGAGAAGCCAAAAACCACAATTGGTCGAGATCAAGTCAAGACAGAGTTTAAGGAGGACCGAGACCAATGTCAAGACTGACTCCATATTATAGCAAATATAGGTTTTCTGATTGTAAAGGGAGAATAAGATTTTGGTTGCACTTGTCCTGCGGATGTTCTAAAAGACAGTCAAGATCAAGTCCTTTTCAAGACAAAGAGACAGTTTCTCAATCAGGATCAGTAAGAGTCCCACTCGTGTGCTTCTGAGTAGTCTCTTACCTAGCTCTTTCATCCATTTCTCAAAGATTTATGAAGAAGATCGATGAGAATGAAAGAATGAGTGAAAGAAAACGATACCTCAGAAAACCTTTGCTTTAAGAAGTTTGGCCGTCTAAAGTTTTGGAAAAAGCAGCAGTTTGAGATGGAAATTAAAATATACAATGACTAGGGTATTAAAAATAAGAATTTAGGGAAATTGTATTAGATAAAGTAAACTTGAAATGCACAAAAAATGAAAGTGCAGTGTTTAGATGCAAATCTTAGCGATACCAAAAGGAAGTAAAAAAGCTATGATGCATGTGAATAAATTTCTGATGGAAACACTGGGTAAAAATTTTAGATTAGTCATTTTGACAGAACGAGTGCAGCCATGCAATGGGTGACACCTCAGCACCACACTAGTTCACATGGAGTTGAACAATGTGAGGATTTTTATGGTGGCTGGTGTACCAATCCTACCACCAACCCCCAGGTGTTTTCCCTGCAGGTTGGAGGGCCTACATGCAAGTCTGGATGCAGATTAATGTCATACCCAGGACGGAGCAATTGCGGGTTAAGGGCCTTGCTCAAGGGCTCAACGAAGTAGAGTCACTTTTGACGTTTATGGGATTCGAACCAGCAATGTTTCGATTGCCAATGCAAAATCCCTAGCCTCAGAGCCACCACTCCGCACGGAGTGCAACTTAGTCCTTACCAAAATGTTCATTCATTTTTATCTAGAAATGGAGCCAAGAAGTGATAAATACACCAAAAAGAAAATTAAGCCAAAAATAATATTCATCAAGTTTAAATGCATAAAAATAAGTCATTTGAACCAGACTTGACTATTATGTCTGTAAATTAGAAAGTAGAAGGGCCATATCAGGGCTTTATATCTCTTAAAAGCATCCCAGCAGAATCTTGTGCTTTAAACTGCATATTATTTTTCTGATTAAGTATTGTGAGCTCGGGTCTGAACACCATCAGGCTAACACCAGCACTTTGCCAAACACACGTTTATTAAAGTATAAATAAGTTCAACACAGTACACAGTGCCCCCAGCACTAATCACCCCTATCCTTACGGGCCTCTCTTCCAAAAGTCGGTGGGCTGCCTTTCCTCTCCTAATGTGAGCTTCGTCCTGCTCCCGCTCCCGACTCTAGCTTAATGATTGGAGTGACGCGGCCACCTTTTATTCCCACCCAGATGTGCCTCCAGGTGCCTGATGACACTCTTCTGGCAGCACTTTCTGGTGTGGCGGAAGTGCTGCCCTTGCACCGGGAAGCACTCTGCGTGTCGCTGGAAGGATCTTTCCCCACCTTCCCAGGTGTGGCGGAAGTACTGATCTCCTG